>NW_028262345.1:6459807-6791769 GCF_047370975.1 Nipponia nippon
GGCGTGGTATCTTTCATCATCTTGACCATATCTTACTCTTTCACATGTAACTGTGCATTGTACTTACTGTTTTCAAGTACTTACTTCTACTTTGTGTTTGTAGTCTTCTGTACCTTTGCAAAAGGAATAAAATGTGGGGACATGAGAAAAGAATGCATAGCTTACACCAACAGAAAGGAATGGGTGGTTGGTTCCATGGGTTCTTCTCAAGGAAATTATCATTATTTTTGCATTTCTCTGTAAATAACTTTATCTTGCTGATCAATTCTAGTGCCAACTAATTCACCCATGGCTCCTATTTTTGTTAAAAATGATGGTGTGCTAACACTGCATTATGGCTCCAGATGTACTCCTGCTTATAATCGCATAAAAACCAGAACTGGTATTTTAACAATAGAAAGTGAAATAATTGTATTTTGTGCCTATCTAAAAGCCTGGAATTTCGTTACCACAAATGATGATCTTTTTGATTTAAATTGTGGTATGTGCTCCTGTTTTCTTTGGACTGTGTTCAGTTTGTTACTCCTGAGACAGAAAAGCACTTTCATCTTTGGTTGCTAGACAAATGTCCTTGTAGTTGCCTTCCATTTTTATAGGTGAGATCTGGTCCTGTTATCTTACAGGATACTTTGGACAGCATATCTAATACCAGATTCCTGTCTTGCTTCCAATTCCTGTAATTGTAAGCAAGCCCAGTGAAATGGGGGTAGTTTTAATTATGCTGCTGCTTTGTATTATATGCTAGACATTGGAAGACTACATTACATCATCTGATTTACTTTTTTCCTCATTTGGGACATGGCGCTTGCATACTATTGGATGTTTTTGTGCAGCTAGCCTTAGAAGTGATATAATGTTTTGAGATGTATTTGTTTTTTAAGAGGCAGTTGTTAAGAGAAGTAAGGCAAAAGATCTAGAATGGTTTGGGGTTTTTTTCTGCATTGTATTTCTTTCATGTCCTGTGTGAAGAATACTGGGAAAGGCTGGTCACCTTGCTTTCCTCATGCATTAGGAACGTGGGATAACGATATTTCTTTGTACATGTTTCGAACCAATTCTGAACATTAGTGTTAACAAAGATAATGTGCCGTGTTAGTTAGACTTAGCGTTCTCAGCCTACTGGGCATAGAGCAACAATCCTAATACTTAACAGAAGTCGGGAAGCTCATGTAAATGTTGGCTTGAATTAATTTACAGCTGGGTGGATTAATGGTAATAGTTTTTACTTTCGTATAGCAGATAAATTATCTTGGTGCCCTTGCAGAGGGGCTGAAACAGAGAAATACATAATCATACAGTAATAGTAATTTTATTTTTTAATAAGGTGCGATGATATCACTATGTTAAACCTCTCTGTGCATTCTTATTTTTCAAAACTGCTGGAAAAATAGTTATAAATTGATGCAATATTTTTTTTTTCCATTATGCTGAACATTTCTGTTAATTTTTGGCCCATATTTATTGTAACTGCAGAGCTATTGGCTGCATGCTCAATAGCTCTAAAGATGAGTTTCTGCTGATCTTGAAGACATGTATTGGTCTTCCTTCGTTTCTTCTGCTGATTTCTAGAAGTTGAGGAAAACTTAAGTGCATGCTATACTGATTGACGTATTTGATCAGCTGTGTGCACTGCAGGGAGGATCTGTTGAGTTGTTTCTGCTTTCATTTCATTTAGATGTTTGTAGAGGTCATAAATTAAGGACAGTGCAGTAAAAGGCAGGTATGATTTGAAAGCTCTGGTCCAGGTTAACATTTTGAACTCCACTAGGTGGCACTAATTTATTGTTCTGTTGATAAAGTTGCTTGCTTGTGAATTATGGTGGGAGATTTTTAGTTTTGGAATAGGAAGCATAAATAAGATGATGAAGATCAGTAATACTTATCTATTTATCTTGTGTATACATGTATGGTATCCTTCGTGACCCCGTGCTTTTGGAGTGGAGTAATGAACTGATATTTTGGATGGGATAAGCAAATCATAAGCATATTTTCAAAATATTTAGAACTGGGAAGATATACCAGAAGAAGTACTTGCCTAGTTTTTTTATCCTCTTTGCTTAAACGTCCTCTGCTGATGTTAAAGACAAGAAACTGGTCTGATGGATTGGTGCAGGCAGCGTTTGATGGACAGCTGGGTTTTCCATAATAGTGTCTCAAAACATCTCAGCATTCAGAAACTTGGTCTGATAAGGAGAAGGAAAGAGTATTTCTGGCAGATTATGATCATACAAGTACTAGCTTTGGTTAGCATCAAAATGATTTCAACATGATAGTGCTGAAGGGCATTGGATATGACATGAGCCTATTTTATTCCAGCACTAGGGGTAGAAATGGCCGTGACAGTTATTTTTGTAAAGTTGATACACACAGAATTGCCAACAAAGATCCTCTGTATCGTGCTGAGCCAAGCTCTACGGGCACTGTACAAAGATGACAGCCTAATCAGGGGAGCTAGACTGGTATGTTCCCTTGCCACCCTTGAAAATGTTATTCTGAGAAGGACATTTGGAGTAGTCTTTGACTCAGTTAGCAGTTGACCATTTTTGGCTTGCTGGGAAGAAACTTGCCTTTGCAGTTGGTATAGACTGTATAGCTGGGACAGAGAACTTCGTCTGCAAAAGCTGTAGGTGTTCTGCTGATTACAGTTGTGGCAGGGTAGAAAATTAGCTAGTTAGCTCAGTAGAGCTAGTGGTTGAGGAGGGCATGCAGTAACTTAATCTCTCTTGTCTTTTTTCCTGCATTGTCTGTGCCATCAAATAGTGCCTTTGATGGCGTTGTAAATGCATGAGTCTCTCGTGGATCTTGGTTTCAAGCCAACAGAGGAGATTTTTAGGATGCTATTATGAGAATAAATTTTGAATAAGGCTTTGTTCTACCAAACAGTACTTTATTTTCTTCATCTAATCTTGTTTTCCATCAAGCTGGGGGGGGAGGGGGGCTATAAGCAGTGTTGCAGTTTTGCCTCTGTTGACTTTGAATCCAGAACTGGTGGGTGTTTCAATCTGGTGCCGCACAAGAGAAATGGAGCTTGTCTTAGGATGTTTGTCTGAACTCGAGAGCTCTTGCTCTTCTGCTTACAGAGTATGTACAGGTCCATCTCTAGTTTCCCTTCCTCCATAAAGTAAAGGCTATGCATTTCTTGTGTCTTCCTGGCAAGTGATTTGTAAGTAAGTCGTCTTCCAAAGAAAACAGACTCCCCATTTTGCCACTGACAATATCTGCTTTCTGTCTGACCTGTATTTGAAGGGATGAGGTCTTTCAGGAGAACCTGGAGTCTCAGAGAAGTTTAAAATCTGATAGTAAATCTCCAGCCATTTATCAGTATTGTAGATATTGAATGGTTTATACTGCCAGGTTTCCGATCCTTCAGTTGTACTTTTTGGAGTTGTGTATAGAACTTATGGCAGCTGCCCACTGAACTGTGTATTTCCCCGGGGGCTTGCTGTGCTGTTGGGATAGGTCAATGCACTTTTCCAACAGCTGGTGGCTTTGTCTCCTCCTGTCTGCCATAGGGGTTTTCCATAGTACTGAAAAAGGAGTTTCACATCTGAAACCAGTTTTCAGGTTCTCAAATCTTACTCCAGTACCAGCCAGCTCTTTGCTTGAAGTTATTCATGAGATGGGGCAAGGGCAGGTTTAAAACCCAAATGACAAGGCTGTAACTCTTCAAAACCTGTATCAAGATGTTTGCACGGACAGTGGCTTAATCAGACAAGACACTACGGTGATGCACATGAGGGAATTGAAACACGTTTTTGTTCAGTTGGCAATCTGCCTTCAGGCATTTATGTTCTAAGTACCATGAAACAGTTTGATTTATGTGCTGATATTCTTTGTCTGGTTTAGGGTTTGTTGGGTTTTTTTGTTTGTTTGTTTATTTTTCTTTTAAACTGTAGATTCAATTGTTAGTCTGGCTCCTAATACATAATTACAGTTATCTTTCACCAGGCATAGCACCCTGCTATCTACATAGACTCCTTCCAGTGAAATTGACAGGGTTTTTTAAAAATCTTTTTTTTTCCTCTTGATGCCATTAATTTTTGCATAAATTTACGTGCTCTAAGAATGTAACGCTTTGTGAGGAGACAGTCGGTGATGTCATGGCTTTGAATCTTACACTTGTCCAAGTGGTTCAGTTTTCGTTATTAGTGTAGCTTTGTTTTAATGATGTAAGGATTTTCCTGTGAATTAAAATGGCACGTAATTAAACGCTGTAAAAATCCCACAACATACATAGTGTTTTCAGACAGTATATAAAAGGTATGAGCTGATAAAATATTAATTGTTTGAGTCTTATTCAGGCATACGTTACTAAATAAAGATTTTACAGGATTTGTGAAAATGTATTACCCTTCTGGGTTATAATCAGTATATTTCCTAGTGACTTTTTTCCATTGCCATTTTTTTCTCTTCTTCACAATTTCTGTGTCGTTTGCTGCATATTGTTTAGCAATTTGAAATTTTGGTATTACTGTTGTAGATACGACTGTATAAATGCATTGTTAATAACTTTATCATATCAAGCGTGGCTACGAGTGCTTGGGAATAGTCTCTGTCTGTTGTCTGAGGCTGATAGGGACCGGATGCCTGCTGTTCTTTGGACACATCACAAATCTAATTGTAAATCGGCCTAAAAAGGGGAAATTTACTGAAGCGTATCTAGGTCTGTTTGATTTGTTCTGTTGGGATAATCAATCAGGACTGATGACGGAGGTTGGTAGAGACATGGGGGGCGGAGGGGTGGACGATGAGTACAAGGTCTGTTTTCCAGAACAGAAGGTGGAATGGTAATTTATTATCTGACATTCTTTGAAAACAGATGGAAAATACTATGCTTATAAATTTGCAAGGGAAAGAATTTTGGAAGCAGGCTTTGCATATGTCCTCCCTGTTAGAAAAACAGAACAGTTAAGTCCTTCCTTGTTGTTAGAAGCAAACTTCTGTGCTGTTGAGCTGAGTCCTGCTGTTGAGATGGATAGCATGTATAAAAAGTCCCCAAACAATTCAACCTGAATGTTAAATAGATTGAAAAAGAGTGAATAAAATAAGAATGGGCGAGAAGTACAATGAGTTCTGTGAGTTATGCATAATTCTCATAGTACGATTTGCATTTTTTTTAATGTGACACAGGGCAGTAGCAAGGAACTCTGTAATGGAGATGATTATCTCATGAAGAAAGGAGTTGTTAAAGGCTAGAGATGCCTACTATTTTTAAAAAATGAGCAGTTGAATAAAGGGCATGTGAATCAGTGGGCAATGTGTGTGCCCGTTTACAGTAATGGCACATTTGTGTACTGTACTGTGGTTTGGTTTTATTTGTTTGTGGCTTTTTTCAAGGTGGCTATTAATTTAGACTTGATTCTTGTGTTACTTCGATCATTGTATTTTATTTCTGTGGCAATGTGAAAGTTTACTGCTTGGTTTCTTTTTTTTTTATTTTGTGAGTAAGTGTAAATGACAGGTAATTCTCATCCTCTGCAAATTAAAAGAAACTGACACTGAGTTTAACATCATTGGTGTAGCGGTGTGGTCTGCTATAGATGGAGTGCAGATAAGAGTATTTGTGCCTTATGAATTTGTTTCTTGTGGCAAGTAAGTGCCCTTGAGGTGTCTGCCTTATAGTGTTCACACTGTGGTCAGACAGTACAGAAGGTCCTAAAGGCCACAAATACACAGATTGTAGAGAAACAGCGGTAAGCGTGTATGAGTGAACTAGTTACTCTGCCTACCTCAGCTAGTGGATTTTTCTACTGCAGAATTGGGGAAGAGTGGTAAAAGCCTTTAGAAGGCAATTTAAAGTGTGGAATCAGACAGATGGTTACTTAAGTACTCTGAATACTGTGAAGAAACCTCTCCCATTCCACTGTCTGGGAAGTCTGGGGACCTTTGGCTAGTAGTTCGAGCTGCTGTGTTAGGTGATGTGAATATTTTCTTAAATGTACAACTTGGCAGAGTGGTCCCTTGGAGCACCTCGAGGGATGCAATTACTGCTGATGAGATCATGTAGGTGTGGAGAAGATAGTACCAAGAATCAAGAATCTCCTGATTCCTGGGCATGTGGAATTGCATCAGAAATGTGTTTGACTTTGAGATTTCAATTTATGACTCTGGAGGCAACTCAAGTTAATGTTTGTTTGGTGTAGGTTTTTCCTTCTAATTAAAAAAAAAAAAAGGCATAGCATGAATGTTCATGACAGATGAAGTAGAAAAATCATGTCTTCATGCATTTACAGTGCATTTCCATTGTAATGGAAGGCTTTGATATCAACCACTTGTATACTATTATTCTTGTTTATAGCATATTTTCATCATTTGAGTGTTAATTTTAACCTCTGAAGCTCTGACTTGCTCTTTCCATTTTCTGTCATAAGAGGTCACATTTTCCTTTTTTCTTTCCCGTATTTTCTTCTCTTTTGCATGGAAAAAGCAGAAAAGGGGAAAGATGACAGTGCAGTTATTTCCAATTAAAAGCTAAGCAGGTCCTATATGAGCCTTGTCTAATTCATTGTAGATTACTGCTTTAGAATTGGAAAATTGTGTTATAAATCGTGATGTCATTTCCAATTAATCAAATTCAGGCACAAGCTCACATGTTCCCTTGAGCGCTTGCCCATTATGAACAGCTGCATCATGTGCTTTGATGTCTTGGAGAGACAGCGGGATCACTGTTCTAACTTCAAACTGCTTTTCCTTGCTGTTTTCTTTGTTTAGCGTTAAGTTTATGGTATTGCATAAGACGCAAGGGAGAACAGTTGATATGAATCTTTGGCAGGAAATTGCTTAGGAATTCTATCATTTAAACTTCAGTACTGTGTCAGAATTTTAGCAGAGATGCATTTTAAAAGCAGCAGACTTCTAATGCTAACAAATAAATGAGAATGAAGGGAAAAATTGTCCTTCTTGAGGGGGGAAAGATCCAGCTTAATTCAGAGATAAGTGTTCTTAAGAGGGGAAAACCTTCTAGTATAGATGGAGGGAGCTGAGAGTCAGGTTTCAGGAAAAGTTCTAATTGGGGTGACATTGCTTGTGCATAGATAAAATTTAGCTGTTTTTCTCTAGTATTTCAGAGAATAGGCATGTGTTTGTTTTCCTGTGGTATTTTATGAAGTGTCAGGCCAGAATGTATGGAGAGAACTAGGTAATTCACTCTGATTTCTGCATGTGAAGGTGGTCTCTCTATGCAGAAAATTCTTATTTTCAAGAAGATCGGAGAGGATGGATTTATCAGTTAATTACATGTTTGGAAGAAGGGGGAAGCAATTGAATCTGGGAGAGATAGGGAGGGGATAATAGAAGCACTGTCACAGTAGTTTGGGTTAAGGTTTGGAGTTGGTGTAAAGTAACAGTAGAAGATGATTTTTCTTTTTCCTCTCTCACTAAATGGTCTCCTTACTTGCCTAGTACATCCAAAAATTGTGGCAGATATGTGCTGAAAGCTGGACTCAGCAACGGGATATTGAAAAGTTTGTTACTTATGAATGCCTAAAAGAGAAAAGATTGAATAAGTTGAAGATGCTTCTGTCATGCTGGGGTGTACGGATAGGCAGTCTAACAGAAAGTAACAGTGGCTGTCAACTGTCAGAAACAGTGACTAGAGGTGTGAAGTCCTGATTCGTATTCCTTAAATGGCTGCAAAGATAACAATTATCCTATATTTAAAAACAGCAGTGGAATATCTAGATACTAGTTGAGGATTGCTTTTATTCTATTGTGGTTTTATGTTCCCCATACTGGCAGTATGAGGAAGTGATTCTGGCGGTGGTCTTTAAGTGCTGCAGTTGGTAAAATAGTCTGCCTGAATTCTGAAGAAGGATGTAAGCGTGGAATGTAAAACATGGATGACAAGAAGAAACTTTAGAAGACAAGTATTGACCACTGTGTGGTTATCTTCTTACATGGGGATTTGAAGTACTGTTGCTTTATTCCCCAAAAGCATAGTAGAATAGAACAGTTCAGTTGGAAGGGACCTCCAACAATCATCTGGCCCAACTGCCTGACCACCTCAGGGCTGACCAAAAGTTAAAGCATGTTATCAAGGGCATTGTCCTAGTGCCTCCTAAATACTTGGGGCATCAATCACCTCTCTAGGAAGTCTGTTTTAATGTTTGAGCACCCTCTCAGTAAAGAAATGCTTCCCAATGTCCAGTCTGAACCTCCCCTGATACAGCTTTGAACGATTCCTGTGCGTACTATCCCTGGATCCCAGGGAGAAGAGATCCGCACCTCCCTCTCCACTTCCCTTCCTCAGGAAGCCGTAGAGAGCCATGAGGTCGCCCCTCAGCCTCCTTTTCTCCAAACTAGACGAGCCCAAAGCCCTCAGCCGCTCCTCACAGGACGTGCCTTCCAGCCCTTTCACCAGCTTTGTTGCCTCCTCAGGACGCATTCAGGGACCTTCACATCCTTCTTCAATTGTGGGGCCCAGAACTGCACACAATACTCAAGGCCACACCACCCCTGAATGCAGTGGGATAATCGCCTCTTTTGATCGCCTGGTTTTACTGTCTTTGATGCACCCCAGGACATGGTTTGCCGTGTCGGCTGCCAGGGCACGCTGCTGACTCCTGTTGAGCCTGCTGCCAGCCAGCTCCCCCAGATCCCTTCCTGCAGCACCACTCTCCAGCCACTCCTCTCCCAGTTTATACTTGTGCCTAGTGTTACTCCATCCCAGATGCAGAATCCAGCATTTGTTCTTGTTAAATTTCAAGCCATTGATGACTGCCCAGTGCTCCAATCTATCTAGATCCCTCTGCAAGGCCTCTCTGTTTTAAATTCAGGAATTTCTATATGGGATTGGATGGTTGTATTTGACTATTTATTAGGTTTCAAGGAAACTTAAGAATATATTCTCATTTATAGCTTCAACAGTAACCATTTTTCAGAATCATAGTGAGTCATGTTCTCATAGGGTTTTTGTTGTTGTTTAACTAAATGACAGAACTGACTAAATTCTTGCTTTCATGCATATATGAGATACCACATTTCTCGTACCATCTGTTACCAAACTTTGCGAGTTTGTTTTTACCAGTTTGCAGCAATTTTAGGAAGAGTAGGGGAAATGCAGCAGGTGATTAAAAGTAAAACTCAAGTGGGACTTAAGTGATGCAAAGCATCGTATGCATTTCCTTGTTACTGTAATGATCAGAGAAGGCCAAATATCTGATTTGGGTTTTTAGTATGTTCAGTAGCCTCTCACAGAAGATGATTTTACTCAAAAATTATTCTGATAAAAACTGCAGATCACTCCCTATATTCACCCTGTCATTAGCAATTTTTTTAAATTGTTTATTTCTGTAATTGCAGCTCATTATCTCTGTTCTGATGAAGTAAAGGATTAGGGTGTCCCAGGCGGTGCTGGCTGATAACAAAATCACCTTGCATATTAGTTCCGATTCAGAAACAGGCCTCCCAAGTGCATTTTTAATGAGCTTACACTGTAGAAAGATACATTGTTCTTTACACAAACAATTGCTAGCTTGTACTGTTTTGGAGCGCTCTGGTTGGACAGAATTTTTTGCTTGCTGTGGTAATTGTCATTTGGTTTTGGCTTTTTCTTCAATAGATACAAAAGGAAAAAAATCATTAAAATATATTATTTGTGTATTAGTGGAAATAAAGCTTCCACTTTATTGTTTGATACAGGCAATCTTTGAAATAGACTTCTGAGGAAGTACAATAAAATGAGAATAAACAAGGCTTAGTGTTTTTCTCAGAAGAGAAGAAAATGCTTCTCAACAAAACACAAATCCCGTGTCATTTACAACTCAGTACTGATTTCAGGAATAAGTTCAATTGGACGTGATATACATACGTACTACTCTAGAGTTTAAATTATCTTTGGTTACTGTGGATATTTATAACTATGCATCTGCATTGCATGTTACAGTGCATGACTGAAGGCAGAAGTGTTGTAAATATAATGTTTACTCTCTCTCAGGTTCCTCTTGTAGCTGTAGTTCTTATATTCTTCTTCACACACTGAAAGAGATATAAATTCTGGTGGTGCTTTGTATTGAATACAAGTATGGAGTCCTTTTAAAAAGGATGTTTAATTACCAAAGAAATGCAGTCAGGAGTTAAATCCTCCATTCCTATAAATGTCAATGGCATGATGTTGTCCAGTGTCTTACCAAGCGATTCTGTAGGCAGGGCTTTATTTAGAGGACAGAGTTACCAGCCTGCTTGCCCTCACCTATGGTTTGCCTTCACTGGTATAAGACCTAGAAGGCACTAGAGTCAGAGTCAGATAAGTGGTGGATGTGTTTTGGTGTAGCTGCATTAAGCACAGTTCCTATCAGCTGAGTATCATGCCTACAGCTCTTGTTTCTGTAGAGCCAATTTTGTCCTCAATTGTAATGGGAGACTTTCTTCCAAATATTCAATTAGCAAGCTTTGATTTTTATCTTTTTCTGTTACAAATCTTTAGCAGACAAATTCTACCTACAATTGAGATTCTCTGACCCTACTAACTTATGCACAAAATCATTTTTCCCCCTTATTTTATGGCAGCCAAAGTGCATATGCATTAAACAGAAGAATCTGTCCCCAGATACTGAGGCTAGGTGTTAAATTGATTTATGCTTCTGTGGTTCAAGTTCGTATTTTTGTCTGTTCCTGTGTTGGCATCCGTCCTTGTTCCTAGATAGTTCAAATTGGAATGGTGTCTAAGTCTTAAGCAGGAGTAGATTGATCTCGGCTGAAGAGTACTGCTCACACGGATTGCTCAGTTTTAGGTTCTTGTTTACAGTACGTTTCTCATGTACTGTTGTATAAAACAATGGTATATTGAGCAAAATCTAATCTGTGTGTCCAATTTAGCAATTTGAATATAGGAGAGGCCAGAGTTTTGTCATGGGCCTGTGAGTATGATCTACATGCGTACCTGTGGTTGAGATGCAGTGATGTTCACGCTTTGCTTTGTACCCTTACTCTAGTGGCTGTTAAGCTGTGAGTGTGAACAGCCTCTGATTTACACTGTAAATAGAATATTTTCACTTGGAAGGCATTTCTGTTAAAAACATGCTGTTTATGTCAGAACTTAAGAAGTTTTGTCGTTGGACGTGAAGCCCTAGTCCGTATCAGTATTGCACTACTCTATCTAGCACATGAACTGAGGATTGTTGAATGCTTTTGTACGCTCAGGTAAATTGAGATTGCAGAAAATTTCTAGTCCTGAACTCTCCTGCTCCTGAAATACTCCCTTTATGATACTTTAGTGTTTTGGTTTTGCTGTTCTTACAGATACTGGTTTTCTCTTTAGTTTAAACAGAATGCATAACATTTAGCTACAGCGTAGCCTCGCATGAGTGATTATGCCTGCTGGAGAGAGTGGTGGCTAGAAAGCTAGTTCAGAAACTCAAGAGGTGTCTTTTTAGGAATTCTGTCTCTAAAATGTAGCAAACAATTCCACTCTGTTTAAAAGTGTGGGTCTGGATTTATAATGTGGTGACTATTGGGGCTCCTCAAATTTTGGTTTCAGACACAGCTCCCTGGCCCCCAGTATACCCTTAAGCCTTTTGTCTTACTAAGCCTTGTTTTTTTATTTATCCCCCCCCCCCTTCCCCCCCCGACTAGTACATTTATTATGAGTTATGAATGATTTCATTTACATATTTTTGAAACCTTCAGGGAAGAGCAGCCTGGAAGTTCTTTAATATACTTTTCACATAACGGATGTGTGAGCATGTGTCCAGATATGTGGGAAATAACTGTATCTGTGATTGTCATATCAATTTAGCTTTGGATGTTCTTCTTCATGTAAGGTGTTATTAGCTGTGCTGAGTGTCTTTTGTAGAGTGTTTCCAATTGTGCCTCCAAATCCATCAGCTAATCCATTTGTTTAAAGAAAATTATAATTCTGCACAGTATTAGAAATCTTTATTAATATTTCTTTGTATATTTTGTGCTTCCTGATTATTTTGGTTTTAACTTGACTAGCCTTAAGGATGATAGTATTTGCCAGAATGTCAGTAAGCTGTTGGAATGGCATGGGTAAAAGAATTAAACCAATCTAACAGTGGCAGCTCCTATTGCAGTCTGGGGAAAATAGACCTGGCTGGTGGTAATATGTTGAAGCTTAACAAACTGAGCATTGTTAAAGTGCAAGAGGTGATATGTACGTATTAGTCAAAGGAAAATAATGAACAGTGTGTAATTGTTCAAAAAAAAAAAAATGCTTATAACTCCTCACTGAGTGGACTCAGTATGGAAGTCATATAGTCTGGAATATTATTAGCTGTTTAATAAAGGAAAGACAAAAAAGCTGATAAGACCTATTATTCCCCTGTAGTTTCTGTAGATGTGTCTGTGCACCTTACTGATATGCTCATAAGAGCAATCCTTTATCTAACAGCTGTGAGGTACTCAGAAAACTGAAAGTATCTTATTGCAGTGTTATTCAGTCCTAAAGTAGCTTTCCTGAGCATCTTCAGTAAGTGTACCAAGGATCTGATACTAAAAGGTGCTAAGCATCCTGTACTGCTGCTGTGCTTATTGTGTATCAGTGGTATTAAATAATTTACAGTGGCTGCTCTGAAAAGAATAGTTCTTCAAGATAACTTCTGAAAGGTGTGAAAATACACTACTACCACAGTCAGTGTGGATTTAGTGCAATACAAAGCAGTAACTTTATTTTGTCACATCTGAAGTGCTATGCCTAACTAGATCTGTCAACCATCCAGTCCACTTCCCTATATCTGGCAGCAGCTCACTCCAGATGTCTTGTCTTGGATGATAAAAGCATGATTTTCCAGTAGGGGCAGTTTCTACCTACACTGGTTCTTGAAGGATTTTCTGCTCTGAAAAAAAAAAAAAATTACAACTGGAAACATCTTGCAGAGGAGGTCTTCAATATCACTGTAAAAGCATAATTCTATTCTGCAACTTGGTGCATTCTGGGCATCTGTTATGTGTTCTGCAAAGGCCGATGTTGGAATACTAACAACGTTCCTATGAGCGTTAAACGTGTTGTCTTTTTTTGTCCTTTGATGTCTTTTTTTCCTCTTGTTAGACACGGCTATTAACCTTTTAATAACACTTTCTCTATACTGTATGTTATTCTATGTTGCTCCATTCATCTTAATCATAGAACAGATAATCCTAGTCTTTTCAAGCTTTTGTCAGACAGAATCTTTCTAAGGCTCTAGTCATTTTCATTTCTAAACCCTGTTATTTCATATCTGTATGTTTGATGGAAAATGTGACCAAGATCTATTAAGTAGTTTAATGCATATTCATTTCACTAGAGAAACAAGATAGAGAAAAACTCAACTACTTACAGAAACAAAATAAAAGCTATATCAGACAATGGAAAGTTTTGTGCCGTTACAGTTAAAGCAAGCATGCCCCCAATGTGTATAAAGAACGAGATAAAATAATGACAATATTTTAATGTCAGCCTTCTAATCGATGGCACACTCAAACAGAATACTGTGTTTGGTTCTTGACAGATGACTCTCTTGCTCTCAAAGCAACAGAGGTTTTTGGATTTTTTTTTTTATCTGTTTCTACTAATGTTTGCGTTTAAATAATGGAACACCAAAGGAAGGTCCTTTTTTCCTAGTACGCCTAAAATTTTGTAAGACAAAAGGATGTGTGGGCTCTTCTGTTGTTTTGAAGAGAATTACTGTCATCTTCAGGAGAGACAGATGATGATTTTTTTTTTTTTTTTTAATGTAAGGAGCAAATGATGAGTAATGTCTGGGCTCTATGTGTCACAAGGTTGTTTAGTGCTTTTCTCAAAGAAAATAGTTCTAAACCCTAACCTTCCTAATTCAATTCCAGAGTTCTTGAATATTAGATTCCATTTTCAGGGACAGGTCTGATTCAGAAGAGCTGCAAATACATTTAGCTTTGTTAGTCACCTCCATTTTCTCAGAGGGCCTAGATTCTAATAAAGCCAGTATTTTGCTGAGAAGTACTCATATTGCATAACTTTTGACCAACTAGATATTTAATGTGCACACCCTTTAAAAGGGGATTAAGAGCATTTTAGTTTGGTGCTTCTCTATGCCTTTGTCTGTGGAAAGACTGTTGAAAGCTGTAGGTGGATATCTGTGTATTTGTCCAGTGTTCCATAGCATATATGACAAGGTGGAAGACATTAAGAAAGCTGTGTTTATACTAAATCATTCCTTTAGATGAAAAGGTGTCTTAATTTCACATTATTTTATATTTGTTATTCATATCCTAGCACAAGCTCTGGATAACTGGCATTCAGACAAAGGTTTGTGTATCTGTGAATTCAATCATTTCTCCTCAAGGATAAAGTTTGTACAGAGAAGCTATTACTATCTTTATTTCTTCACCTTCAAGTACTTCTTCAAAACTCTTTGGAGATCTAATTACCCCTCAGACTGGAGGCCAAACCTAGAACAGTTTGTTTTACAGTATTTGAATTTCAGTGAAATAGACTGGTCCTCTGGAAAGCCACAGCAGTCTAGTAAATAACCTTCCCCCTATGGAACCTAAAGTCTATGACCAGGTTTTTGTCTTGTCTAACTTGCAATTGCGGAAGCTTTACTAAAAGGCGTATTTTCTTAAATGTGCACAGATGATATAAAATGAACGTTAAAACACTGTTCAGTACAGATGCCTTTTTACAGAACTGACATTTCTTGTGCAAGCAAACCTGTCATATGCAGCCAAAGAACAGAAAAACGGAAATAATTAGATGCCAGCAGCACAAGTTGTATAGTGATCCATTCAGCTGTCTACCCACAAAGCACTTCCAGAAAAAGTTAGAGCCAAGACTTAACTTGGCAGCAGTTGCTTGATTTTTATTTTTTTTAAATTCATTTAAATGATCATGCCCTGTAGCAAACGCTTGACTACATTTGCTTGTTTTAAGACTTGTCAAAACTACGCACACAAGATCCTTTCCATTTGACGTGAGCGGCTTAAAAACATGTGAATTCTCAATTGTGGGTACGATTTTGTCAGTGCTGTGATTTTCCTAACAATGTGATGACGCTAGATTTTTCCATGAGTGGGAAAACTAGTCCTTGTATATCTTTATTGAAAATCAGTCCAAATGGTGTAGTTAAAAGGGTTGGGAAAACACAGTTCTACTAAAATAACTGACAAAAGTTGATGGCTTTGCTCTAATGCATGTAATGGGGAGGCAAGTGAGTCCACTGGAGTGGGGCCATACCTTCCAGCCTCCCTCTGATTCCGGGAAGGACCACTGCAGCATTTTGGTTTTACAGCTGGCTTCCAAGAAGATTGCAGAGGTCTCTTGTGACAATACAGAGACTTGGATTCCTATAATTGGAGGAACAGCCGATTTTATCCAATGTTCTCTGCTGAAAGGCACATTGCTGAGCGATTAGACAGTCATGCAAGCTGATGTTACTGGAAGCACTATTTTCTCTGTTCTGTGGCTGGCTGTTGTATGCAGTCTCAAGGGAGTGAGCTGGGGACAGCGCAATCCTGGAACGAGTTCCGTGGTTGCAAGGTGTGGGGGAGTCTGCAGAGCCTTCCTTTGTCTGAAGTCTACCAGAGAGAAATGGGTAAATTGTCATTTTAAAATGATGGGTATAGAAACAAAATAACTGTTCACCTTTGAAAGAAGAAAGGATTCTGTTTAAGGAACAGAACATGTCTGTTCTCAGTGGGATAATTCACGTGTTTAGTTTTCTGATTTATTTTTAATTGCTATAGATAGTGCCCTGTGTGTCTGTATGGAATACTCCTAGGGTTTGTATTGTATTTGAAACATGTTTCTTACCATGCCACTTGAGTTTCCGGTTGACTTCTTTGTTCTTACTTAATTTAGCATCATGCAAAAGGTATTTTCGTTCTTTTATAATGAGTGTAGTATCATTAGTTCAGCATGTCATAGGGATAGATGCTGAAGGGAGTTCTCCACATCGATGGTATTGTCACTGAGATCTGTCATTATCTCACTATCTCAGTCTGTAGGAAGTACAGATTGTGTTATTTATGTATGAAACATATTATAATTCTTAAGTCATTCATACTAATCTGTATGTAGTTTCTTTTTTTTAATAACTGTTGCTGAACAAAATATTGTTGTGAATTCTCTGCATAGCTGCTTGGAAGGAAACTCATTTCAGTACTTGGTGGGGGGGTGGAGTTCACAGACTTTTAACTAGTGGCAGCATTGTGACTGTGACTCTAAAGAAGGCGGTAGTGTAATACAAAGGAAAACCCTATTTCCTTGTTGTTCATCCTCAATTGAAGTTTCCATAGCTTGGTGAAGGATTTGGCTAGAAGTTTGTGCTCCACGATGCCACAGAATGAACAAGAGAGCTATTCATAATTAGAATTTTCTTACAGAAACAATATGGAAAATAAAGAAATTGGTATCACTTCTTGTCCCAAAACATACCTATAAATTTTATAGACTCTCCCTTTTTTGGTCGCTCCCAAGATATGCACAACATATTTAAAGAATATAATGTCTTTCTATATTAAATGCTTTGGTGTTGCGAAAAAGGTTGGAACTGTATTGGAGTCAGTGGCTGTGTTGGATTAGCTCTTCTGGATTTGACCACTGGTTAAGGAAGCAGAGGGGTGAGGAAATGTAGGTGGTAGGGGTGGTTTTGTTTGTGCATGGGTTTTTTTTGTATGTTTGTGTCTTTCCTGGGACTTGTCATAGTTTCTGTTGCTACAGATCTTTGGCACTAGTGTCTTTTTGTATCTTTGAAAGGAGCATAGCTCCCAGAAATGATAAGAGGACAGTGCCCTTGGAACGCTGTGTACAGTATGCTATTGCATTCTTAGTGTACGTGAAAGAAGCGTAACATCAGGTTGGCATTCTGATGTTGAAAGAAGCCTGGGAAGCAGTCTGTCCCCAGGAACTCATGCAAACCTACTATTGCAGCCATCAAGAACAGTTTTGCTTGCGAGCTCCCTTTGGTGGTGAATGGGAGTCTTGTATTGTGTAAAACAAAGAGTTGTTTTGCCAACTGTTGGGATCATTCAGATGCATGTGTTTTGTATTCAAGCTGATAAAACTTTTAATACTACTGCGGCAAACCTTGTCTGCTGAATATTGAATTATTTGAAGTTGTTAAAGGTTCTGACAAACGCAACCAGTGAAGATATAGTTGGCTGGTCTTTAAGGCATATGAGGAAGCTGCATAGTTAGAGCTATGAGGAAGGAAGCTGAAGATTTTGCAGCATATGCTGTTGGAAATTACCCATCTTCTGCTAATTGTGTTTCTATTGAGATAGTAAAAAAGAAATGTACTTTCCTCTCTTGATTTGATTAGTACGACAGTCCTGCCTGATAGCTGTCTCAACGTATAGCTGATTTAACTGTAACATTATGGCTTCTCTGTGAAAAATCTGCTTTCTGAAATGATTTTTTAATGGGATTCATTGGAAAATAAACATAACTCCATGGCATTATTTACTATTAAAGGTAAAGAATAAAAAAAAAATGCCCTAAACGTAATCCAAAGCTGCTTTAGGTTCTAACAGCTCCAAACCCAGATAGAAAATATGCTTCTGGTAGGAACATATGTGAGCTTGTTGAAGGTGCATTGCAATTTCTTTTGATTTTTTTTTTTTTTTTTTTTTCCTCCAAAGCAGCAACAAAACATGCTCTGTGTTGCTGCCTATTAGTCATAGATGCAGATGAAGATCTCTACCATATTTAGCTGCCTGGTAAATATAATGAAAACGTATGATTGTCAAAACTAAGCCCTGCAGACGGTGTTGTTGGCTCTTGCAACGTGAAGGCAATTGAATGTAGTTAGTCTATTTTTGTTGTTTCTTTTTTGTTTAGAAAGTGACAGGTAGCAAGCTAGTTTTGCAGATGTCAGAGAATCTGCTTGGGAGGTCTAGATATGGATCATTTGTGGGATCAGACAGAATCAAATTTTATCAGCAAGTGAAGGCAAATGCCTGTGTAGTATTGCTTATGTACAGCATTTTTCCTTCTCACTTCATTTTATTGCAGCCCTTTTTTTTCCCTTAGTATTTCATTCTTTGTTCCCTATTCAAAATAATTAAGAAATGAAACATATGATTTACGGCAATTATCTTGTACATTAGAGGTGAAAAAAATTGTACTATTTGTCTGGTTTCTTTGGTGTTTCAGTTTGCTGAATTGATAAACTACCGATTTCATGACATGTTCATTTTTTAAGTTTTTTCTCAAGAGAATCTGATGTGACACAGTGAACAAAAGACTAATCTAATTTATCATTGTATTTTTTTCCCCTCTCTTTCATTCCTGTAATACTCCTGGTAGGCTTGATGCATATGTGAATGGTTTTGTGGTGGCATTTCAATTTATGATTGCATATTAAGGCAGATAGCAGTGCGTCTCTCCCTCCCTGTTGTGAAGACAGATTTCAGAATAATACAAAAATACGTCTATGAAGTAAACTGCTCATTTCCTCTAGAGAAAGACTCTTGGTATTTGTAGCCAAGTATTTTCTAGAACACATGGTCATTTTCAATAAACAGCACCTGAATGTGCTTTAAAATATTCATATTACTGTCTGCTGTTAATACAATTACTGATCTGTATGGGACAGTCAGAGGTGATTAAAGCAAGCTGTGTAGAGACTGAGCTTAATATGTATTTTCTACTGCATAATTGTCATTAAAATGCTGCCCAAGAAAAATAGAAAATTCAGAGACTACAAAGGCTGGATTCAAGTTCTTTTTCCATGAAGTGATAGGAAAAGTGAGATGTTTTGATGTTGTCAGAGAACACTCATACAGTTCTGATTTAGTAGCTAGTTTATTAGGCTCTAATCAGTACATTTAGGTATGTGAAATATTTAGCAAGTACAGATGGACTGATGGTAAGTACTACTTACTACACAAAGCTGGTATGGGATACAAAGGTTATCATGTAAGCTTACTATACATATCTAAATGTTACATGCATGCAGAAAGATGTCACTTACCAACCCATAGATGTGTGATGTCAGGTAAGGGATCCCTCAGCCTTGAGCGGTAACCTTGAGAGGCGTCCCTACTCAAGGGGAGATGACCGCTGTGCAGCCAGCTGCTATGGAGGGAGAGTTCAAGGTCTCATTAAGGCTGCGAATATTTATAGTGTGAAGTAGTTGGCTGCTAGTCAAACCAGAAGTATATGCATCCTTTTTTGTACTTTGGGGTTGTGCTGGTTTTGTCTGGGATAGAGTTAATTTTCTTCATAGCAGCTTGTATGGGGCTATGTTTTGGATTTGTACTGAAAATAGTGTTGATGACACGGGGATGTTTTAGTTGCTGCTGAGCAGTGCTTACACAGAGTCGAGGCCTTTTCTGTTCCTCACACCACCCTGCCAGCGAGTGGGCTGGGGGTGCTCAAGAAGTTGGGAGAGAACACAGCTGGGACAGCTGACCCCAGCTGACCAAAGGGATATCCCGCACCATATGACAGCAGGCTCAGCAATAAAACTAGAGGGAAGGAGAAGGACGTGGGGGATGTTCGGAGTCACGGTGTTTTGTCTTCTCAAGTCACCATTATGCGTGATGGAGCCCTGCTTTCCTGATGGCTGACCACCTGCCTGCCGATGGGAAGGAGTGAATGAATTCCTTGTTTTGTTTTGCTTTGCTTACACGTGCGGCTTTTGCTTTACCCATTAAACTGTTTTTGTCTCAACCCATGAGTTTTCTCACTTTTACTCTTCTGATTCTCTCCCCCATCCCACCTGGGGGAGTAAGCTGGGTGGTGCTTTGGTGCCAGCTGGGGTTAAACCACGACAGAGGTCTCTGAAAATCTGGTTTAAACTAGTTTCATGTTCTTGTTCATGGTCCAGGGGCTGTTACGTCCATGGGCTCGTGTTCAGTCATGAGGCCTGTTGTTCCTTTATCAGCCTGGACCACGGTACAGCCATCTTGAAAAGCAGTCTTTTTTCCCTTTTAAGGGGTAAAGAAATGAAATGTATGTGGAGGTAAGCTCTGGCTGTCTCTATATACAGGTAAGGGTAGAGAAATGCTGGAAAGTAGATATTAGCAAGCTTAATGACTAAATACACCCTGTCCCTATAAACGAAAATAAAATTTGAGAGAAAGTATAAAGCATTAATACAGAATCATCTAGGTTGAAAGGGACCTCTTGAGATCATGTTTTCCAGTCCCAACTAATAACTGTTTATGTGGTGGTTCTTTCTACTGATAGAGGTGGATACAGTCATCAGAAGTAGCAGAGTCCTGAAAATAAGACTGAGGTTTTTTCCTAATCCTGTTTTACCTTGTGGCAGAACCTATTCTGGTATCTGTTGGTTTCTAACAGTGCTGGCACACAGCCCTTTGAATAGCTGCTTCTAAATTTTTATAAATGCCTAGTGACTTTGACGTAAGTAAATTTTATTTTTATTGATGACTTGTCAGAAATGCAGCAAGATTTAGTTTTTGTGTGTTCGTTTCCCTAATCAAGGAAATGGCAGTGTATAGAGATATACTTGAAAGCTGAGGGACACGGGATTCTTTGTGTCACTGTGGTATGTCTCCTGTTTTTGTTAATAATTACAATTACTTGTATGACGGTAATCGCCAATATGCTGGCAAGACTGATGCCCTGTTGAACTTGTCACTAACTTAAAGGATATATAAAAATAACAAGTCAAGCTAAAGAACCATAGGAGAAACACAAAAATGTTCAGCGCTTTGCCCAAGGTGAAGCAGAATGTCAGTGGCAGAGTTCAGAACAGCTTCATAGTTTCAGTAATCTGGTCTAGAAAAACATACTCTGTTTTGTACTGTTTTACCCTAGAAACAATCCTCATGCTATCTTCAGATATTGTTATCTGAAAAGGATGGTCAGATTCAATGTTTGTTGTTAAAATGTAAAATGCTACAGTTCAGTATAGATAAATAGAACATGTTAAAGGAAAAGTACTGGAAATAATGTTTTAAACACCTGTGGGGTGGTGTTTATACATAGGGTGGGGTATACTCATAGTGGAATCCCCAGGTAGAGCTTCTGCATTTAGGAAAGAGATATTTCAACTTTCTGCATTTAAACAGGTGTTTATCTTCACTATCTATTGTTTTAAAGACAGAGTCTGCTATTCTTAGGAATTACATAATCCCGAAGAAATCTGTCTTTAACATAGAGCAATTACTTAAATGATGGACTTCCTACAGACTGGTTATGTTCATTTGAGAATGCAGGCGGAATAAAGGGGCAGTGTTTGCCTTTCCTTTCAGATTTGTATTGTTGAGTCAGATCTTACCAGTTAGCTGAAGTAGTTCAAGACATATTTCTGTCATATGATAGAATTTGCAAAATATATCAGAACTTAGAGGAGGTGTAATATAATTCTGATTTGCCTTGAAGTCTCTGCTGGCTTGACTGTGTGTTTGATCTGTCAGTCACCTTTTTGTTTCTTTTGGAACTGTATACCTACTCAACATGATTTCCTCTTACGGTGGGAAGTCCAGGTCCTCCCAACATGTCTTGTTCCTTTGCACTTACACACAGCTAGTAATGTGAGTCTTAAAAATTCAGTGCAATATCACTACGTGTCTGAATGCTTGCTTATATAGAAATAGCCGGCTCTGCTCCCGTTCATTAGATAAGGTTATTTCATGACTTCTATTTCAAACTGTCTCTGGCTTTGTGAA
Source organism: Nipponia nippon (assembly GCF_047370975.1). Taxonomy (NCBI): domain Eukaryota; kingdom Metazoa; phylum Chordata; class Aves; order Pelecaniformes; family Threskiornithidae; genus Nipponia; species Nipponia nippon. Next base: position 6,481,363 of record NW_028262345.1, read on the forward strand.
ATTTGCCACTTGTGAAATGATTCCATTTAGAAGATTAGTTTCTGTAACTGCATATTGCTTTTCATTAAAATTTCATGGAGCTTTTATTTAACATGCATTCTAGCTTTGTTTATATGGGACCTGTTGAAAGTAAAGTGGATTAGACCGTTGAAGCCATGTATAATCCATTCCCTGTGGACTTCTGAAAGACTGTTCCCTACCGTATGTCTAGCCTCAATTTCTTTTTTCTGACTGTCTGTCCAGCTGTCCATTCATCCCTCTGAATGTTTATAAGGAACAGGATTTTTGCATTTTATAGAATAAATTAACATTGTTTTAATTCCATTAACAAACTTGGTCCAGATCTCTCTTCAGCATACTCAACAGTTGAGTTCCAATTTTGCTTCTTACTGAAAGCACAATTTTGGATCTGGAATTATATCAGTTCTAGTTCTCTTATCTACAAGAGTTGGCTGCCATTCACATATAGATTTCTTCATTGTTTTTGTGTGATTGAGGGTAGGTGTTAGTTTTGAGACGCAAATGTGTTTAATGGTCTGTCCACTGTTACAGCTAAGCGTGATGGGTTTGTACAGCAAGAATCTGTGTTCTGCAGATTGGTTCTGACTGCTCATTGATAACGCTGTTAGTTCTGATTTTATTGTTTAAGTAGGCCAGCCTTTCACTTCCCATTCTCTTCTATTTCTGCCAAATCACTACATTTACAGTAAGGTAATGCTTGGTTTTTAGTCCTTGCTCTTTCTAAGCTTGTTGGTATTTTTGTTTGTTTGTTTTTTGTGCTTATTCACACATAGTACATAGACCCATGACTTCATGGCACTGAATCTGCTTTTGGTGAGAATTTGATCAGTTACAGGTTCCACAAGTTTGCAATGCCTTATTAGGAGGACACCAGACTGTTATTTCATAGCACAGGTAGAAAATGATTCTGCATACATTGAACTATGTTACAATACAAAGCAGTCCTCATCTGTCTATACTAAGTAAAAACCATTAACATTCTTTGCAACCTCAGATAGGGACTGTCGTCAGTTGCATAATATCCTGTAAACTGAGAGCTGTTTATAATAAATACATTTAATGTGTATTGTTGATATTTCAAAATTAAGCTTTTCGTCATGATTCTTCATTCTGAGTTAACATCCTCAAAGACTAATTTGATCATGAAAGTCTAGCTGTTACTCTATTATGAAATGCAGTTGTTGATAATTCAACAGAAATGTTGTGACTCACTGTATATTATGTCTTATGCTCTAGCTTTGATTAACTTTGACATAGCTGATCATAAACAAGGGAAGAATGATGAATATGGAGGTGGCCTTTCCTTGGGATTGAAAGGGACATCACAGCATGTTTTTGACTTTCATTAAGGAAGTATACAATTCTTCATTCCATATTTGGAGATATGAGGCCACTTCACTGTCATGTTTTATTGGCTGAATGTATGAATGAAGCTCAGTAATAACAGCAGCAGGTATTATGTCCTCTTCCATAATGAGGGCCCTGCTCTGTAATTGTTTAGATGGAGACAGGCAATCTGTCAATGACTTGCTATTGATCTGAACTCTCTGTTACATTAGGGTGCCTTGATAACTGACAAAAAGAAAAAGAAATGTAAAGCAGATTGAAAGAAGGACAACAACCAATTAATTTGCTTCTCTTTTTCTATCAACCCTGTACTGGTACCCTAACGATTAACGTATTGATTTAAACTTGCTGTCTGATGGAACATGTTGGTAAGTAAACATCAAGTGACCAGAAGCCCTCTTAACTTTGGGCAACTGATTAAATGCTTATTTTTAAGCAAATAAGTGCAATATTGATACTCTGTTCTCTGTATGTTGCATATCAGCATTGCTTTTGATCAAGTAAAGAAAGCATTCGTTTAGAGGAATCGTATGGAAGAGGGACTGATTTCTCCAGCTGAAATGTTCCGCTAATAATTAGTTGAGTAACATCATGGCATCTTTTTATTGTGGTTACATTCTTACTGTTTTTAAGTTGAGGCACGATGGGGCATCTGCCTTCTCAAGGATGCGTATTAAATCCAACTCATAAGTATGAGTAAAGTCTGCAAGTTTGGCTCTTTCAGGCTTCTTTCTTCAGAAACTAAACTGCAAATGAAGTGAGAGCTTTTTTTTTTTCTCTTTAGAAAATTTATGTAGATTTTAATGCTGTGCAAGGAAAATTAGGCTCTCCGCAAAAGACTTTGGAAGCCTGGAAAGATTCCAACCAATGATGGAAGTTAAAGTCTTCCGGAGTTGGTTTGAAATTATTAAATGGGTGATTGGATCCTCAGGATACTCTTGTAGATTCAACATCTTGGAAACAGTAAAATACAGTCTCTCACATGCTGTTGTGAAGATTCTCACTCGGCCTCTTTCAGCACTGCAGATGGTCTGTCACAGTCCATCACCTAACAGGTCCTTAGAAAAAACATTGCTATGTGAGGCATGAGGAAAAATATTAGGAAATAAGGGAAATTAGTAGGGAAATGGAGTTTTTCCATCCTGTTTTACACAGCATAGCGCTACATTCCATAACACAGTATTCTTTCAGCGAACCTTCCTGAGCTCTCGGTGAGCACAGAATGGGCAATGGTGAAAATTACTTTCATTAAAGGCAGGACTTAATCTCTGAGTGACAGAGATGGCACCGCTTGTCCTTTAATGGAACTGAAATGGCACACAGACTCTTTTATTAGTGTTTCTATGTAGTGGTATGTTTCAGACCGCAGTTCAGGATGTTGCTCTGTCTCTTGGATGTCTGTAAACACTACTGATTCCAGCCTGGCTTGTCTCCAGCGAACAGTGTCTTTTGGCTCCAATGTGACTGAGTTACAGTGCGCTATGTTTGGAGCCATTGTAATGGACGTGTTTGCACCTTCCAGCTTGTTGAAGGCACATGGGACCTTGATGATGAGAATTTCAGCTAATACATTTGCTCTATTTGCTTCATGTTAACTCCTTAAGTCTGGAGAGCACAGATGTGTGTCACAGCCCTTTAGTCTGTGTTTCCAGTGAAATGAATGGCGTGATGTTTTCAGTTTAACAAGTTCTTCAGGACTGTTAAGGAATCTGCTATGCAATTTCCTTGTTCTGTTTGCTATTCTCAGTCGCTTACAAAAAACCATTTACTTTAGCCGTCTCATTTTAATAAGCTCTCTGTGCATTTTCTTTCCTGGGCAAATCTTGGCTTAACTTTCTTCTGCATAGACTTTTCAAATTTGACTCTCAACTTGAACATTGTGGTAAACAGTTCATGTAGTGATTAGAAATGTGCTTCCAACTGTTGTTCTCCTGGATCCCTGAGGCTTTTTAATTTCTTTGTGAAATGGGAAATAAACAGTGTAATGGTGATGCCTCTGGGGAAGAGCAGAATGGGGCTAATTCTGCTTTGGTCATAACATCGACCTATGGTAATACTATTAAGTACCTTACTTTTTGGAAATGTGCCTTCATATCCGAAGCATTGTACTGAAGTTAATGAAGGAGATCTGGTTAAGAATCATTTCAAGAGAGCTGATGAAATGGGAGATTTTTTCTGTTCTGAGGGCAAGGAAGGAGGGGTTGAAAGACAGTGAGAAGTGTTAATCAAATAGAGGATTTGGAAGAGGAGACACTTTAAGTGTGCAGCTCGCTATTTAGATTTTTTTCATCCTGGAGTTAAATATTCACAAGTTTCTTGGCATGTATAACCTGGTGATCTCTATTTAAGGACCTGTTCTTTTCTCTGCTTCTCCTCAACGATATCCTAAATGAGTATACATTGCTGTGTTCCTTCACTCAACAAAGACTTACAAACATGGCTTGCATTCTTTTATTTATGTCGTATGATGGAGGAATCAGCTGGCTTTCTTGCAAGGCTGTTTTTACTAGAAAGTTGATAAGAGGGGAGATTTCCTTAGATCTACACTGGAATGGTTTAGGTTTCACTTCTCAAAAAGCCTGCTGTGAGAAGGTTTAGTGCTTGCATTTTTTGGTGAGGGGAGAATACACTTCTTTTCCTCTTTCTTATCTGGGGTGAAGTCCAGAGGCAAACACTTTTCCCTGCATTACGCATTGCTTATATACTGAGAAGAGCTCTGAAGCTCTCCCTGTTTGGCGTTTTCTTTGTTAACTAGTGAATGAACAATTAGGCCACAGAAGGTTCAACTCAAACTTCTGTTAAAAATGGGTGGTTTGCCAGTTTTCTTAGGACATGTCTTATAAACCATACCCAAAAACTGTCTGGCTATAGAACCACTTCCATTTTCGTAAATCTCTGGAGTTTAACACCTAACGAGCGTGCAAAGACTTAAGGAGCTTGGACCAGTGTCACCTGTTTACTTGTATGTTTCTTGCTAGAGTATTGCTAGACTGAGAAAATCTGTCCGATGGTTTTGGGATGGATTTCTTCCAATGCGATCCAGCATCTCTGCAATTCTGATCCATCTCCCAGACAAGGGCATTCCAGAGGCTGGCTGGGACCTGCTGTCTGAGTCAGGTTATTGTTTCTGTTTGCTTTCTGCCTCAAGGCCACACACTGCAGTCACAGCAATCCTGTTTTTTAACTTGCCCTGCTAGAAGATTTCACTCCCAACCCCACAATGTCAAGAAACTGACTTGTGACACTACCTGACGCTTGCTCTGAGGAATTCACCCTGGACTGGTGATGGTCTTTCAGAGCTGCAGTCTTCATTGAAGCAAAAGGAGCTCCTTGATTCTGTAGAGATAACTACCGTATTCTAGTTCTTCATACACTAACACGTACTGCTGGTGTTTTTTGTTAAAGAGAAAAGGAGTTGCAGTGGGTGAAGTATGTGAAAAGGGCCTGTGTACATCTCGGGTGCTTATAAAAAGCTTAGATGGACTTTTACCCCTGCACCCACTGTGTTGTTTCTGATCCTTGGGCAAGCAGGGAAATGGTTGGAATTCAGAAAGATGCTACTTGTCCTCTGCAGATGCTGCCCTTTTAACGGAGCAAACATTTGTTTAACTTCATGCTATGAGTCTTAGGGCTTGACAGTGGAATTCATTCCTGAAGCAGCAGGCAGTTAGGGTAGCTTAAGGGCTAAAGGTTTCCTAGAGGCAAACAGTTCACAGCTGGGAAAGCATTGCTGTATCAAACGGCTAACACTAGCATTTAGCAGCATATCTGACAATATCGTTGTTGCCTGACTTGCAGTCTGACATGTCCGCTAACAGACAATCTAGGCTTATGATAAAATGTTTGACTGCTGTCTGAGCATGCTCTCTTTTCCTTTGGGAAGAAGTGCAGAGCATGTGCCTATGGAATACAAGTTCAGCTACTTGATTCTCACGTGATTTAACGACCAGTCACATCATGTGCTGATAACCATTCCATTTATAACACATAACAATGCAGGATCGTCTTGGGAGGGTATAATTAATGTGGGATTCAGTTTTAGAAAACTGCTGCACCCATTTTGAAGGTCTTTAATTATAGACCCCAGCATGTTGTGTCAGAGAACAGGGTAATTCATTTCTTATTAGAAATGTTCCCATTCCCACACAAATATGCATTTTTAGGGAAAGAGAAAAAAGCTGTCAGATGTGAAATCCACTTTGGAATAGTGCAGTGGAGACAGCGCACATGGCTGTCTTCGTCAGAATTCTTGATAGAAGGAAAGCACATTATCAGTTCTGCACGCAGCATAATCATTGTTCAGGAGATTGTTTTCCCCTCTCAACCGCTTGCATTAATTGGCTGTAAACGCACACCATTTATTTTAATGGTCTGTCCACTTATTTCTGATGTGTCATTTTGCTGTGGGGTTTTAAGTAATTTCTTTCAGCTCCATTCTAATGCCCCTGGCTTTTTGACTGTTTTGATCTGAAAGGTTTTTTTTCCAAGACTATGTCAATGGTTGTGGTTCCATGGAGAATATGGCACTAATCTTGGGGAAATTCAAGCTGTGGTGCTTCGCGTAGCCTTTGGTGACATATGACCTTTTGGGACATTCTCAATTAAGTAATGGGAAGCTTACGATCAAGTGTCAAGAGAAAAGTCACTTTCTACAACAGCGCTGTCTGATGATCTTTGGTAGCATTCCCCAATTTACCACAGGCATTCACATGGAAATTTCTAACATAGTCTTACTAAGAGTAACAGTTCCTATGCAAGACAAGATCTGTAGTGCTATAAAAACCACTGTAAAATATCAGTTCTGAGATGGGGGTGGGAGGAGGCAATAATTGGCAACCGAAGATATTACAGAAGTGCAGTAAGCAACTGTTGTGTTTGACTAATTATGAGATTTATCTGGTGGAATAGCGTGGGCAGGGGTTTTTAGCTGTATTGATCCATATCACTGGTGATTGTATGATCTGAAGTATTAATAAAAACAATTATTTCTGGTTTGTGCTTTTATTTTGCTTCTTCTATGTTCTTGTGACTTCAAAGGTGTAACAGGGCTCTTTGGAGAAGCTCTTTGCCACTGAAATAGCACAAATAAAATGGTTACTCGTGTGTGCTAATAGGTTAATTGTCAGTTCTATCTCTGCTTGATTTTCAGCTTCTTCACTCTCTGAAAGGTGATAAAATAAGGCAAAAAAAATCCAGAGGAATTTTCCTTTCTAAACTTCCTTTCTCTAGGCTTCTGAAACATATTTATGCACAGGCCTCCATCCTAACAAAGGACTCTTTGAGTATCCTATGGTAGTCTAACATTCCCTTCTTTCACATGAAATTAAGGGCTGTGATTTACTGCAGTGACCTGAGTGCCTGAGTGCTCTCATTTACAGCTAGCTTTTTTGTTTTGGTTTGGTTTTTTGGGGTTTTTTTTGTGCCTCCTATGGGTGCTTTAGTTATGCTAACACACTGCTGTATGTGTGAGGGATGGGCTGGTGTCATATACTGGGTGCAATTAAAGGAGTAGATAGTTTTGGTTTGCCTGTTTGGTTTTCTTTCCCCTAGATACTGAAGTCTTTTGCTTTTCATCAACTGAAGAATGGGGACAGATTTTTTTTTTTAGTTGGCTATTACCTAGATTTATTTTAGATTTTCTTGTCTCAAGTGATGGTGGAGGACATGGAGTAGAAAGGCCCAGTCAGCATTAGAGGGTTGTGGACAGACTCTGAAATGATGACTGCCACAACTTGCTGCTCAGCATTTTTAGGAAATAATACTTTTTCTTCCTAAAATTCAGGATGTATGTCTCAGCTCAGTTGCCCAAGCCATTTCTATTACCATGGGAAAGATATTCAAGAGCACAGAGCTGCTTAGTAGACCTTTATCTACCAAGACAAGGGGATATGCAACTCGGTTCTCCCATTGCTTGTTTCCATCCTTCCCTCTGTTGCATTTTTGACGTGCACCTGCTGTCCTTGTCTCTTTGCTGTAATTTTGTACGTATCCTTGTGGCATTTAATTGTGGACTTAAATAGAGCATATTCAGAGTTTTACTTTGTAGCTAGAGATTTTAAAATTTTCTTTAACAGATATTGTTTAGGGTAGCATTTCATAGAGAATGCTGTTTAAATCAAGGGGCCCCTGCTCTTTTTTTTCTTGTTGTGCTGAACACACAAAACCCCATAAGCCTTTATTTTTTCATGAGGACGCTGTTGGGTTAACCACAGAAGAAACCCTGCAATGCAGGGGATGCCGAAAAGCACTGAGTATAGCACAAGATCTAGCTTATTCTGTAAGGCTGCTAACTAAAACACATATTGATATTGGATCCTGTTGGACTTCTTGCAGGAAAATCTTTTTATAGGGGAATTTGGCAGGAAGCTTGTAGCGTATCGCGCAATATGGGGCTTCTTCCACTTTCATCGCTCCCTCTGCTGCCGCCGCCTCCTCCTCCTCTCAGAATGTTTCTTCCAACAGGTGGTTACTGTGGAAAGCCCAGGAATCTTTTTCGCATGAAACATGGTATTACATCTTATTGCAAAGAGAGTGAGGGAGTCAGGGCTGCACAGCCTTCCCTGTCCCTCTGAGGTTTCCCTCTTGGAAATATTTCAAGACCAAAGCACAAGGTGAACTGAACTAGGATCTTGCTGACGAACTCCCTCAGCAGGCATGTGATGGTTGCCATAAACTATTGCACTGTCATGAATGACATCCCTATTCGTGGTGAGCACTGCTGAAAACATGTCACACAGGTAGCCAGCAGGGTTTCCTAAGCATTGGTGGTGACAGGAGGAGAATACAACTCACAGGCTGCTATGGTCTCTGGAACTCAATTCCTATTTTGGAGTTTCCTTTCTTCCCCCCGTTTTTCCTTCTTCTTCTTTTTCCTTTTTCCTTCTGTAGGATCTGTCTTTTCTCTACCAACTGGTGATTATGTGGTTGAGGAAGGCCGGGCTGGCTACCAGTCTACAGTGAGAATGCAATAGAGTATTCCAGTTAGACCTTGTTTAATTTGTGACTGTCTTTACTGATTAGTCTGTAAAAAAAAAAATTGCATAGGTGCCTCTCATGGAAGCTGTTTTATTGCAGAAAGTGTACAAATCCATCTTGGTAAAGTAAAGGAACTTGTGCAATAAAAAAAGTGCTGCCTGAAAAAAAGCCCAGAACTGGAGTGGGGAAGAAGCAATTGATTCCTCTTCTTTCCTTTAATCATTACCAGGTTTATATTGGATCCAGTACCCAATCTGGAGCATTACATTATTTTTCTGAAATTTTATCCAGCCTTTAGCTGTATTAGCTTCAAAGTAAAAGATGAAAATGCAGGTTTTTTTGCAGAACGCTGTTGTGAAACATGGTGTGGTAGTGCAGCACAGAGACAACACAGAGGGTCTGACTGAAAATGTCTTTCTGGCTTGTTCCTATTTATTATGCTTGGCATACGGTATAAACGTACTGAAAAGTAATGGCATTACCCTTGGCAATGTAATTCTTTTGCTTAGTGGTGTATGGCGCTTGCCATTGTTTTAAGAAGTTTTTCCACTCAAATCTTCAGTGTGATGCTCCCTTCAATGCAGCATTACAGTTGCATTGCTTTGTCAGCTTCTGTCTCTTTTTCTTCCTCTTATTTTTATCTGTCCTTGTCTGTCTTATCCTTCACTTTACCAGAAACAAAACATCCTTTGTGGCTGTAAACTCAGCATGCTAAATAGTATGGATAACTGTAGCATTCCAAGAGTGAATGTAAAACATAAAAGCGACAGTAAATTCCTTTTAATGCCATCCTATAACAACAAGAATTCCCCGTTTAATAATTGGGGCAGTCGAATGGTTGACCTCGTTGTTTGATGCAACCATTAGCTCGCTTGGCTTGGTTCAAAGTCTACTTACATTCTGTGTTTAAGTTTGCAGCCAGTAATTTAGTGTTAATGATGCTGCATTCGTTAACATCCCAATGAGACCTCTTTTCTTTTTCATGCTTTTCTTCATAGGGCAGATCATTCAGTTACCTGAGTCTCTGGCTTAATACATGCTTGCATGAAGCATGAGTTGTTTTACTGCCTTTGTTGTGCGCTGTGAAGGGAAGGGCCCTGAAAGCAAATCCGTTAGTCATTTCTGTGGCTGCAGTTTGCATTAACGCTTCTGTCACGCACACAGGGGAATAAGTAATTTGATGTTATAATATTAAGAATGCTAGTTAGCATTATCCGTAAGAAGATTCTGTGAAGGTTTTGTTTCATTATTTTCAGACATATTTCCTGTTGTAAGCTCCTAAATGGTGTGTGTTTCTTTGTGAGAATTCCCTCCACTCCCTTCACTCGTTGTTTGCACACACTGGTTTGCCTTTTTTTTAAGGTTGGTTGGTTGTTACTGTGGAATCGTTTTCAGCATTGGATAGTTAAGATTTCCCTGCACTACCTTTTCTCCTTAGAGATGAAAGAGCATAGATCACACATGAGAGAAAAGCAAAGAAAGGAAAAAGAGAAATGATTCTGTGGATATTTCAAAAAAAGACTGGACTTCAGTAACCAGGTTGAATCTGGGGCCTCACAGCACTTCTAGATCATAGGGGACAGATCTGCAGTGAAAATAAGGCAGCCCAGCTTTTGTAGCGCACGTATAGTTTGCACAGTCTTAACTTTCAGAACATAATTGCATTGTCTGCTATGTATTACTGATTTCTGCTGTGTGATGCAGGTAATTTCCAGGGGCTCCAGCAAAGCTTTGTTTTATATCTGAAATAGTATTGGTGCAGGGGGAGACAGCGTGAGTAGGCTCCAAGGGTTTAGGTTAGTAATTTACATATCTGGAAAACATACTACGCACCAAGATAGGCAAGTATGGCTTGTTCTGAGGATCAAAATCTGTTCTCTTGTCAGGGAAACAAGGACCCTGCTGGCATTGGACATCCTGCTGTTAGAGACTTGCTGTGTCCACCTAGACACCAGCTGGCTGAGCTGCCAGACAAAGCCTGCTGACATGCAAATGTGGATCAGGTATTATCTGGCTCCTCCTTCTAGTTCTCACTTGAGTGTGCTAGAGATGTCTGTATGGAAATCTGAGCTAGCAGCTGTCTTTAGGGATCTTAGATAAGTGTATAAAGCACTACAGCCATTGTTTGAAAGTCACCTTCTGCTCCTGCCTATGCCCCTGCGCTGATCTGGGGTGTCAGAGAAGCCAACTACATCTGTTAGTATTTCACATCATTCATTCTTTAAGATATCTTTCAGTGTGTGTCATCTGTAAGGGAGGCTTGCAATCCTGATGCTGAATAAGTAATCATAAATAACCCTAAGAGCATAGGCTGGGAAAAGAGAACCTGTACATTCAAACTGAGGCTCCGTGGAATTGTGGACTGGCAGTCTGCAAATCAGTGGTGAGAATCGGGTGTTCATATGAGGTTTGGTTCCTAGCATGTTGTTAATGCCCAGGACAGCAAAGAGCTATCAGCTAAAAAGGTTTGCTGCATGCCGAAGGATTATTGAGGTTGAGCAGGTAGTGGTGTAGAACCTTGCTAAGCTCTTCCTTCGAGGTTCCTTTCTGCCAGCCTCTAGTACCTATTGATATGAGAGAACTACTAAACATGAAAGATAACACTTAGATGGTTGCTTGTGCATTCATGAAAGCACAATGGCCAAATTTTTTTGAATACAGAACCATCATCAGTTTCCTTGTTTTATTGGGTAGTATGGGGAAGAGTCACTGAAGGACAGGACTAGGGATTGCAGATTTATTCACCTAATATTTAGCCTTTAGTTTTGGGTCACACTGAAACCTACCTCATATTCAGAAGGTAGCTTGCCTACAAGTTGAACTTGGTGTTAAAAATTTCATTTCCAAGATATGTTCTGCACAAATAAGCAGGCTTCTGGAAAGTTTTCACTTGCCAGTGACTTCCCTGGTTGTTGCCTGATCTACTGAGGAGCCACAGTGAATTTCATTTATGCAGAGTGATGCTAAGCAGGGCAGAATTTGAAATGTGCAATTTGATTTTTGAAGGACCAAGGCATCTGCATTAGTATCACATCTGCTGCTTCCTAAGGGCAAATTTTGAATGCTTTCCCTATGGGTACAGGAAAGAAGGCTTCAAAACCAAAAATATCTCTTGGTAATGATGAGTTAGTGACCGAGTTTTATTTGTCTGGAAGAATTGGGATAGTTTTCCTATCAGGAAATTAGAAGGCATTTTGTTGGTTTGTGGTGTGGTCCAAAGCAGCGCTTAGACTCTCTGAATGGCATCTATAGAGTGAACAAAGGGCCTCACCTATGTTTATGATCATAGCAAAAAATTAATAGGCAGATACAACAGCGAATGTAGTGCTATAGTTCCACCTGCTCCCCCCTGCCCTGTTTTTTCTGGTATTGCAAATGTAGATCTGTTTCCAGTTTTTGACAAAAATCTGCTCTGGCGTTATTGGAGTCACTACGTCCAAGATAAGGCCACTATGCAGAGAGTACTTGCTGATGAGCTTTAAGCACCCATTGCTGTTGGTGAAAATCACTGCAGCTTTACTTCCTGCTTTGGAAACTTCTGGTTTGGGTATAGGCTTCTTATTGGATTGACCCAAGCAGAACAGAAGCAATTTAGGATTAGTGGACATGTTTTTCTTTCCATCACATGACTCTTGCATAAGAAATGCTTATTACTTTACTTCTCTGGTCTGCATTGTCTTCATGCTTCTTGCAGACTGTACTAGCTGCTTTTCCCTGTGACTTCTGGGGAGGGGAGAGTCATCTGGCACATGCTCATAGAATTTCATTGTGGAATACAGAAATACATTGTGGCTCAAAATAAACCCATCCATGGCTCCTGACGCTGGAAGAAAGCTTTCCAGGCCCACTATGGTCTTCATTACAGCAAAGAAAGCAGTTGTTAGTGGCAGGAGAAATTTATTCAGGAGATTGCTATTTCTGCAATTTCAGAGTTGTGCAGCTGTGTAGGGGGACTTGATAATATACTAGCCAGGGGCCCCATCTGTTTCTAATAAAACACGTGGGGAAAAAAATGCAAAAGTGGCAGGCAGGAGCAGTTGTGTAGTGCAGATCGGGAGGCGAGTCCCAGCAGTTGTCTGCTGCCAGTTTCCCCTCCCTCCCTTTCTGTATCTTCATAATGAGAAGGGAGCGTCTAAGGAGGGATGAGAGATACTGCATTTTTTCCTCTCACTTTCTTTTTTTCTACTAAGAATATGGATTGTTATTTATGCCCTGAATGCTGTTTGAAAAATGAGCTGTAGGAGAGTACATTGCATAGCTGCAGTCCTGGGAAACCAAGCAGCAATGGATCTCTTTAAGCCCATGCAATGTTCAGTGCAGTAGCCTCCAGCACAGGTTCAATCCTGTTTCGACAGATGAAACCTACAGGTTACTTGTCTGATATTGAACTTCTTGAAATGCCTGTTCTTAAGGTATACCCAAGCAGATCAGGTGGGAGTTTTAATGGAACATTTTTCACCTCTTCAGAAGTTCAAAAATGAAGTGGTATAGTTTAAGGCATAAGATAATAAGATTATTCTAGGAGGAATATGAAACTTTGTTTGCCTTGCTTTCATATGAAAGTCACAGACTGGAGGCAGCACTGTACCAGCTATGACTTATTTTTTCAATTTTTCTAGTTTTATAACAGAAAATCCATAATATAACTGTGATTAATTGTAGTGGAACCAGTCACAAATGGGATGAGAAGGAAAGTTTGTGGACCCTGATATCTTACATTCAAATTTTTAAGGCAGTCTGATGGAATTGAGCATCTCAAACTTGTTGTTTTCAGTGGGAGCAAATTAATGTTACTTTTCCGTTATACTGAATTAGCTTTGATGTCAGTTCTTCCTTCCACGTGAAGGCATCTTGAAACAGTGGAAAATGGGAACATAAGGTCCTTCTTTGCCCTTCCATGGCTATTAACCTTCTGTTGTCTCACTGAGACAAACCCCTGTCTGAATTATAGTGGAAAGTATGCTTGTCCTTGACTGCAGTGATAATGCCTTGATGTGTGTTTGTAATGGATGGTATGTGTTTATACTTGGACTCCCAGGAGATGGATGCTTTCAAGTCTGTTACCATCCTGAGCTTTGATTTTTTGCTTAGAAATCCATGCTATGCAAGGATTAGGATCTTACTATATGAAGTGTTACGTGAACATACAATAAAAATAACAGATTATGCTTTTGGAGAACTTGATTTCTGTTGGAGCAAAAGAGGGCAGGGTTGCAATGGATTGAGAAGAAGTGAAAAGAGAATAAGGAATGGAATGGGTGGAAACAGCCTGGACGTTGAAGAGACTCTTCGTGTTTCCTCATTCCAGAGTGCAGAAAGGCATTCTGGCCACGTACCTTTCCCCAAATGGCGGGCAGTCCAAATGAAATATTGGTGACGTTGTCATATTGTCATTTTAGAAAACAAGTAGGCTCCTGCTCATTTCACCACCAGTGAACTTGTGATCTAGAATCTAAGGTTTCATTAGATAAACGAAGCATAACAGGTAGAAGCTTAACTACTGAAACAGGTCACTTTGGGAGCAGAGAGCATTTCTGAAAGGACACTGGAGCACTTCTGTAGAAGGAGCAGTCCAGGCCTTGTGCCAGATTGAAATTTGCAGGTGTAATTGGATGAAACCCTGATGCACAGAGGTGAAAGCAGCTGCTACTGGTTGCATGGCAGTAACATTGAATGAAACCCAGGAGTTCGCCCAAGTAACAACTGCGTATGCTTTAAGTACTGTACAGCTTTACACCATGCAGATATTTAAGGAAATGCTTTACTGTCTTTACTTACAGTCTGTGTCATATCAACTCTGATCCTAGTTTGCAAGGACTTGGAAGCGTGATGGTATAATCGTGAATGAGATCCCTTTGTAATACAGAGAGCTGACTTGTAGGCACAAGGAAATTAGGTTTAAGGCAGTTTTGTTTTTTTTTTTTTCTTCTGTCATTCGGTATTCAAATGGCACAATCTGTGAGCAGGTAGCTTGTGTGCGTGAAATAAAATGGAAGCAAGGCTGCTATTGTCAGGGTGATTTATGACATGTTACTCGGGTGTCTCAGTGTCTGAAGGAATCAGGGATGTGCTTGAGAAACAGGTGGCTGAGGCACCATCCACACACCAGGAAAAAAGAGCAGTGCTGGAAAGCAGCAGCAGCCATTTGTGAAACTGATATTAAGTGTTCCCCTCTCAGATGAAGTGTTTGCTGATTCTAATAATCAAGGGGATGTGCAGCTTTGGATTTGTTGGGGTTTTTTTGTCCCCCTTTGGCTCAGAAGTACACAGGTAATCGCTGATTGCACCAAATTACACCAAATTACTGTACCTTTGCACATTAGATACAGACTAGCCACAATTAATGATGTTGTGGCTGAACTAAGCCATTCATGACAGATTTTGCCTTTCCTCCTTCTTAGATCCTTCAAAGGAGGAGATAAGCATAGTGGTCCTTTCTGACCTTAAAATCTGTGGGTTTAGGAGGAAAAAACAACCTCTCTATATATAATCTTTCTAGGTGTAATCCAGGAAATTGGCATGAGTCCTAGTTTTCATGGGCAGCGACAAAGGATTATTTCATGTGCTTGGTGGGCAAGGGATGAGGGGAGGATGTCTGAATACACATTTTCCTTTCCATGGGAATTTTTTTCTTGATACGTTATTGGCACTGATGTTTCTGTAATAGTTTTCTGCCAAGTCTCTGAAAACCTATTCTTTAAGACTGGCATAAAATAAAAATACTTCACAGGAAATACAAAATAGCAAATTGTGGTGCTAAGCTAGATGAGTTGAATTCTGATCTAACGATTGGGAACACTGTACATTCCATGCTCTTGAGGCAAATGTTACTATGGCTCTTTTTGTTTCAGTAGGGTTTGTGGAGCTTGCAGCATCCTCTCGATTGTAACAGGACATGCATTGTGATGCTAGGGCCTCTTAAAACAGAAAGGTCCAGAGACATTTAATTAATTGTACTTGCAAGCTCTAAGAAGTGCATCACACAGCTGCAACAGTAGATATGAGGGGCGAGAGACATTTATTATAGCTTAAGAGCTTTGTTGAAGGAACCAGTCACCTCCAGCATGTGTTATTGGCATGGATTGTGGTTTTGATTTTTTTTTTTTTGGTACTGTCTCAGTAACAGAAAGAACTTCTGGGGCATTGCTCATCCCGTCAAGATTTTCTTCTACAACCTAGATTTGCTCTTTCTGCTTTCTAGCTCCTTTCTGGCCTTACCTTGCCCCACAGTTTTCCCCAGCCTTTTTACACCTTCAGTTCTAACAAAGCCCACGTCTGTCGCAGCAGTCCAGGCAGAGGCTCTGCTGTGCCACAGGTTACACACTCCCTCTCGTGGCTTGTTCAGGATGGTGCTGCCTAAGGCAGATCACACTTCTCGTTCCGTAGCAGTGCTTGAAGAGAAGTCATCCGGCCCGTCGGTGATGCAGAACAGTGGCAGCCCACTAATTAGCACACTGCATTTCAGTAGTGGATGAGCTTTAGTAGTTATAATTATATACTACTGATTAGAGATTTTTTGTTTGTTTTAAAATGAAAAATAAGTAAGTAATTGCATTTACCTTTTACTGTTCATTCAAACAAATAAAGGAAGTAGATTTTTTTTCTTCCCCTTAATTTCTCCTTCGAAGGAAAATGTTTAAATAACTTCTTTGGTTTCTGCTAAAATAATTTCTGGTGCCCACAATGAAGTGCATTTTATATGCTGTATGTTTCTGAAAACTTTTCTGAAGAGATTATTATTTGGTCCTTACTGATGTATTGTATGCGTGTAGTGGAGACGCTCTCATTCAGTGATTCTCAGTGGGAGGCAGCTGCTGCGCTTAACTGCCCAGTTAACCTTACACATAGTAGAGAACTGAGTAGAATAGATTCTCTGCAGAGATTGCTGCTTAGGCCTGGAAATTTCTAATGATGGTAATACTTCTAATCAGAACAATAAAAGATGTGGACTGTACTGCACTCTCTTTTGCTCTTGGTTCAGATAGATTGCTTTCAATGTTTAAAAACAACCAAATACTAGTCTGTAGCCCTATGAGCTGAGCCTTATTATTGTGCTACTGTGCAAATGTGCTGCATTAGTTAAGGGTGAAAGCTGTAGTTAACCAATCTTCACAACCTTCTCCAAAGATGATATTTGTTCTCAGTTATTCTTACAGTATTTATTTGGTTGGTTAGTAAACTGAGAAGCCCAGATATGTGTGAGTGACTGCAGAACACTGAGATTTTATAGCTTCATCTGATGCAGTTATTTCACTTGTCTCCTGTCAGATGACTTGCTCTGCTGGATGAGTCATTGGTGTGTCTTGATAGGGCAGTTTGATTATGGCCAAGTTTTCTCAGGGAGAAGGTGGGTTGGGATACTTAACGGAATGGTGATTAACGCACAACAGGAAATGCATGTCTGTCTACACTTAGGAATGTATTTGTCATATCCAGGTTTGTTGTTTGTTTGTTGTGTTTGGTGGTTGTTTGGTTTTTGGTTTGGGGTTTGTTTTTGTTTGCTTTTCCTTTTTTTCTTTTTTCCCCAGTCATGGGATTGGTTTAGACAGGTGCATTTTCGTTGCTTTTGTGGCAGCTGAAATGGAATGAATGCCATCTGCCTGTGTCCTGTGCAGCTGAAATGGCTGAGGTCTGTCTTGCTTCCTTCTGGATTCCAAAGCAGTGACCATGAAAACTTCACTGGCATCCTGGTTAAGTTAGCATGGTGGAGCCCATACTTAGCTCTTGTTGCTACCCTGAAAGATGGATGAGGAGATTGAAGTGTAGGACTGTGTGAATCTGTATGGGAATGTAAGAGAAAATAATGAAGCTCATGTGAGGATAAGCTGAATTTTTTTAATTCCTTGTCATTGTGAAATACAGGTAAAGGAGTAAGCTTAGTGGACCTGGGTAGGAGGTGGCACTTACAGACATGTCATTCCTGTCAGAAGCAGTTTACAAGTGATAAACATTGTTGATAGAAGCCTTTAGACCCAAACTGTGTTTTTTTTGGGATGAGAAGGACCTTGCAAATAACCAAAGGACTGTAGATATTGAGGAACATGCCTTGTTCCATTTCCAGATGGAAGTTGTTGGAAATAAGGTGTTCCGGTTTTACACGTGTTCTTAAGCACATCCAGAACCTTCTACCAATGCTAGTCTTCTTACTGCCTGTCTTCACATGTATGCAGACAAGAGCCTGACTACATTTTGCTGACTGGCAACATTGTGTTGTACCAATGTAAGTTTTGTAGTGTACTGTTAAAGTTCCTTTTTAAGTAAATGGTCTCAAGGACTAGAATTGCAACACCCAGGGAAGATGATGCTTACAGTATTTAATCTTCACGTGTGGTACTTGCATTACATTTGTCTGAGTCTCTGACAAATATATCTCTATATATCTGCTTTATCTTGCAGTAGAAGGCAAGTCTTTAACTCTTAACTTTAAAACAGGCTTACTCTTGTTTGGTTTAACTTGAGTAAAAAAGCATCATGGGAAGCAGAATTAAGGTTTTTGATGCTTCCCCTTTTCACCTCCACCAATTAGCACAAAAAACTTAGGTGTGAACATAGCAATTAGCGTAGGATCCTCAGCAGAGAACTCCAGTGTGGCTTTTTCTGGTATTACAGTGGTGCAGGGCAGTCCTTTGGGCAGGATTTTTGTCCATCCTTTGCAGCTAACATCTAGCAAGGTTATTTGTTTATGTGGTAGATCAAAAGGCTTCCTAGTGCTAGATGTAGACTATGGTGAAATTATAGCTCTTGCACAAAGATCTCCCACACTTGTTTTAGTTATTTGTCTATTATCGTTTTGGTGATAGAGTAATTGCTTCCATGTATTTATCCTCACAACTCCCTCTGAGATAGATCCCTTCTCTCTTTGTACATCACTGGAAACATCCACGGAGGCGTGTAGGTCATATGACATAGTTTCTGGGTGGGAAGTAGAAACTGCACAGACCAGAAGACCTGGCCTTAAGGCAGGGAGGGCTCAGTTAGCTGCCTGGACATGCTAACTACTGCAGTTGTGGCTTTCGGAGCAGATTCGTGATGGGAATTATTGATCACCCTGACAACTTTATTGTATCCATTTAGTTTTTATGTAGTACGTCATCCTCAAAGCTTTGTGAGAGACTGTTACACCCTTCATCCCTAGTCTCTGGAAGGCTCTTTTTGCACCTTCCTGCTCAGCTGTTTCTCAGTCTGAAATGAATGCAAGAATCGGATGGATAGAGACTGACCTGTGTAATTTTTGACTCATGTTGCTGGTGATAATTTGCATAGCTGTGGATCTGGGTAAGATTAGGAAATGTGGTACTGGGACTTCAGCTGTAAAAACAACTATTGGCTCTTGATGATGGAGATAAAAGGCAGGATATTTTATCTGGGAGATTGAGACACTTGCACATCTCGCTGTTCCCTGGGGACTTTTTATAGTAAAGAGCAATTAATAATGGTAACAAAGATTCCAAAAGGGTTTTTAGTGGTACATTATCTTTTGCTATTTTTAATCACGGCAATACAATGATACTTAGGTTTATTCTTTCAGCAAGCCTCTACATTGATTACTTTGTGTGTGTCTGGCGTTTTTTCAGTTTGAGGACGTTTTCATTCTTCTTGTACTCTCAGAGGACATTTATCTTATTCCTTCTGCATTTTCTGTTCTGCTGTTATGTATTACGTAACAGTGGTGTTTTTCTTATGCTATTATTTCATGCCCTGGAAAGTAGAAGGGGGTGTGGAAGGAAAGGTATTCAGCAGGAATCCTCAGGTGCCCCAAAGGTTTTGCCCTCACGGATCACTGCAGCTAACTTGGGCAGAACACTGCAGCTGAGCATTCTTCTTCAGCCCTTCCCTCCCTGCTTTCTTTCAGTGGGTAGTTCCTACGCTACAGTCGGTGTACAAACATTGTAAGTAGTAGCTAAATGTGGTAAACTTAACTGCATTAGCCCTGATAGCTGCTGTGTGCAAGGTGTGTGTGTGTGTGTTACAGAGATGCAGAGAAAGACTGTCCCCAGTTACACTGTAAACTAGCAAGACAAGCTAAGAAAAAGACAATACAGCCCCCATTTTACAGTCAGAGAATTGAAACGGATTGGAAGTGAGATGGTGAAGTCTGTATTGCACTGACATCTGATTGATTTCAGTAAGATGTGGTGGAGTTGATTTGGATGTGAGTGAGTGGCTCAGAGATGCACATACAGAGAGAGGAAAGCATTAGAATAGACCCAGAGGTTTGGTGTGCTCCCCAGTATGTTGACAGCGGAGCCATCCTAGGACTGCAAGGTGAGTAACTTGTTACTATACGCTCAAATAACTGCTGTGCTGAATGGTTGGCTAATAATTCTCCACTCAATGCTAGTGAGAAATAACTTTCTTCTCTCTCTTTCATCTCTGGTTACAAAATACGAGGTGAATATTCAATTTATGCTATTGCCTACAGAACTCTCTTATCTTAATGGCTGATGGCTTTTGGCTGGTCACCTGCCCTGCTAAAAGGCATCAGCAGGTCGTAGATATGATTGCTGGTTATGCCAAGTTTTGAAGAAAAAGAGTAAGTTGGAAGAATTTGCTTTATAAGACTAATACAGGAATTGACCTTGGTAGGAAAAGTAATATTAAATATCACATAAACAGAAATGAATTCTTCACTTGGGATTCATTTAGTTGGTATTTTATTCCTTGAACTGGCTGAGCAGACAGGACACAGGTTCTGTTAAAAATTCTTCTAGCTAAATGTCGATGGGTTCAAAGGGTCATCTCTATCTGCCCTACAGAAAACCTCCTATAAAGCACTATTTTAACACATTAGTGATAAACAGTGCTTTATTCATGTCGGCATTCAAGTTTTACAGTCTAACAGCATCTTGCTTGTGTTCTGTATTCCAGGAATGGTTGCATTAATATTCCTTCTCGTTTTTTGTGATAAAAATTATAGTTCTAACAGAGAGGGGCAGGGAAGGGTAGTTGAAGTAGGAAACTGTTATGTTAAGAGAAACATTTAAATTTACTGTTCTGGCTTTAAGGCTTAGTTGGATCCTTGGGTTTCACAGAAGAATTGAATTGGAAGTGTTCTTTCAGTTGTGTGAAGTTGTTAACGTTCCAGTGATAAAGCCAAGTCAACATCTTGATTTTTTTTTTTTCTTGTTGTTGTTTTGTTACAACAAGAAAAAAAGACGTATCTGTGTTCAACAATCATCTTTAGATTTTGGAACTTGTAGACCTCTTAGCAAAAGTTATGCCAGTGAATGCTTGATAGAATTAAGGAAATTAATATATACAAGGGAGCTTTAGAAGACAGATAAATCCTTAGGCTTCAGGGTATACTCTCAGCCCCAGCCATTAGTAAATAGGGTCAGGTGGAGTCTGTCCCTGGATATACATTATCCTAGGGATTAACCTTGCCTGCTTCTATTTCAAAAGCTGGTACTATCGTTTGAGACCAGTTATTGCATCTCACTCATCCATATTGTGGCAGAGCACAAGGGCTGCAATTATAGACCAGGCTACTGTTGTGCTAAGTGCTCTTTAAATAGCAAACAAAACAACAGTTCCTACCCTAAAGAGTTTAGCTCCAGTTCTAGTCTGTATGATCCCTTGCAACAGTTCATATTTTCCTATGTAGGGAACACATCTCAATAAAAAGATCTGATTTTTGAAAGTGCAGAGCAGGCATCAAATCTCTCTTGAAATTAGGTGTTCAGTGCTGAATATCGGGCCACTTTGTAAATCTAAATAAGGATTCGGGGTTTGAGATTTTTTTTCATGGAGCCTGAAGGAGAAAAGCTTCTTTAGAGAAATCCTGCCTATGACCCTTAGTTTAAGCCTCAATATTCTGAAAATACCACTCCTAGTATATTAGCTCTTTATGTTTAATTATGTTACCAGTAATTTCAAGCTTTTGCCATCAGACTGGGCAGCAATTATAGCTGAGAGCCAACTGAATTTTCACCAGTTACTGAAAGGTATCTGATAACGGTTCTTGTTTTTCCTGCATGCGAGACAGTTGGTTTTTTTTAAAAGCAAATGTTGTATCTTGTAAAAGCTTGAGGCTGGATTCTCACTGTCTTTATTCAGATGGAGTAATCAGCCACTAAATAAAACTATAAGCCAGCTTCATTAAGAACACCACAGGCTTCTCGCATTATCGCAGTAATCAAGATACTTGCAGACTCGCTTCTCCTGCTGATTTTATTACACTGAGGAGATAAAGTTTAGGCAAGGCAGAGCTGTTCCTTGGTCAAAATCAATGGAGGAAGGTAAGCAACTGACATCATTGCTACGGAAACAAATGCTGCATCCTAGAAAAGACTTGTAGTGGTGCAGGGAATAAAAGTAGGCTACTTTGGAGAGGAGAATGGGCAGAGAGGTGCACTGGTGTTGTGCGGGAGTGTTCTGCAGAACGCAGAGGGACTTCATTGCTTGTGACGGGCAGTGAACTTCACAGTCCAAATTGCTCAGATATTACCCTCCCGTGAAGAGAGGTTCTGGAGGAGACGGAGTGAGACAAAACAAAAAATGTGAGTGCAGCTGAGTGCAAAGCTAGAAGAAAATAAAAGTGATGGATTAATGTGTGTGGCTTGACCAGGCTGATTTTGCTTCCCTAGGATTATAGATTCGTGCTTACATTTTGATCTGTAACTTTGGTAGAGTTGCAGTGGTTTTAGCACAGATTAGATAGTCCTGTTTTATAAAGCCTTTATGGTTTTGATACAAGGCTGCCTCTTTGTAATCTTGGTGATTAGTTGTGGCTTAGGCTGAGTTCTCATAATTTACAACCTTCACCTGTTACTTTCCTTCCCATCAAAACTGCTGTAGTAGAGAGTTCTTTTTTTATGGGTTATTTTACGCGTGCAGTATAAATTATACATGCTGAACACTTGATGCCTGAAGCCACTGCTCTGGCTTAAGTCATTCTAACTCTACCCAGAGAGACCAATGTACTGAGCAGATGTAAATCAGAGTACTGTATTAAATGAATAAAGGTAACCAACTCTTATGCATATTTGTGCCTTATGTGTTAGGATCTGTGTAGAGGAGTTGCACAGCAGGGTCAGAAGATGAATCTGTATGTGTGCGCGACTTCTTTATTTTGTTGTGTGGTGTTTTTTTGTGTGTGTGTGGGTTTTTTTGGTTTGTGGTTTTTTTTTTTTTTTAGAGGGCTGTTACAAAAGCAGTGTCATGTGAAGCACTCGGCAATAGCAGCAGGAATCTAGGTCCCCATTATCCTGTATTTTACTGCACAGGGAGAAGTGTGAAAATCCAGTTACCTTTAGAGTGCACTGAAGGTTCTCTTGATGCTACGCACAGTTTAAGGTGACCTATATTTTAATACAGTTTTAATGGAGTTTACTGCAGCCTGCAGTGATAGGACGAGGAGTAATGGTTTTAATCTAAAAGCAGGTAGATTCAGACTACATATAAGGGAGAAATTTCTTACGATGAAGGTGGTAAAACGCTGGAACAGGTTGCCCAGAGAGGTGGTTGATGCCCCATCCCTGGAAACATCCAAGGTCAGGTTGGATGGGGCTCTGAGCAACCTGGTCTAGTTGAAGATGGCTCTGCTCATTGCAGGAAGGTTGGACTAGGTGGCCTTTAAAAAGGTCTCTTCCAACGATATTTGTTTTATCTATTTTCTCAGTCACAGAAGCTATGAACAGCCAGTTCTCCAGCCCTCAGGCTTTTCTGGTTTTATCTCTTTATACATACAGCAGATAGCTTGTGTTTGAGAAGAGATGATTGTGTAGTGCAAAGGGTGTGTTTTCTAGGGAAAAACTGCAGGCTATGGTCTCAACAGTAACAGCTGTTTTTTGAGTCCAGTTTCTCCTATCGGGACTGTTCCTCACAATCCAGAGACTGTGGAGATGCCAGCTTGCAGCTGTCACACCATAAGCATTTCCTCTGATTGTGACACAGATACCAGCCAGTGTAATTGTCCTTGGCCTAAGTAGTCTGTGTCGTGTGTGTGTGTGTGTGTGTGTCCCATTTGATCTGGGAGTAGTGAAAGGAAGGTGATTTTTAAACTAAAAATGCTTTGCACTTGTGATATTATGTGGCTGTGCATGTGCTTCCATGCTCCAATGTTAATTTGAGTAGCCTCTTGCTATACTGGCTCTCTTAAATTCTGATAGCCTCTGGGAAGCAGAAGGGTAACTGGAGTTCAGTGTATTCCAGGCATGATCCTGCTGTTAAATCCAGGGTCATCATACCAGTATTACAGAGAGGAAGAAAGACTCCTGATAGGGGTACAAGGAAGGATTATCTATGCTCAGTCTACCCTTCAAATATCGGAAGGACATGGGAGAGTTCTAGCCTTAGAATTTCGGACCGTGTTTCTGGATTATACTTGTTACAGAGACACAGAAGGATCCATTCTCTAATAATGGAGAAGGTGGATCTTGCTGTCAGCGTATCCATGTGAATACAAAAAGAAATTATTCAGGATGTTACTTTTAACTGTTTAAACTCTTTCTTTAATTCCTCTAGTGTTGCACATCCTCCCCCAATAAAAAAGTGAATAAACTACCTGGTTCTTAACCAGCCAACTCTGAAACGTTTTCATTCAGTCTTTTTTCTTCAAGGAGCAGTTTTAAATGCAAATTACTCCTGTCCCACATCCTGGAGTTAATCAGTGTACAGAGTTTTGTTGTGACACAGCTTGTCTGTTCTGGGACAGAAACCTTAAATCATGTGCTTATCAAGGAAATAAAGCATTTTTTCTCGATGTTATAGTTAATTTCAACAGATGAACTTAGTCCTGTTTATAAGCTACTGAGTAAGATTCATGCTAGAGATGGTGTCGCTACTAGTAGAAATCCATTTTCTCAGACCAGGTTTAATGTGTCTCTGGTTCCACTATTTGGTAATTGGTGACCCTTACCTGCTATTGGCATTCACATAAGGCTAGTTGGTGTGTATCTGAGTTCATGACAGTTTAAAAAAAAAAAAAAAAAAAAAAGTGGTAAAGACAAGAGATTTTATTCCTGCCCATTGCTCATGTAAATGTTACTAAGTGTGGGGATGGGTTACAGAAGAAGATGGAATGTGAGATGAAGAGCTCTGCTTCATCCCACCTGATTTGGTGCTTACAACACAGAGAAGGAATTAAAAATTGGCCCAGTAATGAATAGACACGAAAAGAACACCTGATCTCTCTCTCATTCCCAAAGCTGATGTTGTTGCAGGGAGTGCCTTGCTTGCAGTGACCAAGAGAGGTTCAGTCCTGAACTCTGCCAATTCTCTTAATTTTTGAAGCATAAATGTTCAGCTAAAATGTGCTTTGACTTGCTTAACTTGTGAGTCGCAGAGATTCAGAAGAGAAATGTAACAAGGCTTGGAGGCAAGGATTGTAGGTACCCAAGGAGAACAGCGTCAGCATTCACTGAAATTAACTGGCTTTGAGGCTAACTATAACCCCCTTAACAGATGTAATTGTCCTAGTAAAAATCAGACTAGATGCTGTATGTTTTTTAAAGCTGAGGTAACTGTCGAAAAGACTCTACGCTACCCAGAGCTGTGCCCTCTCATTAAACATGAATTAAGTTTCTTGTATTTGCAGTGGTGAATTCTTGCTAGGTTTCCAGGAGACCTCCCAGAGGACAATAGAATGAAGCATTTTCTTGCCTTCTGGCAGTTTGGTTACTGTTTATCCTGTCAGTCACAGCTGATGCTATAGGACATTTAGATACACTGAGGGGGCTGGGGGCAGGGTTGGTTCGGTTTATGTTCTTTTTGTTTCTTCTCTGGGATCATCCCTTTTTGAGCTTCTTAGCTGTAAATGATGTCTAAATTTGAGTTTGTGTAAACTATTCCTCTTCTCTATGTTGTAGTGCCTGAATGAGGAGGGCCACTAATTTATTGCCTGTAACTTGACATTAGTCTGACAACTACATAATTAAAATAGTAATGCAGCAGCAGAGAGAAGAGGCAGTAAACAAGCTCATTTGACTCTTGCCTGAAGGCATTTTTCATTCCTGTGCTTGTTGAGCAAATAGGCGAGTGTATTAGCATGTTACTCTTCCTAATCTTTTGGCTTCTGTTTTCATTATGTTAATGCTTTAGGTTTTATTCAAGGGAAAGATGTCTTAATGATGCTAATAGTCCTAATGATTTTCTGAAATTCTGGAGGTTCTATCAATGTGGTACTTGCAAAAGGTCTTCCAGTTAACACGTTACTTTAAATGTTATCGCAGCCTACCCACAAATTATAGTGGTATTTCCAGAGGCACTAGCATATTTAGCAAGTCACCAAATTCGCAGAAACGTCTAATAGCCCGCCCTGTGACAGTGCTTTGTTCTTGGGTTGTAAGTGGCTAGACCGGCTTTGTTCGCCATCATCAAAGGCTTGTACAAAAAATTAGTAGTGTGAGGATTTCCAGGTATGGTCAGTGGTGGCCTGGTTCTGCTGTCATTGAAAGTAGTACTCCAGCTTCCACTCATGTGGCAGTAAGATGCTGTGTAACCAAAGGAACTGGGGAAAAAACCAAAATCCAGACTGCTTGGGTTTCCCCGCTTCTGAGCTGTTGGGTGGTGCCTGCAGTCTTGTCAGTTTAGTGCTCCCTTTACTTCCATCATTTGCTTGGGTCATTTGTCTCCAGGCAGGAAGAACCAGGGAAGAAACTGAGAACTGGAGTTGTACAAGGAGGCCAAATGCCATGGGGCTTGGGAGTAACTCTTGAAACTGTTTTATACCTTGATTTTTGTGACCAGCTTACTTTGCTATTTCAAAGCTGCCAGCCCTATTATGGTTGCTTCTAGTTTTCTGCAGTTGCTATAAATGCTAAAAGCTTTTTTTCCAAGTTGAAAAATGAGGAGAATAGCTGAAGTAATCCCTAGAAATGTCCAGGGGTGGTTCCAGTCTGCCTCTGCAGTTCAATCCTATAGCATTGTGCTTTTTTCTGTTGCAAAATGCACATTTGTTAATTCCTCCTCTGTAAAAATGGTCTGACGTTAATGTAGTATTTCCTTATAAATAGTAACATATTTTCTTGTTCTTTTGCTTTTCTATGCCTTCTCCTCTTCCAATGTGGTTTTATACAGTGAAGCAACCTTCCCATGTTTTTAATGTAAAGGCAAGTCACTAAGTTTCTTTTTCACCTAATATAGTGAGGAAAAATGGGGCTGTTTAATCTTGCAATATTGGGTTGTAAGGCAAGATTGATAATTCCTGTTTACTACAGAGGAGTCAGCTATAAATCAGTGGTACTTGTTCTTGCTTTTTATCTGTGTGTAGCTTTGGGACCCTGCTAGCTATCAGCATATTTCTGCTTGTTGTGTCATTTATAAATGATCCGGAATCGCCTTTTAGAAACTGTGTTCTGTGAATGTTATCTGGCCAAAGTCTGTTCATTAGCAGCTAAAATCCAACTTGGCTACTTCACTTGACAAATCCTCATTTGACTGATGGTTGAATAAGATCTCCAGCGGGAATGTTGTGGACCAGTCCCTCTGGTGAGAGGTACGCCAAGGCTAGCATGCTTTACACACTTCTTTTGGCTACTCTTGTGCATTTCCCTCAGCTTTGGTGTTCAGCAAAGAAAAAGCTCCCTAGGCACTCTCACTCTACCAGGTGAAGTTTCCACTGTTAATGTTATGCTGATTTAGTTGCTTTCCTTCATGGTATAGGTCAAAACTGCTTGTATGCCAAGATTCTGCCAGGGTGAATTTTTATAGCCAAGTTGCAAATACTGGAGACTACAAGGTTTTATAAAATAGATGCTGACACAGCTCATCCCATAGAGCAAGAACACTTTTGTGCATGTAGAAAATGCTTTGGATTACAAATGTGCATATATGGACTTTATTGGGCGTGAGCCAAATCAAGTCCTGGTGAAATATTGCTGACTTTGCTCATGTTACACTTGCACTCTATTTGGCCCTCTGGCACTGCACAAGACTTGACCCGGATAGCTTTCTTTTGAAATAGTATTCAATCTTTCATACTCTCCTCCTATTTTCTTAGGGCTGGCTTTGACTATGTTCTGTGTAACCAGGGCCTAAGTCAGGCCTGATAAGGCTCTTGAAGTGTCCTCCTTACTGGGGTAGGTAAAGAATTTTGAGCAGAAGACATGCATTCTCTATTTTTTCAAGATGAAAAGTGTCTGTTTTGGCACGCAGCAGTACAAGCAACTAATAAGGTATTTTAATGTCGTGTTGTGCAAAATCAGTGATCTGGTGTGACTCCTGAGTACAGTCTTTGGCCACTGAGGGAGTTGAGCCTATTAAGTCATGCTGTATTTGAATATAAAGTGCCAGGTCACTGCATCATGTCTTAGACCATTGGTTAGGAGTTTGGATGAAATGAGGTTACTTAAACATTGAGAGGAATAATAACTAAAAGCAAGAGCTTCTTATCTTAATCTGTGGTTAAAAAAATGCATACTCAAGCGTAGTATTCAGTAAAGAAACCTTTCTGCTTAAATTCTTGCAGCATACATAGTTTTGTGGTGGTCCTGAGATTCTGACTTCAGTTTATGATTTTGGGATGGGAACAGTGCGGGACTGCAAGTTTGCTACTCTTCTATGTGGCATTGACAGATGATTAGCCAGGTGGGGTTCTCTGTTGTTGGAAAGCTGACATTTGTCTCAGAAGAGAGAAACCAAGAAGTGTTGTTAATTTGTACTGGGGGGACAGTTCCCAACATAGAATTGTGTTGAAGGGTCCACAGTCTGCTCAGAGGGATTTCGTTGAGAGACATAGGTAAGCGAGGTGGTCAGCTTGCTGCCCTGAACAGCCTGGCAAGTAGCATAAATACTCAGAATGTGCAGGATTAAACAAAAGAGCTTGCCATGCTCTGCATTGATTACTGTGAATCCCAGTAAAGAGGAAAACTAGCATGATACCTCAGGGGAATAGCTACTAGATTATCTGGAAAACGGACTGCTTGCTTGACTGTTAAAGAACAGAGTTAAATAATCAGAAGTGATAGACCATTTTCTAATAAATATTATTATAAGCTGTATTTCAACAGCAGCTTATCTGTAGGAGGTGGCATTAAACATTACTTTTCCTGTCCTCTGGTAACAGGAGACATTAAAGCGTACACACCCTGATAGTTAGCGTGATGCTTTATTACCATTAAGCACAAAACACTGACATCTTGGCGTGAGAGGGGAAAATGGAGACAAAGCCTGTTTATATAAACCCTTCATTTAAAACTACTAGTGCAATCAACATTGAAAGTAGTGGTAGAGTCGGTAATTCAGCGTTTCTGTACCTCAGAAAGCTTTTAATGAAACACTCCAGCTTACAGATTTCCTTAATTTACACAAGTAATTAGAACTCTAAAGGAAATTGTAGTAAGGAAATTAAACTTCAGAAAAAGCCTCAATCTGAGGTGCTGTTTGGATAAAAAGGCTACTTTGCAATAAATGGAACACTTGAAAAATACATTTATATTGTTAACAGGGCAGAGCCGGGCAGTTCACAGATTGTGTCGTTCTTTTTTCTCTTGCAAGCAACAAAGCGAGTAACAAGGAAGCCAGGGAGAACATGCAGGAGAGAGTAGGTAAATGAAACATTCCTATTATGTTCAGCAGCTAAAAGAAAAGAAAGACCAGCTCCCATGTCTCCTTAGCTTCTTATGCCAGCTCTGACTTGGGGGTGAGGGGAATGTTCTGCTGGAGGGAGCTGTTGAGAGAAACTCTGTGTTCCAGATGCGAAGAAGATTACAAAACCATGTCAACGGAGAGGCCAGATGTTCAGGTCAGTCAGCACAAGCTGTGCAGATTCCTGAATGCAGCATGAAGAATAGAACCACATTAATCAAGGCTCCTCTGAAACTAGCAGCCCTCAACGAGAGGGCTTCTTGAGAGGGTCTGGTGGAGCATCAGATTCTTGCATATCACTAACTTTCAGAGTGTTTTCAGCTCTCCACCCTAAAGGTTTGTTAGCCTTATTGAGTGATAGCAGATGGTGAGGTCCTGTGGCCTGATCTGTTGTTTAAGGGGAAAGCATTGTAAAACGTACCTTCTCTTACTGCTGCTTCTTGCCCTTGACTAGGAGTGTTTCCAAACACTGTGTTGCTGGTTCTGTCATCCATCATCTGCAGCTTATGGGGTTTCTGTAGCATTTTGCCCTGGTGCTGGAAAGCAGCTGCACCCAAAAATGATGTTTCACTTAAATCAGTTCATAGGTCTTATACTCTTGATTCTCTCTGTTCGTAGTGTATTCCACAGAATGACCCTTCTGAGTGTGTATTCAAAGTAGCTTGCAAAACAGTGAAAGAGATGCAACTAGATGTTTTTGTTGTGACATTGTATGCAGTGCCGCCAGTGTTTTGCCTGACTTCTTGATGGAGGCATGTGTTTGGTGTGTACTGTTTGGCAACAGGACAGAATTTTTGTAAACTTTCTTTTCACAGGCATGGTTTAGTTTCTCTTTTAAATATGTTTCCTGATCTTACTGTCAGTTTCTATAAAGCAAAAAATAAGCCCTAGAGGACACTCTTGACATTGCTCTGAAGTAAGAAAAACTGCAAGAATGTATGGAACAGTAATCACCAAATTAGTAACAGCGTGAGATTTTTTATCACCTGATGAGAAAAGGCCTTTTGGATCCAAAATGCTGCTGGCTTTGCTCTTTTCCAAATAATGTGGACGATACAGCTCTTCTGATCCTCCCTGAAGATGGGACCAGGAGAAGGGGAGCAGCTAAATTATCAGTTGTCATTTCTTCAATTCAGTGGTGAGCTAACTTCAGGTAAAAAACTTGTGCTTCTTGTGTTAGTTCTTAGTCAGAACATGTTTCTGCAAAGAACGGGGATATAAGACAAGCATCACTATCTATGTAGAATACGTTGCCATACCCTAACGTACCCAAAGCCATACTCCTTTGGCTTCCTGTGTCCTTGCGGTGGAAGATCCTTTGTACACTCTACCGAAAGGCGGTGCAGGAGGCAGGAGCAGACAATCACTTCTGACCTAAAATTTCAGAAAGTTGCAGTGTTTCATTAGAAGCACAAACCTGATGAATCTTTCAGCTGTTTTCTCATCTTTTTCCATGTGTTGTCAATGCTGCCTTTCCTCTAGAAGTGCATAAAGCACTGAACAAAGGTATAAGCCCTGGGAAGCGCTTGTTGCGTAAAGCTAAATGCTTCAGGAGAGCGAGCTAGAGTTATTTTTCGGTTTTGTAGTTACAGACAGAGAGCTGAGTACAGAGAATTCCTAGGAGCTGTACTGAGGGATGTGATTGTTGATCTTACCATCCATTGCCCTTAACAAACAGCCTTCTGGCAACCATTTCCAAGACTTGATAATGGTGGAGTAAAATGTTACGCAGGATGAGGTAACTGAGCCTGTAATAAACATTGTGCGGTGCCTTGAGGCTGTTGGTGAATGCTGCCTTTAAGCACATAGGCTTATTGCAGTGTGAATGTCAGGGTCTGCATAAGAATAGTTCTGTGTCTATAGTAGCTGGTACTGATTTTTTGAATCTTCATTGCAAAAGAAATGTTCCAACCGTGACACTGTAACAGCTTTTGAATAATGTCAGCAAAACCAGGCAGACTTAATGTTAAAATTTTAGGCTGGATGGAGTAATGGACAATCTTTTCCCAGCCATGTTTTCCTTCTCTGATTTAAGCCTTTTTGCTGAAAATTATGTTTTCATAGAAAGGTATCATTCCATATTTCTATAAAAGCTTCTTTGCTGCTGAGAGCATCTACTACATTTCAGTACTGTTAATCTGATGAGGCTAATGAGTAGGCCAAACCTCTTGAAAGTCTCTTATCGGTCACGTGTTCAAGAAGTCTCTGTACCTGTATTCATCAGACTGCAAATTCTTTGAGAGAGTTGTGCCTTTAATTTATTTTCAACAGCACCAGACCATTGACTTTGTAGGTATACACAGATGACCTGTCTTTTATTGTGTACTGAAGCATAGGAAGATTATTTTCTTTCAGCTGTGCAACTCTGATAGTACCTAAAGGTAGGATACTTCAAAGATTCATGCTGAAACTAAACCGAGACTGGGATTTTTTCTTTGCATTTGTTGGGTAGCAGTAACTACATATTTATTATTATTGCTATTAAAATTTGGTAATACTATGTTTTCTAAGTCTATGATTTTTAGCTCTTTCTAAACTATATAGTGATATTCAGCTATCAAAGAATTCCCAAGTCCCACTAGGTATGAAAGATTAATTTACACATTAAATAAAGCATTGATTTCTGGCCCTTTGTACTTGGCAAAAGATGGCTCTGGATATGAATTTAAACTATTAAAATATATAGTACTCTCTGAAGCATGTTTGTGAGCCATTATTTATGAGAGGCAGTATGTCTCTGAAATGCATGTGGAATATTTAAGGACTAGGATGCCAGCAGTGTGAAATCCTTTCCTAGACAAATAACACACAGGGCTGTTGGTTCAGTGCTGATAATACAAAATGATGGACTGACATAAAATATGATTTAGAGGATTAGAAGTCATTGTCTAGTAAGTAAATAATTGATTAATCATCTCCAATTAATTGCCTCAAGTTGGACTGCATTGCTAGAATTGGGCATTCTGTGTGTGTGTGTGCGAGATCTGCACTGAACAGGGCTTTCCAAAGGTGGAAAGGCCCTCTCTCCTCTGAGGGTGGGATCCAGATTCAGACTGCCATAGCTTGTCAAGGATGGTGTCCTGTCTCTGGATTGATTGTGGGCACTGAGCACAGCTTTTGCCACAGATGACGCTTCTGGTCGGTAAGAATTCTGAATTGTCAAGTAAGCTTACCTTCCAGCCTGTTCTTCGACAGGAGCAGTAATGAGATTTCTCTCTGCTTTCCTTTCTCTTCATCTCTGAAGAACATGGTTATCTTTGAGACTATTTCTGCAGTGTCCTAGCTGGATGAAACTTGTGATTACACTGGCTGTTGATAGGGGATGGGACACAAACCCCACGCATGGCTGGCAGCATTGAAGCTCGTTCACTTTCCTAAGGAAATAAAATTGGCATAAACTCAGGTAGGAAGTCTTCAGAGTACCTTGGCTTTGGTTGTTTGTAAGAAACTTCTGCAGATCCTGGTATTTTTAAGGGAGACCAGCTCTTGCAATGCAACGGTAGCTAACAAGCCTGCAAGTGAAGCAATAGTTCTGTTCTGCAAAAGAATGCAATATGTGTGCATGCTGCTCAGCAGACTGCCGAGATAAACTAGCTACAGCAAGATTAGACTTGGATCATGAGCTCTTACAAATCCTGTTTTTCTCATCTTCTCTGGGTTTTTAATATACCCACAATGCAATGTCATGCACCCACATTTCTTTTTCAGCAGAAGATTGTAACGTCCTTAGTTTCTAATTAAAATTGTCTGTACTCTGATTTAATGGCTCCATAAAGCATCTTGGCTTATTCTGCCTCAGGTAAATGAAAATATTTGCTGTGGCAAATAGGGCTATTAGTTTTATGATCAATAGCAATAAAAAGCTTTTATCAAGGATGTCATCAGAAGAGACATAAAACTGTGTTCCATGTAAAACTACTGATATATCTGAGAAGCTTTACTTTGATTTATAGGTTTCTGTAGGAAAAGGTGTTAGTGGTATCATTTTTTTGGTGTATCTTGTGGTCACTTCACAAATTAAAAGCACTTTGAGCAATGTTTGAAAAGATCCTGTACATACAAAGGATGGGTCACAACCTGGACAAGAGGTCTGTGCACAATCTGAATTATTCCCTCTTCTCTGCACAGATTGCCTGTATCATCTTGGGCATGTCACTTTGTCCAGAATCAAAATAATTTTGACTTAAATTAAGCATAGAAGAAATCTTTCTGAATTCCCTGTTTCAGAACAGGGTACACAGGCTGGCCGCTCACTGATTTCAGCTGCTTAGGCAAGCATGTCTTTCTCTGGCAGGGTGCAGTTTTAAATAATCTACAGACATTTGCAGAATGGCAGATGGACTATGGACAAGGCTTTTGGCTCGGAGAGATAGCTTTGTCCCTTGTAAGGGTGTATCATGGGCCTACACCCAGACTCGCAGGCAGGCAGGTTTTTCAATGGCAAGGTTACACTATTTTATATAACAATTTGAAGCATGTTTGCCTTAGAGGACAGCATCTGGTTTTCTTGAAGCAATGAGTTAGCCTTCTCTCACCCCCAGCAGGCACCAAGTCATTTTGGAAATGGCGTTTTTCATCCCATAATCCACCTTGGACCTACTGTGGGTACCATTTTAGGCATCTGAGGCCAGGGTAAAGTCGACGGAAGACTGCGTCTAGCACTGGAGCTGGCTGGGCAGGAAGAGGGTCTGCAGCCAGAGGCACTGCGCAGGATCAGAGCTGCCTCTGCTTTTTTGCATTCTCTGCAAGAGCCACTGCTGTCTCAGTCATTTCAAAAACCTGTGGTTCAGAGCACTGTGCCCAACTGGAAGTGGGATACTGTGGTTGAGGCAGTGGATGTGACCTCTGTGCAGTGTGCAGTGCTGCCTGTTCATGCTGACTACAGTATGGCGTGTTTAGCAAGAGGGTGAAGAGCATCCTCTGCATACCAGCTGCAGGTCACTCCGGGCCACTAGCCTATGATTTGGGGCGGGGGGGGCAAGAGTGTGGGTTTTTTTTTTGTTTTGTTTTGAGATGGTTCTCCTGTAAACGTTGCTTTGGTCATGTCTTTCTCTTTGTATTTTGTCACGGCACTATGGTAAGCTGCTGTTTGCGGCCTCTCTGAATCTTTATGTTCTGATATTCCCCAAAGGTATCAACAGTCCCCTCCTCCAATTCAGAATTACTGAGCGGTTACCATGGCGACGGGGGAGGAATTGGATCTGCAGACTAGCTGAGATCAATCCCAGCTGCCTGCCTCCTACTCCTGAGCAGTCAGCATATTTTTAATAAAGTGACTGTGTACAGGAGGCATGTCTTTGTCTTGTTAAGCCTTTGTTGTGTATTAAATCCTGAGGGCTT
The DNA here is from genome assembly GCF_047370975.1 of Nipponia nippon. Lineage (NCBI taxonomy): Eukaryota > Metazoa > Chordata > Aves > Pelecaniformes > Threskiornithidae > Nipponia > Nipponia nippon. The sequence continues at coordinate 6,515,572 of NW_028262345.1, forward strand.
TCACCATAATCTGCTGAACTCGGAAGCTTTATGAATCCTACCCTTACTCAAAGAGCTGTGGGCATTAGACCCAGTAGATATTTTTTTCCTGATCAATTTTGTTTATTTCTGGAATTTAGCATGCACTGCAGAGTTTAATTGGTGAACTGTTGCTAGAAATTAACGAAGTTAAAGGTCTAGACTTTAAGAAGTGAACCTAGGGTTCTGCATTTAAAACTCATTTTATCTGTATTGGTTTTTATTTGCTAAAAGGTAGTGCATTTTCTCTTAGCTTCACGTGCACGTTGCAGAGGAATGTAATCCAAAGGAAAAGTGGTGGGAACATAAAACTGGAAGTTTGTACTGTTAGCAGGTTTGCTTCTAGACTTTAACTTTTAGCCTGCATTTCCTTACACTAACTTCCATAAATTTGTTTGTTTCCAGGTGTCAGACTGTGTCAGCAGGCAGGGCGAGCTCCTCTGAAAACCCAGTGCTTATATCAGTACCTGAGTGGATGCTGAATCCTTCTCCACCCAGTTCTAGCTGCACATATTTAGGGCTGCCTTTAGATATATAAAAACTGGGTGCATAATTCAGATTCCACAGCCTCGATGCCAGAAGATAGCACAGTCTGACCTCCAGGCCTCAGAAATTCACCTTGTTCCTCTGCACTGAGGCCATAAACCAAGATATCCTGCTGTGGTACTGTTTCAGTCAGGCTTTTGTCAGCTATTCTGTTACAGGGTGGATGCAGATTTGTATCAGAGAATTCAGACAGCTGGAAATAGACTTGTGTTGTCTGTTATTTATTGCTCTGTACTTACTTTCCTTCTCCCCTATCTTCTCAAAACAGTAACTCAAATATATTTAATTTATTTTTTAAGACTATTTTTGAGAAAGCTATGAGACAGTAAGGACAGCGTTTTGGAAAGTATTTTTGGTACTCTTTTTATACAAAGTTTTTTCTTCTAAACAGTCGCAGCAGTCAAGTTATCTGCCTGGTGATGCTTCCTAGAGGCATTGAGAAATGGCCAACCTCTGGTGAAAGAATGAGTGGCGGATTCTTAGAAATGGCAATTCTGTTTGTATTGCTGTTGCAAGGCGTCAGGCTTGTTCTTTGCAGTCCTGCCTGCTGTGTTTGTATAAAGGGATAAGTCTCGTTTTCTTTATCTCCTTTTCCCTACCTGCTTCGGCTTGCTGCAACCTCAGTGACTTTCCTAAATACGAAGTGCCCTGTCAGTCTGCTTTATTGGGCTATTGTTAGAATCATTGCACCAAGGCAGAGTAGCATCCCAAGCTTTTGGGGAATTGTTTAATCCAGCTTGAAGGTGCTGAAAGCTGTTTAGATCCAGTTGATCCTAATAATTCTTTATCTGGGGGAATAAAAGCTGGATGCTTGTCAGAGGTGTGGCAGAGGCAATGCTTTGTTCTGTGCTTGCTGTCATGAAAGCAATTGGTGTGACTCAGATTTATGGCCTGGATCCCTTTTAAGAAGGATTCAGGGACATTTTCCTCTGATTCAAAAAAGAAATAGCTGATCACATAGGCATAGCTGCGAGATGTGAAAAATTCTTATCCAAAGGATTATTCTTTTGCAATTTCTTTTCTTAAAGCCACTCAGGAAATGTAACCAACAAATGCTTTCGTATTTGGGTCGCTCTGTATGTGGGTTCGCTTCCCTTTGACTAAGATCTGGGAAGGAAAACTCGAGAGCTTAGTTAACCTCTAGTAACTGTTGGAGCTCTAGGCTGCTTGCTAATACATCTGTTCAAAGGGAGGCATATTGTTTCATCTGTGGATCCCCAGCTGTATTCTCCTAACCCATCTCAAAATCTCTCTCCGTTTTATTGAAAACAGGCCTTTGTTTGCTGTAGTTCCTCTTGTGCTGTGGTGGCAATGAATGGTGTACATCTTGTGAAAGACTGCTTGCTTTGCTGTGACGGTCGTCCCAAGCATATAAATGACAGAAAGGGAAACTTGCTTTTGGTGTTTGCACTGGATCCAAGCAAGAAGAGGTAGACTAGTAGATGCTAACATACTGTGGCTCCTGTAAAGAAGCTCTCACATGCCAAGCATAAGATTACCTGGAGTTGTGGGTAGCCCAGGAATTTGAATCATCTGAATTTAACCATAGACAAATAGTCTGTGACACTTAGTCTCTTTACATGTGTATATATTACCTGTATACTTACGGGAATGTCTTCTAGCAATTTTTTTTGTAAAGAATAGTTGGTAGGCTTTTAAAGGCAGAAATGGTAGTGAGGTACTAATCTCACAAGAATTTCTTTGAAAGCTATTCTGTGTTTTGTTCACTGATATTTATTTAGTTGCCATTCTGGTATTAGTCACAGCTCGTTCATATTATGAATTCATAGTATGCTAGGTAACTGCTGTTTGTAGAGAGCCTGGACCTTCAGAGAGTTGCCACAATAGATCTTTGTAATTTTAGGAGCTGATTGCTGGTTTGGGGAGAAAGAAATATGCTGCTACTGCAAGAAGGTTACCTGTGATAGAATTGGCATGAGGACAGGGATTCCTACTACTGGTGGAACTCTGTTGCCTCAAAGTCAATACCGTTCAAGTTCACTGACTGTATTCAGGGTCAAGAGTAGTGCATATCAGAGAGAGCATTGAGAACTGGGAAGTTTAACTATTAATGGGACTTAAAAGGTAAACAAATAGATGAAATGCTCTCAGCTCTTGACAGACAGATAACTATCAAGAATCTTAAATGACCCCTAGTGCTAGAGTGAGATGATCAAATGTTGAGTAGGGTAGCAGCCTCCCCTTTCTCTCTGTTGCAAGTTTTACATCTTGTAGTAGATGCAATCCTAATATTTTGTTTTCTTCCATTTCTATTTTGTGTAGTTCTTTCTTTTTCTTGCTTAGTTACATTCCTCCTTGCTGCTCTTCAGCATTACACGCCATTGTTTCCTATTTATCTAATCTCCTGAAAGTGCCATTACTGTAAGATAGCCACATCCCTCTCTTTTTAATTCATTCAGCCCTAGAACATTATGAAGAGGCAGATAAAGACTCGGGAAACCTGAGTATGCCTTGTCAGGGAAACACAGCATCATTACATATCTATCCCAGCTGGTTTTAGAACTGGGTTTTCCTTTCCCCTAACCAGCTATACAAGTATTAGTCTCTGGTCTGGACCACACAGACTGTTGGATTCTCCTGTGAAATCAACAGGACATTCTCCTCAAACTTATTCACTGAAAGAATCAATATTCTGTACCTAAGACAGCGTTTAGAGACTGTACTCGGATAGTACGAAGGTTTGAATGTCCTTTTGTGCTCCTTCCTTTCCCTGCTCCCCCCTGCCCTGGTTTCTCTTTAGGCTGGTGTTACTATGGCCTGTCATTTGAGAATATCCTGGTAACAGAATATCTTGTGGAAGCTCCACACAAATACATAGGTCATAAATCTGCTGGCAGGAGCTAGAAAACGTGTTAGTAATATGCAGACCACTGAGCAAGGTTTCAGTTGTGTATACTCTTTTTGGAACGCTGGGGTCAGAAAGGGTGGTGTGATACAATGTGGTGCCATAAAGGTGACTTTATGGTATGTAAACGGGATAGAAGCAGTCAGCACTAAGTGCTAAAAAAAAAAATTAAATTTGTCTCCATCCTAGGAAGGTCAGAAGGACTTTAAATTTATGTCTTGAAAGGGGGCATTTCCAGAGAGATGTAAGAGAATTAGGTATGATCGAGTGAGTAGGAATGGGATGTCTTTGGATAGCTGTGCTGTCACTGTGCACGCTGCAGTCGTTCTAGGTTGCATGCTCAGCTCGTGGTGCGGTCAGTGCTCACTCAAAGATATCAAAAGTGATATGAAAAATAAGTGTTTGTCACTACAGAAGGTGTCATGCTTCTCTGCTGAGACACACAACTGAGTTGATGAACACTATGCATTGTTTGTCCTTGAGGACATCTGATCGTGATATGCTATATCCTTCCTCTCTAATCTCCAGCCCCACAGACGTTGAACTACTTTGCCATTGTGTTGAGTACTGTCTCAGTTTGTGCCTCTTCCTGATCTGTCTGTAGGCACAGCTGGGGTTTCATTGCCAAGTTCAAGTTTTATTTTGCTTTTTTTCCACTCATGTCTGTAGTATTTTTCTCAGTGGCCAAAAGACTGAAAATCCTACCATATTTAGAGTGAGCTTTTGGATGAATGGAGGCGTGTCTCTGGACTAACCTGAGACTTGAAGTGTTAATAAGCAGAGACATTTCAGATAGATTAGAAATGAAATGTGGGTCAGTAAGTGTTCCAGTTTGTAATACTATTATGCTGAGACAATGTTAAGAGTGACCGTAGGGAGGGAACATGAGACAATTCCTCTCCCTTTTTTCATCACCCTAAAGCTGAGTTATGGGGTCAACAGGTGTTGATTTAAGGTTAATAAAGAAAAGACAGAAAATTCATGTAGAATCTACCAGCGTTTGTTGCTGAGGTTAGTTTTCTACAGATATCCACCAAAGAGTAATTTCCACTGTGGATTTTCCAAACCCATTGACAAATTCTTGTATAATAAAGATGGCAGCTGGATGAAGCAGACAAGCCAGACCTCTGTTTTTCAGCCCTGAGCCTTGTTCAGAAGATAGACAAACAAGCTCTGTCAGAGAGGGGTGAAAAATTCTGCTGATAGTGGCATAGCCAGGCCCCAGGTTGCAGTTGGTGTCTCCTGTCTTTGCTTGAGATGGGCTGTCCTGAAGCTGGAGGGTTTGCATCTTTTCCAAAAGCAAGTAAAAAGATAGGAATTTTTTCTGGCAAGAGCCTCTCCAGAAATGTGTAGAGAGGGGCAGACTACTTTGCATGTGCAAGTGCATCCTGTTGTAGATTCCCACCCACTTCTTTCAGCTATAGAGAATTTGTCATGTAGCACCTGCTGAACATGATAATTCATGCTGTGAAGTCGAAAGAATTTAGGTCCTTCTTTAGTTCTGAAGTTCAGATCAGAACCTTGAGGATCAGTGGCAAAGCGGTGGAAGGCAAAAGGAGTGATGGTTTTATGGGAAAGGAGGGATGGGGGGGCGGGGGGAGTGAACTCACATTTATCCTAGGGAGCCGTGATGGATATAACCCCATAGTAAAATTTGCATTAATGTAAATCTGTAGTTAAGTGTATTTAGTGTTCCGAGACATTCCGTTTGTATGTCCCCAGATAAATCTTCAAGAGCAGTGTGTGCATTAGCCTTCCTGCTTCTAATGTGGAAAGGTGACTGCAGCTCACTGCAGTTCATTCACACTCTGCTTCACTTGAGTCCTTTTGAATTTAGACAGATATAGAACCAATACCCAGCAATTAACACACTTGCCTCTGCTTCAAGTGGCATGTTATTTGCTTAACAGGTAAAGCCTGTTGTGTTAGCCTCAGTCTTAGCCCAGCAGGGAGACATCTTCTGTGCCTATTACCAAAATCATGGCTTAATTTGAGCTCATTTCTTTTGTTGAAATGCAAAACTAATTATATTTAACTACAGATGAACAGGAAGTTGCATTAGCAGAGTTTTTTTCAAATCAATGGGGAGTTATTCAGCGTTATTTGAGGGCTGGGGAACTTTGTAACCAGATAAAAGATATGGGGGAGGGCAGAACTATAAAAAGTGTTATTGTGTGATTATGAAGAGGCCTTTTAATGCAGTTATTATGTGATGCTAAAAAGGCCTTTATTGCTTGAAGTTGGAACTGGAATACAAATGGGCTCACGATGTCTATTAAATGAAGAGTGGAAAAAATAGTCTCTGTTTCCCTGAACTGCAAAGCAAAAATAATGATTAAGTAGTGATTAAAATCCGTGGCAGTGCTGGGTTTCTTAGCTTGATCATACACAAAACATAAAGTTTAGCAAGTAGGGAGCAATTATTTGTGTAATTTAAGGCGTAGTTCATTGTTATGATGAACCTGTTTATCCAGGTTATGATGGCAGCAAATTGTTCTGCTGATAAAGGCTGGTTGAAACAATTAGGGTTGAACTCTCCCTGGTGTGAAATAAGTACGGATGAGCTTGGTGTGAATAATTCAGAGGGACATTTCTTCTCAGATGATACCCAATTTCCAGAAGTTATCTTCAGTTTCCCTGACTGAAGGCTGCTGGACAAACACAGCTGGGCTCTTTTGTGCCTAAGTTCATCACCAGGGGTCTGCCTCCCAGCCCTTTGTTAATTCAGTTTGTAGGAGAAAGCCTTAACATTGTTTGCAAACATACTGAGAACAAAAACCAGGGCAGGTTGCAGACTGGAGCAGACCCACAGCCTATCCAATCTGTTATCTTGGCTCCTACAGAGAACCCCCACTGGAAGAAAACACAAGAGACTGAAAAAAGCCAGGTATAATTTTGCTTCTCAATATCTATGGCAGAATGGAAATGTTGAGATTTCTTAGAGTATGTTTTGTGCCTTTAGTAACTAACTACGACGTGATTGCTTGCTCCACCTAGTGATTAGCAATCAGAAGTCTTTTCTGTGGGGAGTGGTTGCTGACTGGATGCAAGCAAAGGCATGGCAGTGAGACATTACTTTAAGGTTCTTATGGCCATTTCTTAGAATAGTGCACTATCTTGGATTACATTGTGCTAGGCACAGTATAAATGCAAAACAAATGCTGTGGTTGCTGCCTAAAGACAAATAAAAGGATGAGAAGACGCAGATGAGCGCAGGCAGATTGACTCCCACTAGGAAGTTCTGAGGAGGAGTTGGCCTGGAGCGCCTGTACTCAATTCTCTAGTGCAGTAGGTTCCCCTTGGTGTGTGTCTGCATATATGAGCACTAGGAGTTTCCTATCCCAATGGAAACTGGAGCAAAATAGCACTTGAGACTGCAGTTACATTTTAATCGTTGTACTTTAGCCCTCAGCAAGGGGAGAATTCTTAAGTGAAGGTGGGATGGAAAAAGGTAGTGGAGTTACCTAATCCATGCATGCCAACTGTGACAGCTTCTAATCCCTCAGACTGGAGTGCAGATGTTCACTAGCCAGACCCAGGCAGGTAAATTCTGCCACCCTTAAATGGATGAGGGAGTTGAGCTGCATAGGAACGCCAGGGTCTCTTACTTCTTGTATCTTACAGGCAGCAGCAGACACAGCATCTAAGTAATTTGGGTTTGGTGTGGCCGCGATATGGCATTCTGCCCTGCAAGTGCTTGGCTGGCACGTGGTTATGCTGCTCCAAGGACAGGGTAGGGCTGCAGCATGAGTCAGGGTGGCTCTGCACTGTCGGCGGACTCCAGGGAAGAAATGAATGGGCTAGGGCTTTCTCGGCGCGGATGACTTTTCTGTTGTGCTGCTCTAAATCGGATGAGCTCAAGGTGTGTGGTTTTTTTGGTCTGTGCCTGTTCCATTTTCACCATCACAGGAAAGAATGAAGTTCTGCTTTTGTGCTGCGCACCTATCTCCAAAAGATCTTTTGTACTTCTTCCTTTCTTCAGGTGTGTGGCTTGCTTGCAACTGAGGCTGAGTCCTGTCCTTCTCCTTAATCTCTGATTTTGTAAAACTGCTTTGACAGAAAAGAATACTCCACCCGGTGCAAGCAGAGAGGCCACAGTCTGGTCATACAGGTCCCCCATTAAAAAAACTCAGTACCTATAAAAAAAAATCTTACTGCACTGAAGGGGGGGGGGGGGCGGGGGAAGAAGAGAAAGAAGAGGCTTGATTCATTTGGCTGGGACATCATGAACCCATCCTGGCTGTCACTGAGTATTTCTCATGTAGTCACAATCTCATTGAAAATGCAAGCGTGACATCACCTTGCCTCTCTGACTTCAGCCAGGGCACTGGTGCAGGAGAGAGTGCAAGGTCGTCTCCGGAGCCCAACCCAGCAGGCAGTTGACACTTCCCTTGTGAGGTGTTCCCATGTAATAGCAGTATCTTGTCAACACAGATGAATTTATCGTGCTTGTCACTGCCTCCTCCTCCTCCTTGCTGTTCCATCACCAAAGCTGCAAGCTGTCACTTCATTGTAGTCATATGGGAGCTTCTCAAAATGTCCTTGCACTGACAGGACACCATATAAGTGCAAGTGGAAATTGCTTCTTTTCTATGCTGATGTCATCTTACAAAAAAGGACGCTGATGTTTATGAAGCTGAAATACACGAATATTGGATGAAGATCTCTTCAGAAAGACCTATGGCATATCTTTTAGGTTGCTAGGTAATGTAGGAATACCAAAATTATTAGGTTTTACTGTAGTGGGGCACTACCAATACAAAACACAGTAGCTGCAGTATCTCTCTTGAGTTACATTCTCTGAGAATTTAAAGATCTAGTTCTGCAAAAAGTGAAATTGTTGCAGCACAGTGTGTGCTGCACCTAGGTTATTTAGAAGCCTGAACATCTGAACTTATCAAAAGCTGGGACTACATGCTAGTGAGAAGGTAAAGGGACTTGGATTGCTAAGTGCCAAAATCGATTATATATCAAACTTCTTCAGAATGTGTTGCTATTGGTTGCTTATATAAATGATCCTGCAGCAGAACCTCTGTTGTATGTGTCTGGCAAATATGACTGGGAGCTTTGTTGGTAACACCAATGTATTAGTGGCTTCCTTAAATACCATGCAAAAGAGTAGCAGACATTGAGCAGAGGACTGTGTATTAGAAACTAAAATGTGATTGTTAATGTTGACCTAATTTCTGTCAACATTGAGACTGCAGGGAAATTGGTCTATGGTGCCTTCAGTTGTGAATGTGAAGGACCTTTGCATATATTGACTGTGGTGGAAAACCATGGTGATATGGAGGAGAAAACTGTACTTGGTGATACTACCCAAAGGCAAAAGGACAAAATACCTGTTCTGTGTGCCTCAGAAGGCAGCCCTGCTTATCTAGTCCTGCAGACCTGCTAGTAATGATAGACTGAAATAAAAAAAAAACCCTACCTTTTGTTAACTGTGTACCTATGGTTATTTTTTTTTTTTAATACAAAGCTACTAAGTACCACTTCAAGACATATTTGAAATTACCTGCATTAATGGTAGGAGAAGGAAAATGCAAAATGATTTTTCTGAGTTGCCCTGAAACAATGCAATGCTGGTATCTTTTGTATTTCCGCTGCAGATGACCTGTTGCGCCTAGTGATTTTTCACTGACATTGTGTTCACTGGTAGGATAAGACTTGGAGGAGGAACAATATTATTCATTACTTGAAATATTAACTGACAACCTGTTTTCACCTGTCATTTATCAGGATGCTGAGAAACTCTTGAGAAGTAGAAGAGAGAGAGCATTTAGGAACCTATCCAGCTGTTGTATTGAGAACAAAATCATGTCTGTACTGTGAAGCAGTTGTGTATCTGCAGACAGGAGACAAGACTAGAAGATTATACTGGCTTTAGTTCACCTACTGTGCTGCAGAATGACACTGAAACGTAGGGGCAGTCTAAATATCCGATGCCCAAAAATGCATGTGGGCAGTGATGTACATAATAGCAGCCACTGATCATGGTGTCTGGTTTTCTAATGATAAAGGGTGGGCGGTAGATGTGGTTACTTTGGTCTTGTTTTGCAGAAGTTCAGAGCAGCCAGTAGCAGCTGTGAAAAAGGCAGGCAAGTAATTTTTCAGGTTCTGGACATTAAGAGGATTATTTGTACCACTTGAGGTCTCGATCAATTAAGAAGAGGAGGAAGCTTCTCTTATCTCCCCAGCCTTAAGAGCTAATAATTCTTCTGACCAGATGGATAATTTGGAGATTGCAGTGCATATTTATGCCTTACCTGCCACTTCTTAGATGCCTCTTTGATTTATAAGAGCTGTTTTCTAAGGATGCTGTTGCCAGCGAGTAATTCTTGGTGACCTGGAAAGCACTGGCTGTATTTCCGTGTATTTAGCAAAGTATAGGGGTTTGACCTTTCCTAGAGATGGCTAATAGAGGAAAAGTAAATAGCTTGAGATGTGATGTGTACAGTACACGTGGGCACGGCTGTCTGTTTCAAGGAATCATTCTATATGACATTGAAATTCTTAAAGCTTAGATGCAGCAGTGCTGGAGACGACTTGAATAGTGGGTCAACAGCCTTGAATGTGTCAGATATGCTTCTCCTTCCAGTTTCATAAAATCAGAGTTTGAGCCAGGTCTGAATTCGGATAATCTTCACCTTACTGCTGTGCTCCGAGCACATCGGTCTTTCATACTTTCCTTTACAGTCTTTGCTGTTCCCTTTGTGACATGGAGAAGATGCTTCTACCATTTACCATAGCAGGGGACTAGTCATTGATTGAAAGTGACTTGTCCGGTGCCACACCCGGAGCCTATGGAAAGACAGGGTGTCCAAGATAAATCTTGAAAGCCTAGGCTAGTGCCATAACTGCAGGATCTTGCATTCTCCCAGAATAAAGCCAGTCTGTGTGCCTCTGGCTCAGTGTGGTCTATTTTGAATAGTTCATTTGCTTTTACTTTTATGATCTGTATAGTTATGTATCCTTATTCTTAGCCATATGCTTCACATCATGAAGCCTGTTACCACGTATGAGAAGTCCCTCCTGTCTTGACTAAAGAAATGTGAATCTTTTCAGCAACATGTTTCTTCTAGGTGGGTAAACAGATACTCCTTCCTGTAACAGCTGCCTGTGTATGAAAGGTCTTTTCCAACCTAAATGATTCCATGAAAGGAAACCCTGTTGTGCTTCAGCACTGCTGTGTCACTGCAAATTAGGGAACTCCTCAGTACGTGACTTTTGCCTTTGAATAAAGATTGAGTTTATGGAGCTGCTAATCTTGTAGCAAGCCTGGACAGAGCAACTTGGAGAAAAATAATGATGATGCCTGTCGAGATACTTTATGTGACCTTAATGTCCTAAATTAGAAAGAGGTTGAGACAAATGCACACATAAGGCCCTGCAAGAGTGCTCTTGGTAGGATGGATGGGTTGCCATAGGAGATCTGCTATGCCCAGCCTTCTATGTTTAGAGGGTAATGAAAATATTGGGTACCATTTTGGAAGCTGCTGCTGCTAAGGATCCCCTGTTTCTGTCAGCTTAGCAGTGGCATCTAAGTGTAGCTTTGTGTTGGTGCAGAACACTCTCATAGTATCAGTATGTACATTTAAAGCCATGCCTGTGTGTTTTCAGATACCTCCAGTATAGGTACGCAGAGAATATAAAGTCTGCGGAGTCTCCCTGTTGGGTCAAAAGAATTAAAGGGGAAGTACTCCTTGCTTGGATGGAAGCTCTGTAATTCACCTTCTGTACAGGACACTAAATGAGCAGAACAGACAAGAGCAGCAGATACCCTCAAAAGTAGAGCATACTATAGTAACTCCAGTCTGCCATTCCAGGGCCAGCCTAGCACTGTTACTGATATTCTGCACTATTTCCCAAACCAGCTTAATACCATAGCACTGCCTGCCAGTGACTGTCACCTTGTCACTGTTTAATAGCAGTGTTCAACAAATCAGTGCTTCTGACAGCAGCAGTTTGTCGAATGACACGGTCCTTATGCAGTTTTTCTGGGGTAAGGTAAATCAAGTGTAAAGGTGTGGATTCATGTGTGTCAGCTCGCTCTATCTCTCAGAATAAGCATTTGAAGGGAGGTCTTTTTTGTCTGTTTTTACAGTCCTTTGAGGAAAGTAAATGAATGCTAGAGGAAAGATGAAAGCAGAGAGATCATCTTAAAATAGAAATACACAGGTTGTCCCAGCAGTATGATAGTGACCCAGAATCATGGACATGTGAGCAAAGTACCACTGGGATAAGAGCTTGTAGCATGTCGTCTGCCACACAGTTACCTATGTGCACCTTCTAAATCAGTCCCGTTTCCTAATGTGCAGTAGATTGACGAGTTCTGTGGGTTTTCTTCAGTGTGAACACAATGCTGTATAGTGCTGAGCCCCTTGAAAAGATGTGCTTGAGGGGCACAGAGGTAACATGTTTTAAACACGATAAAAGAGTATGTAGCGGTGCATATGGATTGCTGGTTGATGAACAAGGCAATCATGAAGTTACTGTGTTTAGTACAGAGGCAGCAATCACACCACTTTTCTGCTTGTATCAGAGGTTTGCGTGATGTAAGCTGTTTAAGTCAGCTCATGAAGTCTGGAAGTGTCTATCAACGAAAAGATTCCTCAGGTTAGTATTTTCTTGTAAAAGGGATTAACTAAGGCCTTAAGCTGCCAGTGATGCAGATACAATGCTATATGTTTCAGCAGTCTCCTTCAAGAAAAGTCACAAGATACGCAGTGTGTGTCTGACTTACCTGGTCCTCTCACAGGGTACTTCAGCATCTTGTTCCCATTATTAGATTAAATAAACGGAAGTGTAGTGTGAAGTAGATTTCTTAACACTGGCTCTCTGGTTCCTACTACTCACGAGGTCACAGTTTCTATATCATGGTAATTGCTAGGTTTGGAAAGTGCATTTCCAATGTTAATATCAGCAGGTTTCCTCTCTGCCTCCCTCATGTCATGATTGAAGGGACTGTGCTGACATCCAGGGGGACTACTGGTGAAGGAATTGCTGCCCCTCTGCATAACCTTTCCAGAAATTCTATTACTTTAGGCCAGTAATTAGGAGATTTAATTAAAACTTTGTAGCTGGTGGAGCAGAGGGAGCACCGACTGAATGAGGCATAACCAAGGATGTCTTTCCTTCTCTTGTTTCTAAGACTCCAAAAAGTTTTGCCTTCCTGTGTCCCAAGGGTGGTTTCTAAGTTTCACTCTCTTGATAACCTGTCCATCACTTAAATGCACAGGAGTGGAGCCCTTAGAAAAAATAAGGGAAAATCTTGAGAGCTGGCTATTGCTGCCTGGGCTCAGATCTCTTGCCTGGCCCCTTCAGCTATATTTACAGTAAGATGTTTCCTGGTTGTGTGATTTTCTCCTATTCTTTGCACCTACTGTGGCACAGACATGCATAAAAAAGATGTAAGGTAGAGCACAGATGCTGAATTCTGGGGTGATGAAAAGTTCAATGCTTTACACAGAGCCTTTTTTCTCATTTCTAGCTGTAACAGAAAGCACCTGAGAATGGAATGAAAGGCATTAATAACCCCAGCCTTTGCCACTGCCTTCCCAGCATGCAGCAACTCTCAAAAGTGTAGAAGAGGTCCATTGCTATATTTATATAGTGTAGTGTGACAAAAAAAGAAAGAAGAAAAAAAAAAAAGAGGTATGAATTTATATTAGATCTTAATTAGCTCAAAGCCGTTTTACCAGCACCCCACTGTTTGCTAGAGGTGCTTGGCTGAGTAGAAAGTAAGTTGATGACTAGTCTAAATGCCCATCCTTGGTCTCGTCTGGTCTGGTTTTCCAAGGCAGTGCTGTGGGTGAATTCAGTCACAACTTCATTGTGTTCCCAGTTGATAAAAAGTGCAGGGCTCAGAAGAGTGTGTTGGACAGCCCAAGAGGGGCTGTAATAAGCCCCTTGCCATTACTCAAGAGATCAAGGGACACTTTAATGTCCCTTCCTTCTGAAAGCCTCTTGCCTAGGCAAGGCATACGGCTATATATATATATATATGCAAGTGTTAGCCAGGACTAGAACACACAGTACTCACAAGCTCTGATTTCAGTTGAATCTTGGCTGGGTCATTTGCTTACTGCCATATCCCCATCTTTTGACATAGAATACTAGCATTTATTAGTCTAGCCTGCTAAAATCTGGTGAGAGTAAAACTAGAAAGGTGGCATGGACCTTGCACTATTATTATCCTTTGCGGAGCTCCACTGACTCCGATTAATTGCTTCCAGTTTACTTACGAAGGAAAATGCTGTGTCAGAATGGTTGTTGGCTAAAGAAATGTGCTCAGACACCTAGTCAGAAAATCCTACTACTTATGTCCTTTTTTTAATGATGGCAGGCAGCGCTCCTTCATTCTGTATATAGCTATATACTTAATGCCTAACCCGCACAGTCCATATGTCTGTTTCCCAAGGACTGTAAGGAACGTTGCCATTGGCACATATAAATAGGTTTTCGTTTCTGAAGCAGTGTGTGTTTCTTAAAGACCCAGGTGTGTTTGGCAGCTAAAACTAATGCCTCTGTGGTCTGGCGGTAAAATTAGCTGCTCTGGGAGCAGGGTTTTCATGCACTACAGCATGAAAACACGGAGGGTGACAGTCGAAGCATTTACAGAAAGGTTGCTGAGAAGTGCTCTGGCTACATGGGGTAGAGGAATAGCTCGATTAAGACGATTGTTTTCTGCAAGCTAATGGCAGCAGTTTCAAAATAAAACCTATTCATTTTGGCCTCTTGAAATTCATACTTGACCTGGACTTGTTAGGCCACAGAGCTGCTGCAGCATTAAGCTATAGCTGGAGGAAAGCCAAAATCCAATTACATTTTCTGCCTAATGGGTCATGATTTATGCTGTGAAGAAGGCAGTGATGTTGCTGGGAGAAAAGGGCATCGGGCATGCTTGGATATGCATTGTGGAAGGCTGACTGTAAATGAACATGAAAATGGGGAGGTATGCTTTCCTTTCTCACTTGTTTAGTACCAATGTAATTCAAATCAAAAAACAAGTAGTCATACTGGACTATACACAACACAGGCCAGAAATCTGGTTAGCTTTCATTGTGGCTAACTTGCTTTGCTGTGATTGTTGATTCTCCCCTTACTGTACTAAACCAGGATTGTTTTAATAAATACAGCATCTTTGACTTTTTGCTTTTGGTTTCTGGTGATGCTTCCAAAATGGTACGTTCCTTCTCTTTTGCCCATTAAATGCTAATCAGTTTCACTTTCGTAAATAAATGAGGAAAAAATATGGGGCTTTTTTCAGTAGCGGGGCTCCAAATGTAGGCTCCTAAAGCTGCGCTTTGGTATTGAGGTAGGATACTTGCCCTACTTCTTAGCTGCTCAGAGAGGCTGGTTATTCTTGAAGGCCCAACTTTTAATTTAGATATCTAAATACAGATTCAAAACCTGAACTTTGGACTTCCATTGTCAATGTTGGCCTTTCTTTTTTACTTTCTGAGTGAAGGTGAGAAGGCTTTTACAGCAGCAATTATTGGAGCCTCTGAACTTTAACAAACATTTAACTGTTCACCCAGGAGCTCTAAATGTTCCTTAATAAATTGTTCTCATTTGGGTGAGACTAAGGATTCTTGGTTCTATAAATTTAATTTCTAAACAGGAGCTATCGCTCACATGCTGGAGACAAGATTGTAAAAGGCAGTTTAATTGATAATTTGAAAACACTGTAAAAAGGTTCTGTTATTATGCCTGTCTTTTTGCTGATGCCCCCAGCTTCTGGAGTGTTCATATTGGAAACTACTGTAATGTCATTCTGGAGTATTTGCATCACTGCACATTGCTGCAGTTGCTGCCCAAAGACATTAATTGAGTTTGTGATATTGTCTGTGCTCAAATCTAGTTCCATTGTAATGCAGAAGGATAAAAGTTTTAGATAGTACTGCAAAGCAGAAATCTGGTCTGGAGCAACTCAGAGGTCTGTATTGGAGACATTTAAGATCTCTTTGTAGTACCTTTTGCACTCATTCCATACAGCAGAGACCTTCCTAAGAAGAGCACCCCAGAATATGATTCCAAATGTAAAATTCAGATGTCGTAAAGATTTTTAGAAAAACAAAAGCAACATAAATGAGCCTACAGAAGGAGGCTATTTAGTCCTTGCTGCACTGAATCTAATAAAACTGTAGCCTTTTATTATATTTGGCTCTTTGTACTTGCAGTTCTCTTTGGGATTGAACTATATTAAAGTAGTAATAGTTGAGAGAAATTAAGTTTACCCAGAAATAAAACAGGCTGAATGCAGGAGCTAGAAGGGCAACGTGTACTTCATTGAAAAGTACAAGGAAGGTGAGAGAGTACCCTCAGACAAGACACGCGAGTTAAATAAAGATGTCCAAAGGGAGACTGAAAACATCCAAGAATCATTTTGATTTCTTTCAGCAACAGTATCCTCAAATATTCTCTCTGGAATTATTATCTAACTTGGATTATTTTTAAATGATTCCTTTGAGGCTATGCTGGATTCGGTTGTAGGAAGCACAGAAGGTACGATATCTTTCACTGACTCCAGGCTCCCTCAGTTCCAGAGAAGCATGTAATAGATGCTTCACTCATGTCCATGGAACATCTGTTCCATCTCTGCTGCCAAAACACCTTCAATCTCTTATTTAAAAATAAAATAAACAAAAAGCCACAAGAAAACAACAACTATAAAACTCTAACATAAAAGCCAAAGCACTGATGATATTCCATGAGAGAACAGTGGAAGAGACCAAAGTATTGCTAATATTTTCATCTCTGCAGTAGGAGGGAGTTAGGTGAAACGTGCCTGGATGAACTCGAAAGCAAGTCTCAGCCAGTACTGTGAAGGCAGAAATCACAAACTGTCAATAGTCTTTGTCCGTAAGTGGAGGAAATTTCCTTCCTAATCCAGGTATGCTCTGTCGGCCATAAACATCTCCAATTTGCTGGCTGTTTGGACTAAGTTTCTGACTAGAAGGTCAGATTAGGAGATCAAGGACTCAGAGTATGCCAGTGACTCCCACTCTGCATTTGTGATGGTTGGTGACTGGGGCTTGTATGAATGTGGTATCATATAGAGCAACAAGAAGTCTCTAAAGCAAAGATAATACGTATTTGCTGCCAGGGTAGGCCTTTGAGACGGTTCCAGTTTGAATTCAGAGGAGTCCTTACAGGCTGCTTGATGTTCAGGTGTGCACACCAAGCGCACTCCCTAGTATTGCAGTGTGGTAGAGATTTGAATGTAAATCAGCCTTTTCTGTATCATTCCACGTGGTTTTATAAAGGGCTGGAAGCAACTCTGAATGTTAGCAACTTCTTTTGGGCCCTCAGGGGTCCGTGGCACTGTACATTCAGATAAATACTGATAAAGAGCAACACTTATGAAAGCAAGGACGCTCCACCCTATGCTCTTCCATTGGATGAGTAAAGGAGCCACAGGGATTGGAAGGCTGGTAAAGCTTTTTGCTGAAGGACCACTCCTATTGTCTAACAATCTTCTGCACGCTCATTTCTTTTTCCAGCCTCTCTACAAGTGGACATCGTTCCAAGCCAGGGGGAGATCAGCGTTGGAGAATCTAAGTTCTTCTTATGTCAAGGTGAGTGATGGCTTATGGCATCGTTGTCTTCATCTGGGTTTGCTGGGAAGGTCAATCAGTGTATTAACTCTGGGATAAAAGCTCTAGTGGCAGGTCTAGCTGCAAGATCTCCTGCTCTTTCTTTCTCATATGCCCTTATGGTTTATAAGACTGAATAGCAAAGGCAACACGCGCTGTTTACTGGAAACGGTAAATACGTTCTCCCATGAGAGCTGGCAACAGAAAGCAGCTCCAGCAAACAGATTTTAAAATGAAAAAACAAGTACTGAAGTGTTGTCTCTAAGCTTGAGCAATAGCCACAACACTGGCACCTTGCATCATTCCACAGCTCTTTGATCTTTTGAATTTAGAATTAAGCCTGTTGTTTTTCCAAATTATTTCTCTAATCAACTGCTAACAGCAGTAATGGGAGTGCTAGGTGACTTGAGAGCTGTTACCTCTGCAACTAAGGATTTTAATGCTGGTGAAAACCTGCATTTGTTGTGACACAATTTAATGTTTGTTCAGGCCACCAACTGCCCCAGGCTGTTCTCCTGCACAATGTGGTGCAATGCTGACACAATCCATGAGCCCCAAAGCGGGTCTTAAAATTTTATGGCATTTTCCAAATTAACATCCATGTGTCCTCTTCAGAGGTTATCCTGAAAGCAGCTGGCCTGGTTTCTAATGGGAGGAATTAATATGTTGGAGCACTGACATGATAGCATCCTGAAGCATGATACAGAGCAAATAGGTGCTGTAGTGAGCTCTGGGATCAAAATGCCACCAGAGGACCACACTTCCTCAGGAGCATACTGACTGGGACAAGTAATGAGGCCGTCTGATCCAGGAGTGCTTAAATGCAGAGTAATTTGTTAATGCCAGTGCTTTAAAAATAAAAGTATACTCTGAGCAAGTGCTGTTGTGATGATATTTGCCTTCAGAAAACTGTGGGATCAATTAAAGCCCCTCCAATAATAGGAGTTTGTCCCAAATAACAAAGCCACACTGAGGAATGCAGAGATGTGAGCTACAAGAAAGAGGCAGCCTGGAACCACTTAATAACAATTCTGATTTACACTGCATGCAGCAGGAGGTTTAAGCTGATCAGTACCAGAACTGCTGCTACAGCAGTGTCACCATTTTGGTATGCAAAGTAGCCCAGCTTGCAAATACAGGTATTTATTGAAAACATGATGGAGCTGAAGCAGGAAGAGATTTTTATTTCTTGGACTGATCTGCATAGTGGAGGGACTGGGACATGGGATCCCAGGATGCATAGAAGGCCATTCTGGGCTAAAATGAGTGTACCCCTTTAGATTACAAAACCAACCTGATATCATTTTTGCAGGACAGCAGCTGACCATTCACAGTGCTGTGAGAGAGAATTTTCTTTGCTTGCTTCTCAGGTACCAGAAGCCCTTCCCCTGGGTCAGTCTTCTGCATAGTGCAACTGGTTGTATTTAATTCCCTCTGTGCAGATTTGTTGGGAACTCATTTCACTTTGCTCTGTTTTCTTTTATCGTCCCTAGTGGCAGGGGAGGCCAAATACAAAGACATTTCCTGGTTTTCCCCTAATGGTGAGAAGCTGACGCCGAACCAACAGCGCATCTCAGTGGTGCGAAATGATGACTTCTCCTCCACCCTCACCATCTACAACGCCAACATTGATGATGCTGGCATCTATAAGTGTGTTGTCAGTAGCGTGGAGGAGGGAGACTCCGAGGCCACCGTCAATGTGAAAATTTTCCGTAAGAGAGCGGCTCTGAGGCTATTTTCTGGTCTACCTTGCACATGTATGAGGCAAGATTAGGGAGGCAACCATTTTACCTTCCTAGAAAAGGCCATTTTTAAAGGGGAAGAAAGAGGGTAAAAAGGAAAGGGGATGTTAAGAAGATGCAGCCTTCTCCTTTCTTGGTTTTGAGGGGAAAGTGGGAACTAGGACCTTGGCCTGTCAGGGCATTACCAGCATGTCTACTACTTAAATTCTCCTGAAAGACAGGAGAGCAAAGGGCAGAAGGAGAAGACTCTAGTGTATCATAAATGTCTGGGAGGAGTAAGCAGAGAGAGCAGCTTTTGTGGATGACAGGCATGCTGTGAGATAAGACTAGTCTTCAGTAAAGAGGATCACACCTTCAGAGAGGCTATAATAAGCAATCAGCATGTTGTCCAGCAGAGCCGTGATAGCAGCTCCTCCCCTTCCTGCTGGGAAGCTGAGCAATTCCAAGTTCACATTTTCTCTTTGCAGTGTGGACAAATTGGTGAGCTAGGTAGAGTATTGGTTTGGCCCACTGATATGCCTGGGAGGCAGGGCTGGAAAATGGGGTTCCTGTGTTGCAGTGCAGTGCCTTGAGTCAGGCACACCTTTATCCTCCCCTCGGGAACATGACGATTTCTAGAGAACATGTTCTCTGGGGGTCCCTTTGGTTTCCTCAGGCTTGAGTCAGGAGCACAGTTTGAGGTGTGCCAAGAAAGCTGCAGTGACTTTCTCCTTCCATTCTTTTCAGAAAAGCTGATGTTCAAGAATGCTCCTACTCCTCAGGAATTCAAGGAAGGGGATGATGCTGTGATTGTGTGTGATGTGGTCAGCTCGCTGCCTCCTACCATCATCTGGAAGCACAAAGGCAGGGATGTTATCCTAAAAAAAGATGGTAAGGCACAAGAGGTGTCTTGGTGCTTGTCCATTCAGGGGTCAAATGTCCATCTCCCATCAGGCCTCAAATCAGGCTCATGCAAGGGGTTCAGGAGAACAAAATAGTGGTGGTCACAAGGGAGGAGAGAAGCAATTTGTACCTAACACTAGGTCTTAGGATGTGAATGTGGTTATTCAAGGAGCTGTGGTTTGGCAATGGCAGAACAATAACGTTCCCACAGAAATGGCCATCAGGCTGCGACACTGGAATAGGCCAAGGAATGCTAGAAAAAAATTTCAGATAAAAGAAGTCCCATCCGACAGAAGAGCTGCATATTGTGACACTCTCCAGTCTTCCTAAGGAAAAGGGGCTAAAAGCTCCCTGCAAGAATGTTTCCCTTTCTTTCAAAGTGCTGCAAACTGTCATGCCCAGAGGGGCATTTTACTGGCAGAGGGGACTCCAGAGCCCTGACTCCACCTGAGCATTCATTTCTCAGCTGTGTTTCCCACGTCTGCTTGTTGCAGGCACAAGCGAACTGTAGTAAGACTTGAACTCTGGCACCATTGGGCAAGAGGGGCAAGTTTCAAATTGCTTGTTGTCTGATACTAATTAAATGTAAATGTGTTTGTGTGTGTATATTTATCTGTTTATCTCTCTGTGTGTACTTACAGTATAAAGCACCAGAGCAGTTTGTCTGCTATCCGCATCTGGTTTCTTTCTTGGCAATGTCAGATCCAGTTACAGCACCATCTCCATTAAAGGATAGGAAGGGAAATTTTATTATGCTAAGCCTTGTCTCAATCCAGAAAGGGCGAGGAGAGGAGAAGAACCTGTTACCTGCAGCGAGTTTTCCTGAGGATCCTTGGATGAACCTTCCTTTTGTCTTTTCTAGTTCGATTTATAGTCCTGTCCAACAACTACCTGCAGATCCGGGGAATCAAGAAAACAGATGAAGGGACATACCGCTGTGAGGGCCGGATCTTGGCTCGTGGGGAGATCAACTTCAAAGATATTCAAGTCATCGTAAACGGTGAGCAGCTTAGAGTAAGGCTAGTACAGGGGCAGGGTAGGTAGCACCTGCACTCCAGGCTGCTGATGGAGATATTACTTTAGTTTCACACTCATGATTTACCATCAGCTTACTAATCTTTCTCTGCTGTGTCAAATAAAAATGTCCATGAAATTGAATGAGTGTTTACCAGATGTTTACAAGAAATTATCATGTCAAGAGAAACCTTTAAGTGTCTCATGACTTAGAGTGACGTATTGATCTTGTTGGGACTCAGAAGTGGTTTTGTCCACAATACTGATTTTCTGTGCATCTCCCCATCCCCTGCCCTTTGTTCCCTGTGCTGATTGCTTTGGAGAGCTCATGCATCAAACCTGTTGATTGAAACCAGCAGGCAATGGCATGAGGGTTTGAATTACTAGTGACATCTGTGTGTTTTGCAGAGATTTACAGCGAGCCTTCCAGGGCTCGCTCTTGCTCACATCTTCTGTCCTTTCTAACTTGAATGTGGATTCCTTCTCTTCTAGTACCTCCTTCTGTGCGTGCCAGGCAGAGCACCATGAATGCCACTGCCAACCTCAGCCAGTCTGTCACCTTAGCATGTGATGCTGATGGCTTTCCCGAGCCAACCATGACGTGGACAAAGTAAGATACTGTGTGCAGCGTCCTGATTGTGTGTAAGCATGGATGTTTTCACCAAGGCCTGGAAAAACAGGCTGGAGGGAAAGCAACAGTTTAACTGGAGTAAGATTAATTCATTTTTCTCACAAGAAAAAGAATGGCTTCATAACGGAATTGCAGTTAGCTTCTGTTGTGGGTTAACCCTGGTAGGCAGCTAAGCACCACACAGTCGCTTACTACACGCCCTCTGAGTGGGATGAGGAAGACAGTCAGAAGGGTAAAATCCAAAAGCTCGTTGATTGAGATAAAGATGGTTTAATAGATAAAGCAAAAGCTGTGCATGCAAGCAAAGCAAAATAAGGAATTCATTCACTACTTCCCATTGGCAGGCAGGCATTTAGCCAGGTCGGCTATCCCAGCTGTATCCCCTCCCAGCTTGTGCACCCCCAGCCTACTCGCTGGCAGGGCAGTGTGAGAAACAGAAACCCCTTTGACGTTGTGTGTGTGTGCTGTTCAGCAATAGCTAAAACATCATTGTGTTATCAATGTTATTTTGGTCACAAACCCAAAACATAGCACCATATGAGCTACTATGAAGAAAATCAACTCTATTCCAGCCAAAACCAGTAGAGATTCGTGGAAAAACAAGAATTAACAGCAAAAAGAGCAATTTTTCACTGTCCCATTGCATCCCTTTGTCAAGCTGCAAATAGAGATGAAGCTTCATGCTGACCAGACCTGTCTTGTGGGTCAGTTTATTATCATCTGTGAGGAAACATAGGCAAAAGCGGATGCTGTAACTTGCATTTGTCATGCCAGGAGATCCGCATCTAACGTCTCTCCCTTCATTTCAGTAGGTGTAAATTTCACTGTCAGGCTGTGATACAGACTTCAGGTATACTGTTCTTGAAATTGTGTAGCCTTTGGTGAAGGTTATGGGAACAAGTTGTAATGTTGAAGCAGCTGATGACAACTTGGAATATTGCCTTGATACGCAAGGACAGAAGCCACCTTCAGTGGTGTTTATAGCTCTTGCATATAGGCTATGATGTGTGTCAGGAGGTGAAAGGTTCAGCTGCCAGAAGCCTTAAGGCAGGAGGGCTTAGGGAATAGATCAAAATGTAAGCTTTGTAGCCCATAGGGAAAAGAAAAGGTGGTAGTCCCTCTCAACCTGAGGAGTGTCAGTGTAGTAACACAGTTCTAGCATTAACAACAAGCCTAAAACAAAAATAGCCTTTGATTGCTTCTCCTCCCCAACACAGCCAGTGTGCTTTGTGCCCTGCAGGGACGGAGAGTCAATAGAACGGGACGACGATGAAGAGAAATACAGTTTTAACTACGATGGGTCCGAGCTCATCATCAAGAAGGTGGATAAGAGTGACGAAGCAGAATACATCTGCATCGCTGAGAACAAGGCTGGCGAGCAGGATGCCACCATTCATCTCAAAGTCTTTGGTAAACATGCTCTTACCATCCTCCCTTTCCAATCCAGTTGGCTATTGGTAGCTCACTAGTGCAAACTGGAAGTAACCTATTTATCCCAGTTAATGCCTGATGTGGCTTATCCAGAGCTGCTTCTTTCCAAAGTAAAGAAGCTGTGCATCTCTGCCATCATGCTAGGCAAAACAGATTCTGTGTAATTGTCTGAAACAGATGCCAACTCCATTCTGCTTCCTCTCTGATAAAAGAAATTCAGTCCTGTACAGTGAGTGGTGTGAGATTCACATGCTACTTGAAATATCTTCCAGGCCCAGAGGGCTGAATCCTAATCGAACCAAATCTGCTATTTAAAAGGGCTTTAGCACTTCAGTGGGACTTGCTATAACCTGGACAGGGAGGTGAACTCCATCCCACCACTGTGTGAATGACCTCAAGCTTGCAGGAATGAATCAGCAGCTTTCCTACCTTCCATGAATCTGGGAGTGTTAAGAAATATAATTCTCCCTGTCCCATCCCTCTGCAGCCACTTGACAAAGCTGCTTATCAAAAAGTTAATTTGGGGCAGAGAAAGTACACAGCAAGGTGGAAGATTTAAGTGACAATCCCAGGAACTTATCATTTGTACACTGTTAAATGGGTTCTACTTCAGATATACCCTCTTCTAGTCCTCTCTTACAAGCCTCAGCTGTAAGCATGTGTAGAAAAGGTCTTCTAGTCCTGAAAGGAGGTACCCTCTTCTCAAACGTCACTCTGCTCCCTTCCCCATATGGCAGTAAACTTGTGCCAGTTCAGAAGCTTTTTTTCCCCAGTGTTGCTTGTTTCAAACATTGCTGTAGACAGGCAAGCTTCATTCTGAGCACCAACTGAATTAAGGTTGTGTTTTCTTTTCAGCAAAACCCAAAATCACCTACGTGGAGAATAAAACAGCCATGGAGCTGGAGGATCAGATTACACTGACCTGTGAGGCGTCTGGGGACCCAATCCCTTCCATCACTTGGAGAACTTCCACCCGGAACATCAGCAATGAAGAGAAGGTATAACCCTTCCCAAAACCATGGTCTTATTTGCTGGGATCAGTGCAACTTGTATTTGCCTGCTTCTGCTGATCCAGAATGCATGATAGCCGCACGCAGATGCACATGGAAATCATGGTGATTCCCCTCTCTGTAGTGAGAACACATGCAGACCTGCACAGACTGCTAAAGGGTCAGCTCCACAGCTGAAGTAATGCCATAGGTGTCGTTTTGTACAAAGAGCCATCTCAGTTTATAACACATGAGGATATGCTTTTTAATTTCTGCTGGCATCACTCTTGAGTTGAACTAACCTGAAAAGCAGTTGGCCCCGGACCCTTTTCAGAGGAGTTTCCAAAGGGACATACAGTTGCAGAAAGCTTGTGAAAGGGTTTTTCCCTTCTGTTTCCAAGGTGAGAGGTGGGAATGAGCACCCTGATTACAGTGTTGTGCATGCTGTCAGCATGATGATGACATGATTTGGGAGGGTGGTAGGTGGAGAGGTGTGGGGTATTCTCTCTCAAAGATGCAGTGGACCAAAATGAGCCTGTTAATTCCTTCTTGCCCTTCTGTATTGGTGTTCTAATGCTGCATGTACCTGAAGCACAAAAGCCTGGCTGCCTTTGTGTTCACCTGTTTTGTTGATCACTTCAATACCATTTTTTTTCTTAACAGGCAAAAATAATTAGCAGTTTTTCTTTTTTAAGAGAGTACTGTGGGTTGTTTTTTTTATTGGCCACAATTCCCCTTAACTAGACAAGATGTGCTGTTATTACTGTAGATATTTCATAGTAGTTGCATAAGATGATCAAGAGGCATAGTTTAGAGCTAAAGAAAGCTTAGACGAAAGTTGGAGTAAGGAGTTGTTGCTTATTAATAGTTTCTAATAACAGGATGCTTCAAGGCTCAGCTAACTTGGGCATACCAGGGGTTCTGACCCAATATGAAGGCAGCAGTTAATAGACTATGAAAGTCTCAAAGTGACAGAGGTATCTGCTGTCAGTCATCCACACAGCTGCCATTCTGTACTGTAGCTTCCTAAATGAGCTTTTTTTAATTGCCTCCATGATGTCAGCTCTTCACCGTGTTGTTAATGTGTAACTTATTAATCAGGGTGACAAAGTTTTCCAGCCTTAATTCTTTCTTAATGTCGTTTGAATTCAAGGGCTAGTGTAAATCCCTGCAATGTTTAGAGAGAAATTTCCATTGCCTTCAAAAGCTGTAGGCTTGGGCTCTCACTACAGCATGACTGGGGGACCTGTTTTGACAGGATAAGGTTATTCATGGTCTTGTCTGTCTAGGAGAGTGGTGGGAGGAGCTAAGTGCTCTAGTGCTCCTAGCACTAGATTTTGGTTCACAGCCAAGGAAAAGAGCTTTGACAGGGAGAAGAGTACAAAAACTGAAATAACACTAAATCGAGTAGAAGTTGGTAGGAGAGCCTGTTTGCAGAGAGTCCCATCTGTCCAGCCCAATTACACTAACGAGATCTCAGTGGCAAAACTGCTAACCATTTTTGAGACTCTCATATATCCTGTTTGATGCTGTTAAGTTGGTGATCAACATTAAGGAAAATGTTAATACGCTGATAGTTTCTTATATAGATGGGGGGAAAATCAAAGGTCTGAGGTACTACCATGTGTCTCGTACTGGTTCAGACCTTCAGGGCAAAGATTTTTTTTATTTTGTTTTGTTTTTTGTCATATACCATGCACTTTCTAGGCAGGATTTTTTGTGTGTGTTGTGTTTTGTTTTGTTTTTTTACTTTTTCCTATTCTCTATCTTGTGCTCTAAGTATAGGTGAACGGTACAGATGTCCACAAAATCCTCAGGTCAAAATAGCTCTGATAAACACTCTATTACCTGTACAACCAAATGCATATATTTTGTTTACTATCCACTTACTGTCTCTGGGATAGAACAGGGAAATGAATGGTCTTTGATGTGGGACAAACAACACTATTTTTAAAATTATCAAGCCCTACTTTTGAATATGATTTAGATATTTGGATGCATCTGTCTTGCTACATGTTGTTTACTTTTGTAATCATGCTTCAGTCCAGATTTTTAAAGGTCTAGAGGTGCCCTAACTCCCATGAACATTTGGTACTTCAGAAAAACTTACCTAAACCCCCAAACAAACAACAGAAAAAACCTCTCTCTGGCTTAGAGCTTTCTCCCGCCCTCAGTCTTTGTCCAAGAACAGACAGTCTGATGTGTGGACAAGGGGCAGGAGGTGCTATAGCCCAAACACCTATGTGGAGAATGTCACAACTATTTCAACATTCCCATGCTTCCCTGAGACACCTGTTGATATCCTAGCATGCGTTGCAAAAGATTCTTCTCTCTGCGGCTATGCCTACGTAGCATGGCACTCCTTGGACAAAGAATCTTTTGCTTTGAGGATGGTCTGCAAATGTAAGTGGTTGTGACTGTGCTCCAGCAAATTCAGATGACTGGCAACCATATACCAACATAGATGAGCAGACCAAACTCCCAGATACTGACATGCTGGAAGCTTCCTCTTACTAGTAAGCTGGCAGCTTGCATTCTTCTGCCCTGCAGAGAGTGCAAGTAAAATAAAAAAAATTAAAAAAAAAAATAAAAAAAATTGCTTATATGTGGTTTACTTTGGTTGTGAATGTAGGAACATGCTACTTAGCAGAAACTTTTGACCTGTCAGGCTGAGATTGCTGTCTATCACTACTGCAGAACATAGCAAGAACTAACAGGCCTGGAAAGTCATCAGCATGATGATTTGAAGTGGTTTGGCTTTATCTTTCCTCAAGTATTTATTTCTGTGCCATTGCAGGGAGGAGGAATGCTTTCTCTTTGAATGATAGCAGATGTAAAGCTGATCATGCCATATTCCTCATCACCTTCAGTATATTTCATACCCTTTTAAGAGACATGTTTCTTCTATTGCTCTAGCAGAATACTAACTGTGATTCAGTAAATATAGTTTTGATCTGTTGTGTATTGATGTATACAAGTTTTTTACAATTTTAGTGCAGACATGAGTGTGTTTCCTGTCACATTTTTTGGATGAGGCAATCACTAACTACTCTTAGACACACTTTCATGAAACAGTTGCGGAGACAGTCCTAAGTTTCTTACCCAGCAGTATAGCTCAGTGTGTGAGGAATGGGAGGGGTTACAGGTGATGTTTATATGTGCAGGCCTTTTAATATCTTGCCAGAGCTGGCCGTAGGTATATCTGTGGCATAGGATCTCACTCAGTACTGCTGTCTGGCCTCCCATGCTAGCTATCAAGACCTGCATCACGTTACCATTTTCTCTATGGCAAGTCAAAAATAAAGTGAATGTTTTCTCACCAGAATAGAGGAATCAAAGAACAGAGGAAGCGATCAGCTCTGGTATTCTTCCTCCTTTATCCTAATTACAGTTTAACCTGCATAGTGTTATTGGGCACTTTCCACCAAGACTGTCCCACAAGGTTCCCTGTTCCTAAAGTAGGAAAATGCGGAAGTCTGACTTCTGAGTGGATCACAGTTTGAGGGGCCCCTTTAGTAGGTGGCTGCTTGTCTGAGTAACAGATGTCTTTTTGCTCACCCCTCTGACAGGTGAATTACATCGCTGCGTTGTGCTGCCCTGAGAGCAGTCCAGTGCATCCTTCCACTTATTTTCTGGGTTACTGTTAGTGACCAGTAGCCTCTATCAGCTCTATGTTGTTGGCAGCTAAAGCAAATAGCTAAGTTGTTAAAAATTTAGAAATCTTTAGATGAAAACGACTTGATTGAATTCCAGCAAGGTAACGAGTGCCCCTTTGCTAGGACATAAGCATTGAGTTGCCAGTGTTGCAGCAGCATGCTAGGGCACAATAACCAGAAGATGAGAGGAACTCATTCCCTTGCACAGCTCACACGAGGTCAAATTTAGCAGTGAAGTACTTAAAAAAAATAAAACATTGAGTGAAATAGAGAAGAGCCAAATACTCTGCTGATGCATATGAGCATTGTTGGAATACCTTCAGCAAAGTGCTTCTAGATGTGATGCAGCAGATCTAACATTTCAAAATTTAACTTAAGTTTAATTTCCTGATTTTTTTTTTTTTTTCTTTTAAGTGGACAATATACCTTGAATACAATTCCCTGTCTTAAATTTGTGTTGTACTTCGCATCTCATGAGATGTACATGGGAATGTCTTTGGATTTAATGATCCAGGGAGTAAACTACATTGGCAGTTACCAGGAACTCCCTTGTAACTGAAGATGCTCCCATCTAACAACTTGCTTCCAAAGGGAAGGGAAGATGCTAGCATGTATGAGGCTCTTGGTTCCCCCTCTATCCCCTGCGAGGTTTAGCATACAGCTTGTGTATCTCTTTGTCTTGGTGAGGCAGAGTTAGTATGAAACTCTCCAGGATGGAGAATGTGGTTCTGCCTTTTTTTCCCACACCCACGAGTGGCATTACAAAGAAAGAGCAAACTCTAGGAGTGTGGGAACGGGCTTTTTTCCTCCTTCATCTTCCTCTTCCTTTAGGTTGACAGATACTGAACACCAAAGGATAAAAAGATGTCTCTTCTTTTTTTTTTTTTCCTTTTTTTTTTTTTTTGTTTTTCCCCTCCTCTTTTCTTTTCCAGTCCCTCTGTGTGACACCATAGTGACTCAGTGAATAGGACTGAAAGGGGACTTGTATGGATATAAGCAAGGCAGTTCCCTGGCTAGTCTGGCTTGCTCAGGTACAAGAATGACTGCTGCATCAAAAAGGGATTATGCTGAATTATTACAGTTGCCTGCTCAGCTTTCAGGGAACTTATGCACAACAGGATACATATGCATAGAAATGATCAGATGATGGGAGTGTCCTAGCCCATGCAGGTGTCGGTGAGCTTCTCTTCAGGTGGCTTCACCTCAGGCCTCTAGTTACAAGCAAATAACTTGCTTTTATGAAACATTAAAAAATAAGGCTGTCTGTACTGTATTCTAATACTTAAGTCTCACAATGTTCACTAGAAGCACTGTGGAAACAATACTATGTTTTTTATTCTCATTTCCTAAGCTTTCATCTCCATTTCTGTAATGTCACTCTTGTGTATGCTGTTATATCCACATGTCAGCAATACTTGTGCCTCACATTCAATAATGCCATCATGGCTGTGATATTAGCAGGTGATTTTTGACTCCTGAACTGAAATGGATCAAGTTGCAAATGAAATAGAGACCAGAAGAAAAATATATGAAAGATAAATTATAGGGGAAAAACAGAACCCAGCAACTTTGATCTTTCTGAACCACAGTGAATATGGTCCACACTGTTGGTGGCTTTCTCTGAATGGGAAATGTATGTTTATTGGTAAGGTTTGTGCATGTTTCACTGATGTTTGGTTGTCCCAAGCCCAGTAAGGATTGGGTGCACACATCCCTAAGCATAATGAGCTGGACTTTATCAACTGGAGGTACGAGGTTCTGCCGTGCAGTCTCCTGTCCAGGGCAGGTCATACTGTTTCAATGCTCTGCAGCTCAAGGTCTCCTACTCCTGGCGCAGTACGCATGTAAAAACGTGTACAAATGCAT
Organism: Nipponia nippon; assembly: GCF_047370975.1. NCBI lineage: Eukaryota > Metazoa > Chordata > Aves > Pelecaniformes > Threskiornithidae > Nipponia > Nipponia nippon. The sequence goes on from NW_028262345.1 coordinate 6,544,811, forward strand.
GATCACATTAACGATATGAGTGTTAATGTTAGTCGGTGTGTGCGGGTGGCTAACAAAACAGTGTTAGACAACCAGTTCCATAACTATCTTTGCAATTTAGTGACCTAGATAATCACAATCACTTCCCCAGTATACTGGGAACAGGTTTCTAGAAATGGCGAGATGTGACAAGTGAAATAGTCACTCGATACATAAAACCAGAAGCAGTCTTTAGGTATCGTTAGCCTTTGCTTAATCATTTTTCAGGCAAATTTATAGGATATTAAATTTTGAATGCAAATCTAAATTGAGGTTATATTGGGAAATGGAAATTGTGATCACCCCACACACATGAGAGAGACTTGGAGCCTGCATGTACACAGAACGCAATGCGGTGCATACACTATGATACCTAAAAGCAACCTTTGATAAACTTTTATTGCTTTTTTTCTGTTGTTGTGTTCTATATCTGTTCTCTCCAGGCTTCGTGGACCCGGCCCGTGAAACAAGAGGTATAAGATTACCAGACCTTTAGCAAACTTCTTAGTTTTTTGATTTTGTTTTTTTAAGCATTACAGATTAACAGATCTCTAGTCCAGTAACCTCGCCAACTAAACCAGCATTAATAATATCAACAAATTAAGTATCAATACATAAAAGAAAGAGCTTATAGAGTTAGAAGTTGCTTGGCATGTAGTAGCACGTTATTGGATGAGCAAACTAGCTGTGTTGGGAGTGAGTAATTTTGGTTGTCACTTTAAAAAAAAAAGACAATTAAAAATAAAAGCAAATGTAAAATCTGACAAATACTGCTTTCACCATTTTCTTTTATGCTACCAGTGTGAATCATCTCTCTCTTCCAGAGTTTTAAGAATTAGCAACAGCGTGTATTCTGGGAAAGTATTTTTTTTTTTCCAAAGATAGCCTCTTCTGCTCCAGCCAACTCATCTGTTTGCTCATGGTCCTCTTTAAGTTTGACCTTCTCTTAAAGGACAACTGCGTCATGTTCCATTTCAAAATCAATGCGGATAAATCTTTCACAAGTTATATTTCTCCAGAAAATGCTCCAAATTGCTAAATTATTATTTGCCTTTGATTTGCAAGGGTCAGTGAGGGGGTGTGATATTATGCAGTAACTCAGTTTGGTGCAAATGTGGTTTGTTTTATTTCACATTCAGTGCTGTATTTTAAAAATAATAATAATAACAACCTACCTTTACATGCACCTAATTTGTAGCATTTTTGCTTCAAAATGGACCAGAAGGTGTGTTTCCGAGCAAATAATAGGGGTCAGGTAGAGAATAAAATCAGCTATCAGAACTGGGTGACTTGTATTCGTATTTTTAGGATCAACTTTGGAGGCTCTGCGTATCCTGAATTCTTTTTTATTTTTAAGCCGCCTTAAACTGTGGAGACTTGGTGTGGCCTAAACAAAGTGAACCCCTACTTAAGCACCATCTGCCTTTGTTTCATATGGGGCTGAGAAGATACTCCCCATTCTTACTTCAAAATAACCTGTTGGAATAGATGAATTGTGGCAAGTGAAGGCATCGGATAGTCAGGCCTCATGTTAATTCCTATTACAGATGTCTCCATCTCCCCTCTCCCCCGCCCCTGTGTTTTCACTGTGCTCTCTTTCTCCAGCTTTTTATTAATATGAGCACTAATACTATTAAGCTTGCTGGCTCTAAATTTCTTACTGTGTCTGTGTCTTAAAATATCCAGGTGGTGGTTCTGTGAGAATGTTGTTGGAGCTTATTGTTGCAGCTTATGTGGACATATCTTTAAAATAGCTAGCATGGGGTCTTCTAGCAGTGTATTCCAGTGGTAGGGCGTCCAGTTCTCAGGAAGCTGAGTGAATACTTGGCATTGTTTCATTCTTACTATGCATTAGCTAGTTTAAAGTAAGGAAGTCTCCATGAGCTTCAGTCATAGCAGTATATATGGGTGTTAAATCTTGCTTTCCTTGCTTTGGAAGCACAATTGTAGTTGGCTGCTTCTTCCTCTAAGGCACAAACAGCTCTACTTACTATGCACAGTCCCCATAATGTCTCAGTTCACCATTCTGGTCCTGCGTATACTGGACAATTGTTGAAAGTCATGTTGAAAGTTGTATTAACAGCATATGCTAACAACCCCCCTCCCCCCATTATCACCAACAGATGCTAAAAAACTCAGTTACAAGCAAAACTACACCTCAGTTACACAACAAACTGGTGATGCCTTTCTGGTAACTAGGAATTAGTGCAACCTTACAAATATTAAGAGCTGCAGATGAGTTCTGGTTAGTGCAGTGCAAGCACAGAACCAGGAGAGACCACTTGTCTTCCTTCACTGGAATTTGCAGCTGTGATCAGGATTTCTGGGTGCTGTTTTGTAATGACGTCCACCATGCAGAAAGCGGTTGAGGAGAAGATATGACTATGTGAAATTAAATCACGTATACTTGTTTGTGAAAGGACTGGAAAATCCAAGAGGTGGAAGGATGGGGGTAAATGTATTTCCGACTTGTTTCTCCTCTTCCCCTTTGGCACTGAAGTACTGAAATCTAGGCCAGCTTTGTACATAGTGACTATGTGCCGTGTGGCATTGTCAGAATTTGGAGAAAAACACCTGCATATATCTCAGTATAAGTTGTAGTAATTGGTGATATAGAGAACCATCATACCCTTTTCTGTAGAGTGGCAGTTGCTATGGCATGAGTTACTGCCTGTGTCCCTTAGGTTGTCTCCCCATTACTATGAAGCATTCTGTTATCCAAAATCCTCAAAATCAAAGAGGCTGGGTAAAGGGATTACAAGTGTCTACATCTGGCTCACAAGTTTCTACCTATCCTGTGTCTCTAATAGGCAGGAACTATTAGCATCTGATGGTCTGAATTATGACTAGAGAAAACTAGTAGCATGCTTTCTTGGGTAGACGTTTTTCTCTTCTTTGGAGTATGTTTCCTGATCTTTTTTTCTTTACTTGTGCCTTTTGCATTAAGAAACAGAGCCTCATCTTCAGAATCAGTTGCATTACTTGTAAAGTTGTCATTTTACCATGACTGCCTAGCACTCTTTTGTTTATATTGGATCTTGACAAAGTGGGGAAAAGGTAGATGACACTGGATGTAAAACCACTTTTGCTGTAATGATCATGTGCTGATACTTTGCCATGTTTATACTCTTGCCTGCTGATGGGGTCATAGAGATGAGTATGCAGAATATTCACCCAATTCATGAGCTAAAAGAAGCTGGGAGCCTCTGCAGATCTGGACTCTTGACATTTATGGATCCTACTGCAATAGTTTCAGAAGTGAGCTGGGTTTTGTAGTAAAATGACAAGTCAGACAACAGGGTAATTATATAGTCAGTCAGTGAAGAAAGATAAAAGCAGAATTTGATTGTGTAAGATACCACAACGGACGAATGTTGTGTTAAGGGATCCTTCCCTGGTTCTAGGAAACAATGCATGAAACACCATGTGTACATGAAATAAAGAACAGCAACACAAGGGACCAAGCACAGGAGAGGGAGTGGAGTTTGTATCTTGTGGCATTGGTCAGAGGTTGCAGTAGAGCTGTACGCAGGTTAGAAGAGAGAAGAAAAATACATATAATTGCTTTTGTGTCATCAAAGCATACTATTTCTGTGCATATGAAATTTGACTAGCTCGAATTAATATTCAGAACTAACAGAGTTAATCGCATTTACTTGTAGAAACTTTGTCAGTCTCGGAGACTGAGACCAGTAGTTCAGAATAGAACTTCTATAGAACTTCTATAGAACCAGAGGGTCTGACCACTTGAGATACCAGAGATGTACTTTGTGCTACAGCTCAGTGCATTTGGCTGTTTAATATCCTCAGGGTTTTTACTCATAATCTCCGTACTTATCCTGTATCTTCCAAGAAAATTAATGCTCTTGGAGCATTAATTGCATTAAGTGTGGCAGGCTGCAGCAGCAGGTGCAGCCATGAGGGTACCTAATTTGTTCACTTGTGCTTGTGCCACTTTGGAAACTAGATGAGAGAGTTGGTGCTTTAAAGCTTCCAAGCTGAAGCACAAGCACCAAGAGCTTGCACAAGCACTGGGGTGGAGGGAGGAGTCCATGGCCTTATGCACTTCGTGTATTAAGAGAGAACTTGGGCTTTGGTCACAAATTGGAGAGGGAAAAAAAAAAAAAAGTGATGTGGGATGGGATTGCTGGGTGGCTGCAATCCCTTTGAGCAGATGGTAGCCTGAATTTTCCATTCCTTGTGTCTCTGTCATGGACATCCCCACACTTTCTTGCATGTGGGAACAATTTCTAAACTGACATATAACCAATTCAGATCGCTCTAGAATTTTCTTGAAGCATCATAAGACCTTGAAGCAGGGTTGTCTCTAGAAGGGTCACATAGTTTTCTTACCCTGTTTACTGTACCTTGTTCTCTTCAGTGCTACGTTCAGGTGAAAGTTTTGAGCTTTCATTTGGCCTGATTCAGCTCTGAGGTCTGGATCTGTTCTTATTAATGCCATTTTGAGGACACTGAAATAAAACAAGTATCAGTGAAAGCAGAGGAAGGCCTGAATTCTCTGAGTGGAAACACAGTAGCCATTGGGGAGGTTTTCTACAAGAGCATCCTGGCAAAAATTTGTAACCAGAGCTGGATCTCTACAGTTCTCACTCTGGGAAGAAGCTTGACGTTATCTAGCTGTCCTCAGACATGTAGTAGCATCTGATACTTTGGTCCTTCATTTCATTTTTTCGCTTCTCCTGGGTGCTTTGAATCACTGCAGTTGGCCCTGTGTGACAAGGAATCTTCTTGTTGCTTTTGGAAATGCCTCTCTGTGCCCATGATTTCACCTGGCCTTGGGTGATCACTTCTGAAGTACTGAGCACTGGAGGGTTGGTGTGAGGTAGACTTGCATTTGTTCCCATCCCTTTAGTCTGCACCACAGGCTCAGAGCTCAGCCTCTAACTCTCTTTTGCTTTCCTGCCAGACCCTGGATGGGCGCATCGTAGTACGTAGCCATGCCCGGGTGTCGTCCCTGACTCTCAAAGAAATTCAGTACACAGATGCCGGAGAATATGTATGCACCGCCAGCAACACCATCGGGCAGGACTCCCAAGCCATGTACCTTGAAGTGCAGTGTAAGAAGTGGAGGATGGGGTGGGGAGGGTGCTCGTGTTTAGAGAGGGGACTGTTTTGATTTCCTGTGACGAGACTGAGGCACCTACAGCTAGGGAAATGTGTGTTGTTTAGGTAGAGGGCATGGGAAGCAGCTCTGTCTGAAATAATTTTGCTGGAGACGTGTTGCTGTGTGCATACATGCAAATGTTTGCTCTAGCTGTCTCCAGCTGGGGTACTGTTTGCACCTTGGGAAGATCATGGTCCGTCAATCTGCCGCAGTCTCATTTGGGTGCATGAGAGTCCTTCCCTAAGAGAACTTCCTGGTATGCGCTTCCCTAGATGGATAGTATGCTGTCTGCTCCTCCTCCCACCCTGTGTTAGGAGCAGCCTTTGGGACTGAGTAGGTTTCCTCCTTATGTCCTTCAGCAAAGGATGCCACCCATCCCCCTAGATGAGAAGACAGTACCCGTTTCCTATATTAGATTCCCTTCCCCCCATTAAACTGGACCCCAGCCAAGGGATCCTTAAAGTGAGGCTGACTGGGCTACTTTAGGAGATTTTTTTGGTTCAAATTGCCTTCACAAATGTGTCTGTCTTTCAGATGCCCCCAAGCTTCAGGGCCCTGTGGCTGTCTATACCTGGGAAGGGAATCAAGTGAACATCACCTGTGAAGTATTTGCTTACCCCAGTGCTGTCATCTCCTGGTTCCGGGATGGACAGCTGCTTCCCAGCTCAAACTACAGCAACATCAAGATCTACAACACTCCGTCAGCAAGCTACCTGGAGGTGAGGAAAAACAAGGAGGGGAGAAGGCATATGCAGCCAGGAAGGCTCAGTGCTATCAAATAATTTATGTTCCTGATGTTGAAGGAGTTAAGTCTTTTGTCAGGGCACTCTGTTGGTAGACAAGTAGTTGTGTGGTGTTTCTGGCACATAAAAAGAAATGGCTAAGAAAATCAGGTAATAGAAGACACCACCCCAGCCTTGCCTTTGACTTTCTGCCCGCTGCATTTCTCCCCTCTGTGGACAGCCCTCAGAGTGTTAGCACGTGTACTTTATTGTGGCTTCTTTCCCTGGCAAAATGCAGACTGCATTCACAGAGTGAAAAGGGTTTTCTGATCTGAGCATGAGCCTTCATTCCTTCCACAGGTGACACCAGACTCTGAAAATGACTTTGGGAACTATAACTGCACTGCTGTGAACCGCATTGGCCAGGAGTCCTCAGAGTTCATTCTTGTGCAGGCAGGTGAGCATCCCAGGCAGGGAGATAAAGAAATGCGCATGCAGACCTTGACCTGAGGTGACAGAGTGATTGTTCTTTTCTAGTTTGTGTTGGTGGGGTAGCAGGAGAGCCAGCTTCTACTTTCAGAGAGACTGTTCGTAGATTTTTGTGTTGGGATGGGTTGTAGATAACAAGATCCTCAGTATCTCTGTTTCCTTGTTTCTGAAGGGTCTCGTTCTTTTCTGTGCTTCCACTTTGACAGAGCTGTGATCTTTGATTTCTGACAGCCATTGCATATGTGCATGCATGTGTGCTTCTCAAAATCAGCAAAATATCCCTGATAGTACACATAGTGCAAGACAGAAACCTCAGAGCACTGTGTACCAACGAAAGAGGCCCGGTGTCTGACTGTCTGACAGACTGGAAGGGCCTTTGGTGTCCTCTCAGGGCTGCCCTAGAGACAGATTTAGGAATGATCAAGCTATGTATTGGAGTGCCCTGTGAAAGAGACTGTAGGGACAGAATAGCATCCGGGATTCTCTTGCTACTCTGCTCTGGTTGCCCTCTTTTGAAGAAGGTACTGTAAGTCTCTAGCCTCTTAAAGGAGAGACAAGATGAAGATCTCTGTACTGTTTAATTAGCATTCTTAAAAGCCTTCTTAACAGCCTTCCCCTTCTGAGGGAAGCCTCAGGCCTACCCTTCTCCTCTCCTTGGTGAAGCCACGACAAAGGTGTGTTTGATATTCCCAGTTCTCTGTTTTCTTTGCCACCGGAGCTTGTTTCCCACTGTCTTCTGTATCACTGGTTGTTTTCCCTTCCTCCCCCAGATACTCCGTCCTCTCCTTCCATTGACAGAGTGGAGCCCTATTCCAGTACTGCCCAGGTGGAGTTTGATGAGCCTGAAGCTACCGGCGGGGTGCCCATCCTCAAGTACAAAGCAGAGTGGAGGGCACTGGGCGAGGGAGAATGGCATTCGAGGTTGTATGATGCAAAAGAAGGTAGGATGATAAAACAAGATGTTATTTCCCCCACCTGCATCTCAAAAGACTTTCTTTCCTTTAGGGGAAAGCCAGAGTGGAGGGTTCCATAGCTTTGCAATTTCAGCTCCTATATTAAGGCCCCAGACAGGTTCTTAAGCATTTGCTTTGCAGTGACACCTTGAATTTTCAGTTGGAAATGAGGGTCCCACTGTGCTGATAGCTCTACATGTGTGACAGGGCACCAGGCTTCTCTGCCTGTAGAGCATGTGTTGTAGCACTCTGTATCCCTTCCTTGTTCACGCCATCCTGTTTGAATAAGGTGAAGAACCCTGTGCCTGGTATCAAATGAGGTTTTACTTGCTGACTGGGGAGTGACCGTGTGCTACCTACAGAAGGCTTTTCAAGCCTTGTCTGTCAGCCCCTTTAGTCACACTTCAGTTCCCCTTGGAACATAAACCCTCCTATTCCAGAAGCAAGTCTAACTCCCATTGCACCCTGTCTCATTATAGCAATCTATAGGAATACACACTGCTTAAAATGTATCATTAAGTTCAGTAAACCAAAGAAATTTTTATTTGGGAGCACTATGAAGGCGATAGTTCTGTTTCAGAGCTGAATCTTCCACTGCCAATCCTGGCTGGAACTGAAATTCTTCTTTTAGGTCCCCACTGGAGTGATGTGATCATAGCTAGTCAGGTTTATTTTTCTCATTTCTAGCTTTGTGTCTGTGTAGGAAAAATAAGCTTATTTCTTTCTTTATATCACGATAACCCTACAGCAGGTTCTTTCCATCTCTTAGATTATTTCTGATCTCCTTATAGAGAGAGATGCGTTTCTCTCCTGCTAAGGGCTTTGCTTTCGATTGGATTGTGCAGCCTAACAGATGAGCAGTTCTAGGTGGTATGTCTACTACAGTCAGAGCCCCACATGACAGTGGTCTTGAAGAACATGATTCAGGGAGCTCCCTGGCACAGGCCAAGGGCTGATGTCCTCTGGTGTCTACCGCGAACTCCGCTACGTCCCCTCTAGAGAGGCTGTGGCAATACACCTCGCTAATCAGCTGGTTGACACAGAGGTGGTAGCTCTGACCTTTCTCTTTGTCTGCACTGTTTATGTGAGGCTGGGCCCAGAAGAGGGCTCTGTTACATGGGGTGAGCATGGCAAAAGTATACGATAGAAACATGGCATTTATCGTTGAGTTAAAGCCTGAGCCTTTGCTTTTCCTCCCTTGTTTCTGCAACAGCAAATGTGGAGGGTGTGATCACTATCACTGGCCTGAAACCTGAAACAACCTACTCTGTGAGACTGTCTGCGGTCAATGGCAAGGGTGTGGGTGAGATTAGCCTGCCATCCGACTTCAAGACACAACCAGTTCGTAAGTAAAACTGAAACCTCCCTCTGCTTCTCTTTCCTTGCATCTTTCCAGGGAATCTCTGTCATGCATGGATGACACCTTCTTCTCTTGCAGATGTTGCTGCACCCTTTGTTTTTGTTGTGTTTTTTGATTGTAGTGAATTTCATTACTAATGAAAAATCTTTGAAGGTAGGAGGCGGAGGAAATATTTATTTGCACTGGTTTGTGCAAAGAGAAGGGGCTATGCAACGGAGAGTTTTAATAAGAAAAAGCAGCGAGTTGAGAAGGGCATTAGTCATAGAGAATGTAATGTCATTGTTGCAAGGCAGGTTTTTTTGCAAATCGGAAATTAAGAGGTTCAGCATAGGACTGGCCATGAATTGTGAAGGGAGAGGGATTTCTCTTTTCTGCAAATCACTGCTTTAAGATGCCTATGTAGCATGTAAGATGATTTCCACAGCCTCTTGTCTGCTTTACTCGGGTAATCTTCCACTCCAATGGCAGGATGCTCTGCTGTGGCCTAACGCTTTCCCTTCTGTTTCAACCAGGAACAAAAGAGGCAAGAATTAAAACCAGAGAGTTATTCAAGACAGGAAGGAGAGAAAGAGAAAAAAATGTGTAGAGTGGGTAGTGGAGATGTGACAAAAGCAGGCAGGGGAGAGGTGGTCTCTTACTGTTGTACACAGCCTCATCCAAGTATTAGGGTCTGTATTCAACCACCCACAACCCCAGGGGTTCTTTCTCATTCCCCTTGCATTTAGATCTACAGCCTATTCTTCTTCCCACCGTCGCACCCATACTTGTGTACCTATTTCATAGCTCTTCTGAAACCACTATGCAGGACCTTCTCCTGAATTCAGAGCTAGGAATATTCCTAGCCCCTGTATGTGCATGCTTTGAGGCCCTGTGAGCTGTGCATGGTCTTGATTTTTGTCTGCCAACTTCTGCCTCACCAGAATTGCTGAGCCGTATGGGACGGTACACATACCTTGATGCTTTGAAATCCTAAGCTCTGTGCAGTAAGCCAGCCCTCACAATTGATGTCTAGTCTGTTGTGATAACTCCTGTAACCTACCCCACTCCCTAGGGTTGGATTTAAGATTAAGCTGGTGGTATTTTGATTTTCCAGCTCCATGTTCTCTATCTCCTCTTCTCACCTCTTCTACATTTTTTTTCCCCCCCCTATCTCTATCTTTTCTTTTTGTCTGTGTTCCATCCATGGAAAAACTGCAGGCATCCCTCACTCACGTAAGTGCCTCTCTGCATTTCTTTCACTCTCTTTTCATGTTCCTAGAGTGTTCCTCTAATATACATAACATTAGCTTTTAATCTAGTACCTTTTTCCTCTCAGGGTCTTTAGAAATGAGGTAACTGGTACTGTCTGTTTCCTAACAAGACTGACACTAGGATAGTCATCCTACTATGGGTATTACTGCTCTTTTTAGAACAGAATTATGAATTAACATCTTTTGTCTTTATCGTAAAGCATGCAATTCAAATTTTTAACTTAGTGATTGTCTAATAATAATAGTTAGCATGTTGATTACAGAGTGGAGTAGTGGAAGGCTTAATGATTATGAATCGATTAAAAAATTTTCAAATTTCAATGAAATGTAGGTAATTCAGGAAAAAAACAGGAGAAAGTTTTAGCTAAATTGCAGATCTGGTTTAGACCAACTAAGAGCCAACCAAAAATTTCAGAATTTTGAATATCTTCACAATTTTGAAAGCAAAAACTTCTAAGAAAAAAAATCACATTTTTTGCCTTTTCTCACTAATACTTTTTACTGTTAGTAGTCTTCAGACAGTCTTCCAGCACTTGTGTAGATTGTATACTCAAATAAACCTCATACTAAATAAAAAATGCATGTTTCCTCCTTCCCAATGCAAAATATGGATATGTTTAATTGTCAGTTGAGTTCAGTGAAACATTGTATGCTCCGTAGCTTTGTGCCTGTAAAATCAGAGTTAATTAACGGCAGCCAAAAGAAACCTCTTTATCCAACTGAGCATTATTCTGTTTATTAAAGTATGTGTCCTTGTGGTGAACTGTTGTTATTCCCAAGATTGCGTGGGCAAGTTTTATGAAGCTGCTGTCGCGTTCTTTGAGATTTCTGAAGCTGAAGTAAAAAAAGGAAAGGTTTTGTTTTGGTGGTTTTTTTTGTGTGTGTTGTTTTTTTTTTTTTTTTTTTTTTTTTTTTACCCTAATTAGAGGATTTGAATCATGCTTGTGCTATTTTTCCTTAAAGATTGTGTTATACAAAAGTTTGGACTTAGTGGACCACTAATAGGATGAATGGATTGGTAGCCAAGATGGATGAATGAATGGACAGATGGATAGACAGAATTGCAAACTGCAGTAGTTACGAAGGGTCAACTGGGAGACACGTTTCCAGAACATATGTGCAGTCTGTTGCCTAAAATTGTTTGGAGACTGTTAATTTCAGTAGAAGTAATATATCCCTTATATGAAGTTAATTGTGGTTAGTATTATAACTATCAGGCAAATGATTTGTTCGGCCCTTCTGAATTGGACATACACAAGGGAGATAAGGGCTTAGGTGTTCAGTCTCTGTGCAGATCAGTACCACAGGAAAAGGGAAAAGATCCAATTAAGAGAGGAAAAAGAACATTAAAAGCTTTGTTTCAGCCACATCAACAGATCTCTCTGCCAAGCCTTATGTTCATCACTTGGGGACAGGTACGTGGCTTTGAAGAACATTAAATCACACTTGTAGTAGAATTTTTTTTTTAATGTGTCAGTCGGCTATCAATCAGTCTGTAGTCTCTAACTCTGCTCCCTTGTAGGGTAAGTTCCATTTCTTTTTTCCTCCTTTGTGGGCTATAGCATTTTTTTCATTTACAAATTAAATTCTCCTGATGCTCTTTCAAGCACATTTATGCCTTCCAGCTGTGATCCTTCTGAGCATTTGGTTCTCTACTTCTTTTTCTGCTCTCTGGGGTTCTCAAAGCCCATCTTAGATCATGAGCTGGGTTGCAGAAATGGTGAAGAGACTGTTGGCACAACAGAAATGCCTGTTTTGTCTGTGCTGGAATTCCAGTCACACAATATTACCGGTTTGTGGGCAAAGTCAAAATTAGGAAAAAGTTGGGTGTCCCCTAGTTTGGCGTGATTTGAAGATCACAGAAATGTTTCAGAAATTTTCAGAAAAGAATATAAAAACTGTGTTTTGACACCAGTCAAGGCTGTATTTTCAGACTAGCTGAAGCAACTAGTTTTCTTTGCCCTGTTATTTAAAGTTTCTACTTGAATGTAAAAACTGACACTATTTTTTAATGCCTGCTGGGATATGTCCATAGTTGTTTTGTTTTGTTTTTTTAATTTTTGTTTTTCTCAATAAGCAAAAAGTAGTTTATTTCTATCTTAGAGGCACATGAAGGCCCAAATAATTAGTGATAATGATGTACTGTACTAGCACAGATGAGAATTGTGGGGTTGGGAGGATATCTGTCTAACTTGATGTGGGTTTGTATTTTCATCCCAACAATTCACTGTTTTTCTGCACTTCCTTATAAATCTGAAGACAAAGAAAGGCTGCACAGAGACCTTGTGAATGGTTTCTTTTTGAGCCCCAGCTGTTTCTTGCTATTGTGCAGGTGGGACCCAAATGTGTGTTAAACCACAAGAGTGTGTGTGTATGGTGTGTTTGTTTTTGATATCAAAATATCTTAATATAAGAAAAAAAAAACAAAAACAAAACAATACTAAAATAATCCCTAAATTCCACCAGGTCCTAAGCTGGCAATAGGATAGTTAGCAATGGCCTTCACCAAAACAGTAGTCATGTAGGCTGTGTTTTGCTTCTGTACAGAGTGCTGGCCAGCATCTCTGCTGGCCTTAAATGGCATTGGTTTGAACTCCTGGGGGCGCTGGTGAACAGTGGTGTGTGTTCAGTGATCCTGTGTTATGAGAAAGTTGGTTTAAAGCAAGAACTCACAGAGGATCCAAAATGCCGGTCTGGCAAAGTGCACTTACTTTGCTGGTGCTCTATGTCCAGAGAAGCTTGGTCTGACAAAATCTTACCAATTTGTTTTTTAATTTTCCGTCTTTTGGCAGTATTTAATGGGAATCAACTCTCCTCCTCACTTTCCTTTCTCTTTCTTTAGCAAGTACTGCTGCACCCACCTCCTGTTTAGCAGAGAGTGAGTATGGTAGAAGAGGCTGTTGTCTTTGTTCCACTTTGCTCTGCATGCATCTCCTCACTGAGTGTGGTGCAGTCTGGCTAACATCCTTGGGTGCTTTCCTTCTTTTCTGTGTATGTATATAAAATTGAATCTTCGGGTAGAGGAACCTACAGATAAGCGTAAGTTTGATTTCCAGTACAGCAAAAAGCCATTGACAGCTCCCAGGTATGCTGGACTCATGGAAAGTGTCACAAATGGGTGGTTTAGAATGCTTAAGCAATCACCAAAAAAGGTATCGGCAAAAGTGGTTTTAATATGACGATGTAAAAGTGCGACTTAACAAAGTTCAGTGGCAAAGTCCACTCTATTAATTACTGCATGGAAGAATCACACAAAAGAAAACTGAGTTACACTCAAGTTAGAATGATTCACAGAGAGACTGGAGATGCAAAAAGTAAGAAACAAAAGGTATGCAGGACACTCCTTGTACCCACAACTTTCTTTGTTCCGTGATAAATGAGTCCTGGAAAAGCCACTCGCTATTCATGCGTCAGTTGCATGATCGGTGTTCCAAGCTCACATGCGTCGATGCTCACTGTACCACCCTGCTCCTTTGTGAGTTTTCAGAGAACAGACTGAAACTAGAGGAGTTCACGCCCCAGCAACAGCTTAGGCCTTTTCCTCTTCCAGAGCCTGCACCAAACCACCGCCAGTCTGGTCAAGGGGTCGAGCGCATCTGTCACAGAAGGAGCGAGAGATCAAGAGAAAGATGTAGAGTGAAACCCTGCCCACATGAATGCTGGTGGTTGTCACTGGCCTTTGCCATTAAGATTTCTGATCAGTTTGTCTTCCATTCTTGGGGACATCTTATGGGATATGCTCAGCTTTTGTGGTGTGAAGCTAAATTTCCTGAAATCAGCTTAGCACAGCAAATACAGAGTTTAGTTTCTCAGCTAAATAGAGCAGAAGATACTCAAGTGATCAGCAGGGAATGGCTTGTGCTTCCCTAAGCCTGTTACTAAGACATCTTGTGGAGCTGTGGAAGAAAACTCATTTCTTTATTTCCTGCTTCATCATTTTTTAAAATCTGCATAATCAGATTTAAGCTGCAAACCACACAAGGGTCTACTCTGTTCTCCCCTCACACCAGCAGCACTGATGTCACCATGGGAGGAAAAGGAATTCATAGAATATCTCAAGTTGTAAGGGACCCATAAGGATCATCGAGTCCAACTCCCTGCTCCTCTCAGGACTACCTAAAACTAAATCAGTTGACTAAGAGCATCATCCAGACTCTCCTTGAACTCTGACAGGCTTGGTGCTGTGACCACTTGCCTGGGGAGCCGGTTCCAGTGACCAACCACCCTCTTGGTAAAGAACCTTTTCCTAATGTCCAATCTGAACTTCCCCTAATGCAGCTTCATTTTATTTCATTGTTGGCCTATTGCTGGTCACCAGAGAGAGGAGATCAGCACCTCCCCCTCCGCTGCCCCTCTTGAGGAAGTTGTAGACTGTGATGAGGTCACCCCTCGGTCTTCTCTTCTCCAAGCTGAGCAAGCCAAGCAACCTCAACCGCTCCTCATAAGTCTTGCCCTCGAGACCTTTCACCATCTTGGTTGCCCTCCTCTGGGTACACTCTAATAGTATGATGTCCTTCTTATATTGAGGTGCCCAAAACTGCACACAGTACTCGAGATGGGGCCACACCAATGCAGTGTAGAGTGGGACAATCACCCGCCTTGATCAGCTAGCTGTGCTGTGCTTGATGCACTCCAGGACACATTTGGCCCTTTTGGCTGCCAGGGCACACTGTTGACTCATTCAACTTGCCATCAACCCAGCCCCCCAGATCTCTTTCCGCAGGGCTGCTCTCCAGCCTGTCAAGACGTCTGATTTAGCCCTCTCTTAGATAGTAGGAAAAATTTCTTCACCGAAAGGGTTGTTGAGCATTGGAACAGGCTGCCCAGGGAAGTGGTTGAGTCCTCGTCCCTGGAGGTGTTTAAAAGACATGTAGATGTGGTGCTTAGGGGCATGGTTTAGTGGTGGACTTGGCAGTGCTAGGTTAACAGTTGGACTTGATGATTTTAAAAGTCTTTTCCAACCTAAATGAGTCTATGACTCTATGAAAAATGCTGTAGCTGTCTCTGAAATTGGATTCAGAGCTTCAAAACTCTTCAGGATGGATAAGCAACAGTAGGGGCTGTTGCAGCCCTAGCTTGCTGCAGGAACCATGCAGTGGAGGCTGGCTTCCCTGTCACCTGGAGGGGCCTGCATCTGGCAGCACAACTCTCCCCATGGAGAGGCATTGGAAAAAGGCAGCAGCAGAGCACAATTTTTGCAGCCTGTTCAGGTAATACACATCTGCTGTAAGGATTCAGTATCATTCTCCCTCTCTTCTCATTAGACCTCCTCTCTTTCCTTTCTATCACCCCTGCCACTCCCTCTCATAACTTATTTACACTGCATGCTTCACCTTTACATGTCCTATTTATCCTTCATGTTTCCATAGCAACTCAGCCTCTTGCTGAATCCAAAAGCTCAGAGCCGCCAAGCGAGTAGATGGGAACTGCTCCCCTTTGGTCCCGAGTGCTGTTTGTTATGCTGTAGCTCTTCTATTGAGGGAGTTAAAGTGCTATACCACATTATTTTGATGTCTGTTAACCAACGATCTGGCATTAATGTGTTGTGTGAGCATGTAGCTATTAAGACCCTGGCATGATATCACTCTTCCTTCTCTTCCTGTTGTCCTACCAAGCATGCAGTGAAAAATGGAAATAGAAGATTTAGAAGGGGGGAGGAATTTATATGATCATTTCTAAAAGGAATGTTTTCCTTTCACGTTTTCCATTAGTGATTCTGGTGTTAAAGCTGCCTTCGCAAAAGGGACGTGGACTAAATAATCTTCTTGCTACCATGCCTTGTTCTATTTTCTGTGAATTTAGGGAGACACAGTTGATATTACAACTGTGGATGTTGAATGTTGAAAGAGGATGCAAATGAGGAGGTAGTATATTACAGGAGAGAGGACTGTGGGGAAGAGGGAGCACTGCCCCATCTTAGCACTGATGCCCTGCCTGCATTAAAAGAGGTCTAAGACTTCACAAGAAATGCATATCTGAAATGGGAATTGGATTCGGATTCCCTCAGTTCTTGCTCAGTACCTTGTTGGTTAGATAGCCATTCCCAGTGAGACTGAGTCAGGTAAGTAGATGCTTCCATGCTGGATCTGAGTAGTCTAAGGAGAAATAGCTAAAACTTGCATTAGTTGATTTGTATGTAAAAGAACCATTTTGAAATGTGTGTTTTAGACTAGCTGTTAAGAATTCAGTGACACACCTTCCTGATACTGAGTGGATGTATCAAATGTGTGATTTTAATCCCTACTTGTAGGAGATTTATAGTCAATCACATGCCAATATGAAAGCCAAGTAAATATTTGCAACACAGTCCTGGAAAACAAAGAAAAACACTTAAGGAAGATACAGGTTTACATGGTGCATATGTGTGTTTTGAACAACTAATCATTTCTACAAAGCCAAATGTTTGTGGTTTTTTTTTTTTATTTGCAATAATAAAATGTATGTGTTTCTGTGGATATGGTCTTTAAGATAGACCTGTGTGTTTACCTGTGGTGGGTTAGAAATGATTCATCACTTCTAAATGGAAAATACTGAAAGCATGAAGTATGTGATTATTTTGGGGTTTGGGATGGAGGGAGAGGATGGTATGGCTAGTCTAGAGCTGTCAAAGGAATTTAAAAAAAAATAATGCATTTATGACTGGCACTTTCCACGGTCTTACACATCACATGAAATGTCCTTTTATCCGCCAGTGACCACAATGAACGCTTTCCTTGCAGTATTCTTCATGTATACAACATGCGAAACCATAATTCCTGATACATCTGAAGTGGTAGTGGTTCTATATTGCTGAAGAGAACTTTAATTCGAAACAAGAGGGTGGGGTGGAGAGGGCGAAGGCCAGGGGAAAGGTGGCAACCAGCAGGTCTACTAATAATCTTTTCTTTTATTTCTTACGAGGCAGAGACTCTATTATGGCTGATCATTTGTGGGGCTAGGAGATAGCTTCACTTGTGAGGGAAAACGTTGTGTCAGTGTTTTGCAGAACATTCTTTGTTCCTTAAAAGAATGGGTCTTTTTACCCAGGAAAGATACTGAGAGCTAGTTCATGACTAACGTTTTCCACGCTTTTGTTTGTTTGTTTGTTGGGGGGTGGGGTGGGGTGCGTGTTTGTTGAGGGGGGTAATGTTGGGTTTTTTAAGGGTAAAAGTTTCCATTTTCACCTACATTGAAGTTCAGGTTCTTATACTGAACAGAAGCAGAACTGACCATTCACTGCCTCATTGTCATTTGTGTACATGTTCAATTTATTCAAATAGTAGACACGTTTGTTTTGTATGCTAAGTTGTTCTGCAGCATATGAATATGCTATATTCAACAGGATAAAAGGGCATAGGCACAAGGCAGATGCTATTATAACTTTGCATCGCTTAATTATTGATGCTCTTGCTGAATGATCTTGTGCCTTACCCTAACCTCAGTGGTTAAATGAATGAAACCAAGAGCAATCAGAAATTGAGAGCTGCTGTGTAGCATCATGAAGTCAGGAAAATGAACAGTTGATCTAATTGAAACCTAATGAAGCTGAAGAGAGTTTCTTCACTGACTTTAGTGAGTTTTTTACTTTATGTGATCAGTAACATATGGGAGATGTCTATAGTCATGTAAGAGGTTTAGGAACATGGATCTCCTTTGACTTAATCCTCTTAGGTTGCTCGGATAAATAGTTCTGTATCAGTGGCAGTAATGAAGTTTTTCTTGTGGTGCTCTCCACTGTGGAATCTGTTTTGCGTAGCAATGCTAGATGTCACTTGAAAAAGTTTTTGGGTGGTTTTTTTTTTTTTTTTTCAGTTGAGGTACTAACTTGGGTCTTTCTTCTGTCTAGTCTCCTGGTTTTCCAGAATCTATAGGAACTTTTGTCATATTTACTAGGTACTGGCCAACAGATTCAAAACTTGCAGGATGAGGGAGGTGGAGGACACTGAGCAAGAGACATGCAGGTGGAAAGCCAAGTGTTGTGTTTTGTTTTGTTTTTTTTCTATAAAATGTGTGTTATCTTCCACAGTGTATCCAGTCAATTCAAAATTGGTTGCAGTCTTGGGAAAAAGGTCACGTGGGCATCCTAAGGAGCTGGTGACTCTTTTTGCTTTGGAATGTCTTTCCGCAAGAAATGGGCCTGGCCACCAAGTATTTATTATAAGATAGATGTGTGTGTGTGAAGCCTATTTACATGAAAAGTGGAAGTTTGATAGCAGCTGTTCATTAAGTCATCTTTCACACTTTTCTTTTTCCTTTCCCTTTCACTCATTCCAGATTTACCAGGAAGTACAGATGTGTATATTCTCTGCCACTGCCTGTGTCCAACCAGAATCCAAGAGCTACTATTCCAGTGCCTCAAGGCAAACAATGCTAAGGTCCCTGTCTCCAAAGGAATTTAATGTTCAGAGACAACTCTAATCTAAGATCTAGTTAGCTATGGAGTTAGGGAGAAGCATTTTCACAGAGTAGAAAAAAAACTGCATCTCTCTTTTTCATGCCTTTTAAAAATATGATCTGCAAGTAAGCTGGTCAATGGTCCGCATCTCTTAACAAGCCTTGATAATAACAGTAGCTATAAAAAAAAAAATTATCAGGTTCCTTGGTCCAGTAGTCCTGAGAGGGACAGAGCTGATTATGAAAGCTCTTGTGTTTTCAGAATCACTGAAGTACAGCCTGTGAATAGAAGCCTATGTGTACCAGGGCCTCGCTCCCTTGCAGGCTCCACGACAATTAGTGTTCTGACTACCTGACTTCTACCCATGACAATAGGATGAATTTCAAGGTTTTAAGCTAAAGACAGTATTTCCAAATGTCTTTTGTGTCTTAGAGGCCTCATCCAAAGTAGCTTTTGATTATACTGCTAATTTTGTCCTTGATCTTTAACTAAAGCTTTCTCTCAGGGGAAGTTATCTCAAAGGCAACCTCTCTTGGCTGTTTTTAAATCTCATGTTATATTAAGCTTACTGGGGATTTGGAAATATGCTTCCTCGTGAGCAGAAGACACTGCATGCCTTTCCAGGCAATCTCACAGTAATTCTTAAACTTCCCTCCTTCACGTTCCGTGAGTCTATGTTTATAACTAGAGACAATGAATAGAAAGTTTAGATGTAACAAATTGATTTTACATTTTGTACCATCCGTTCTTTCCCAAGTAATGGTATGCCCTTAATCTTGTCAGATACAAGCACCCAAAAGATTAAGGGTTTAATTCTCTTTACAGCAAATTAACAGGGAAGCACCAGAGCAATGTGAAGTAGCCTCATTAAGATGAGACAGAGGAACGATCATGAAAAATGCAAGTTATAAAGTAGATGGTAGTTTAGAAGGGAAACAGAGCATGGAGTTAGTGGTGTCCTGCAGTCCAGCAACTGATTTTTTTTTTTTCATTCCCCTGTCATACAGTCTGCACACTTTTTCATCTCTTTCAGCAGCAGCTGTCTTCCTCATGCCATCTTTGTAATTAATTTCCAGTGCAGAGCACTTCATTCCTCTCCTTGTTGACAGAAGAACCCCTTGCACACATGAAATCATCACTGTAATTCATTGTACGTGACTCATGCCATGCCTTGAAGCTTCAGGCTGAATATGTTGGACGGAGCTTGTGCACTCTGAGTGATAACTATTAGTCTGACCGAATTCTGGTTGCAGCTCTTTGATCAAAAGCTCTGTCCTTGGAAATGTATACACATAGTAGATTTGTCTCTTTTTCAGTTGTTATTATTGTTGATATTTAGGAAGACATTTGTTTCTGCAGAGGGGAGAATACATCAATATGAAATGCCAAGGTTTGTCTTCACTGAACTGCGTGGGTTATGATTTTGACCATTTCACCTCTGCTGCCTGGACTGTTTCCGAATAACAATGTATTCCCTTTTTCTTTCCAACAGTCTTGTGGATCCGTTCAGCTGTCCAAGTTCTGGCGCACACTCTACAATAATTTTTGTTTCTTCTTTGACTTGGTATTAATAAGCAGTGATGCGGCTGTGCCTAACACTTACAAGGTCATAATTCAGTGCTTTCTATGGTTTAATATTCTTATATTTCCAGGTAATTTTACTGTCTCCCCAGTGTTTCTGATATATACTGGCTAATTTAATTTTGTTTCTATTTTATTTAGTCTGTAATTCTGTTGTTGATTTTTTTCCCTTGCCCATTGTTTACATCAGTTTTTTAATTTTTTTGTATTTTCCATGTGACCTCCTCCACTTTCCTTTCAACCAATCATGTGCGTGCGTATCATGTGACTTTGTCATGTGGCTTGCATGGTGCTGATGATGTCGTCCACGCTGGTGAACAGAAGGTAAAATACTTTGTTCTGATTGGTTGCCTAGAGTTGGGGTGAGGATTCCCCTCTGGTCAGTGACCAGGGATCTCCAAATTCCATCACTCCAAAATCCTACAAGCCTTTTGGAGAAGTCGCTCGCTACTGTCTGCATGTGAAGAACTCAACTTAAGCCTTCCACGCTGAGCTTGAAAAAACTTGGAGGGGGAGGGGGGGAACCTGAGACAAAAATCACGTGGCTCAGTCATTTGCTTCTTTCACTATCAGAATCCAACAGTCAGCATCCTAGTAAGATTCTAAAACTCTCTCTGGCATTAGCACCCATGGCAAAATCCTTTTGCCTTTCAGGGTACCAGTGTGCCAGCTACAGACTGCTAGTTGATGCGAGGTTGTGGGTGAGATGCTCAGATAACGTGAACACCGTGTCTGCTGTTACTTCAGCAACATTTTGACCCTATGCAGTATACATTTATATAGATACATGTATACACACACACACATTCACACTATACATATTTAGTAGCCTGTCAAAAGGATCTGGAATTCCCTATCTCTGAAATTTAGTTATTGGTAAGCATGTGATTTAAGAAAGAAATTTTTCTATAATGAGTAAAACTTAAACATAGCTAGAGTGGGAACTATATTTTATAAAGTAGCATATATATAGGCACACACAGAGTACATGATGGGAGCTAGACTTCGCACAATTTGCATCAGAAGTACTATTGCACCTTTCTTGCCAGAGCACCTCATTCCTCCCACACAGTATCTCACTGCCTGGCAGAGGATTTAATCTGAATTTATTTACCAGCAACACTTACAGTAGCTGGTGATCTCCATGAAATCAAGAAGCAAATGATTGACCCCTGCAGCTTATGGAGATGCAATCAGTCTCCAAGTAAAGAGTGTGGTAGTGAAAACAATTTCTGCAGCATTGTGATTTTTACAACTTCACTTAATACTCTGTGTATAATCTAAAGGGGAGGAGGGAAGGAAACTCCTGCTTTTCTGCTTCACCACTTAAACAAATAATTTTGAAAGCCAGGAAGCAGTTGGCTTTTTTCAATCTATGAATTCTGAAATCACCTTATTGTCTTGGACCACCACCAGGAAAGGATTCAGGCTGGGGTTTGCCAGGAAAACAAAACTAACACCAGTAACCTTCCCACATGACTGCATGCATGGAAGCAGCCCCTCTTCCCCTAGTCTCTTCCCTCTCTGGTCAAAATCCAGGAGGACTGAAGACTTGGTTGTCTCGTTTTTGCATGTTCTTCTGGTTTTGTTCCTTTTTTTTTTTGATTGTTGATGTTTGCTTCTCTTGTGTACATTCTGAAGACTCCCTGCCTATTCTTTCTCACCTGTGTATATTTACCACTCGTGGAGACTTTCCATACATATGGCTGATGTTTGTTTCAAATTGTGACACTAGGTCACAATCTAGTCCTATTTACGTGATGGTCAAAGATTAGAGAAATCAGCTGCTTCGCTGTTCATGTGTTGCAGAAATTACCATAGACTGCAGTTCTATTCTCTAAGCACAGCAAGGATGCAGGATCTTTCTTTGGTGCCAGCTGGGCAAGGATTTAAGCTCATAGTCTAAAGTGCTGCAGTTATCTAGTAACCAATTTGAGCTGCTTTTCAAAGGTGGGCAGAAGGAACACATTTGATGAGAACAGAGAAGGGATGTGGTAAGAAGTCTCTCATCTGCACTGCTATCATTTCTGGGGTCCAGCACGTGTTTGGTGCCTTGTGACTAAGGAAAAGTTTGTGCTGCTTTTTCATGATCTCTTCTCTCCCCACCTCGAGTTTTCACTACAGCTGCATCCAGTCCTGGTGTTCGTGGCACTCTCTGAAAACCAGATAATTAAAAACAGTTAGCCACTGCTGAAATCCAACTACATCAGACTAGTATTAGATCAAGTAAGCACTTTGAATATAAATTAAACAATGGTGAAAGGATACCAGGAAACATATACTGCTTCCCTGCAGCAGGAGATTATTGGTGCTAATGGCTTAGCAGGAGTGGATAAAAAATAATTTGAAAATGTAACAGCTTGGAGCACTGTTCTCAGCTACCCTCACATCATGTGTAGGAGCTAACAGGTAGTGATTCAGGCTTCAGGAGCCTGCAGAACAGTTCCTTATTTCAAGTACAGTTGGTCAGATTCATTATGAGTTACATCTGAAACCCAAAGAATGGATCTCTGAGCTTAACACTGGATTACCAGTGATGTATACCCTGACAGGGCAGTGCCATCATAAGTAACGCTTCACTTCATGCATGTACTGTCCTGTATTCTTATCAGAGCAAAGCATTGGCTTCTTCCTTTCTGAAAGTTACAAACTTGGTTGCTGGAAAAGAAAGACAATGCAGTAACACTTAGATGACTCCTGGGACCTGCGCTGTAATCCAGTACAATGCAGCAATTGGGTAGCCCTCATGGAAAGCAGCAAAATGATTGTGCTGCTTCCTAGAAAGATAGGAGCTACAAGGCTGGAGCCACCTAGTCCCACTGTCTTGTGTCTCATACTGGCCAACAAGATGTTTCTGGCCTAAAATCTGATGTTAGGCAAACCAATGCAGTAGGAGTCTTTCCTGAGGTCATTATTGTTTCTTGAGGAGCCAGACATAAGGAATGTGGGGAGGGATGAGGACAGATGAGTGATGAAAAGCTTGAGTCTGGTTGGTTTTTTCGTGCAGCTCTTTGTGGTTGTAAAGGTAAAGAAATAAGAGTTAATGGAAAGAAAAAGTAAGTCCCCAGAGCCACAGAAGATGTGAGAGCAGAAACAGACCTAGTTTCCTAGAAGGCACTAAAGAGATTGAAGGCTATCTAATTCACAGCTTGTCATTTCTGGGCAATGGTGCCTTTGGAAGAGCCTTCATAGAGCGGATGAGTTACCTTTCAAAACAGAGGACTTCATGAGCTCTCTTGAATTCAGCTCCAGAGAATGTTTACTCAAAAATAGTTTAAATTGCAAGAAGCAGGCAGTGTGCCATGCATGTCTATTAGCTTTTCTCATAGGTAAAGCACCTACTTGGTTTACTTTTCCTTTGCTGAAGAGTATCCTATGGGTGAAGTTTAAATCAGTGGAAGTGGTCAAGTTCTAACAAAGTATGTAGGGTGGCTGAAACCTGTAAACTTTAAATCTTTGAGTGAAATCCATCCCATTTTTCAAGGAGAGCAAAGCATGGGGGTGAAAATTTAAGTTGTCTTCTGCTCTGAAGGGGGCTCCACTTGCATTATTTGATACTCTTGCTGCTGGGCTGAGTAAGGTGCCATCTGGCTCAGACATAACCACACTTCATTGTCTCACCGTAGAGTGAAAGCATAAGATCCTGCATCCCTCCTTCTGCAGCAGAGTGAATTCTAAACAGATAGGTGTTTGTAAAATGGTTATACAGAGGAAGTCTGGCATGCTTGGAGCTGTCTGCTCTCAATAAGCTAAGTAGCAGCATCACAAGGGAGATTCTTTAAGGATCCTGTATTTTGTAGGTAGAATAGGCAGATTTCTGCAATACATCCAGTCAACTCAGTGTAAATGGGGGATCCCCAGGCATGTAGCACACCTTTGTAATGCACTTTTGCTTTTCAGCCCCCATCCTGTAGGGAGGATGCATGTTCTGTGAGCATGAGTTTCTTCTCTAACCTTCTGACGACAACCTTTTCTCTTCAGCTACTGATACTTTGACTCATTATAGGGATGCTGATTCTGCTGGACTAAACTTTTCCCACTAAACTTCTTCCTCCTTTGTTTGAAACTGCACACTAACCCATTTTTAATTTTACAGCCCTGTATCTGGATTACGTCTGCCTGCTTAAGATAAATGCCATGTGTTTATGGAGAGAAAATGGAAATATTCTTCACCAGGGCTTGCACTGCTATATATACCTGTTGGGTTTCAGCCATTAGGTGTTCATTAGGTCCATATACACCTATTTGAAGAGGAATGTTTCTCAGAGCAGAAGTGTGTTTGAACTGTTGAGGAAGGAAGGAATTGGGAGCTAGAAACGAGACAATTCAAAGTGAAGAAAAGTTTCAGCAGAGAGGGTAATTAATCGTTGGAATGGCTGTGCATAAGATGTTGATCTTGTACTGTCTAGTTATCAGTGAAGCCATTCGTCAAGCCTACCACAAATATGGCAACAGTTAAGCATTGCTGCTCATAAAGGTTTCAACAGTGTCAAGTGGCTCAGTGTCCAGCAAAATAAGTAGCAATGAATGCCCTGCCCCCAGTTGTTACTGGGAGCTAGTTTCTTGTGTGAAAAAAATGATAGAACAAGACATTTGCTTCTGGTTTCATTTACTTATTGGTTAATACTCATGACACAATTATTGTAGTAATAGCTTCTTTAACTCAAGTCAACTCAATAGTCAAAACCAGTAACTTTTGCGGTGATATTTTTCTTTTAGGATTGAGGAAAGAAAAAAATATAATTGCTTGGTTAATCTGATATTTTCAGTATGCCTAGGTGAGGTATTTCTGCTCATCTAGAACTTGCTTGTTCCTGTTTAATTTTCAATCTGCAATGCATTGTATGCGTTACGAATGCTTTCAGCATTCGTAATTCCAAGAGAAACATGGGCTGGGAAGGGCTTTTCAGTTATGCAGCTGCAGTTAGTTGGTAGTAAAGACAAAAATCCACATTTTTGTCTATACATTAGATGGTAAATGTGGTCATCAGTTCAACACAAAATTCTCTTGTCCTTTCTCGAGACATGAATGGCCCTATACTATGTGAACCAGGAGAACTTCAGAGGAGTGCATACCATATCTTGTAACATAAACAGGAAAACCTATTCCTGTGTGCCGTCCTCTTCAAACTGTGCTAGAGGTCCGTGCAAGGGCAGCTCCATGGTCACCTTGAGAGCATTACCTTTGTGTTTTCAATGTACAGTCACTGGGAAACCTGTCACAGGGTAGAATACAGCTCTTGAGTGTCCAGCTTGTATTGTGGGAATCTTGTAATGGGGATATAGCCAGAGGCAAGGATTTGGAAAAGATAAATTTAACATGGGAAGAAGGAGCATTCCCTCTTATGCCTTTAAGAGGAGTTACTATGTTGTGAAACACAAATGTATGTGTCTCACATCAAAGAGCTCTGTGTATCCATGGATTGTAATTACCTTCTTGGAACAGTTGGTATGTTAGACAGAGCATGTGTTAGCCTGCAAGAAAATGGAATTAATCTTAAATTACTGTTTCAGTCTAGGTCTTGTAGTTTTCTCATTGATGTTTCACAAAAAAAGGGCTTGAATTCTTTCTTTGGAGGGGAAGGGAGTGGGGAAAGGGCTTCAAATTACTTCTGAAGATCAACTTTGAAAGATACTGGAAGATGAACCTTTCTCTGGCCAGTCAGAAATGCGTGTGCTCTCCATTAGTAGCTGAATACGAATCCAGACAGAATAGATTTAGAACTGAGAATGTTTTTTGGGTTGAAAGAAGCTCTTGTAAATTCCCATGACTGATGTTATCTTTCAAAGTTTATCTTAATACAACTACTGGCTTATTATTTCCTTTCACTTTTAGTATAATGCAACAGAACTAAGTCTTTTTAAAAGTTTTACTCTAGGCAACAGGCTGAGCTTTTAAAAAGTCACAAATGTTACTTCAGTGTCCTGGTTTTCTTCTCTTTTGGTTACATTCAGGCTCTTAAGTCGCAAATGTCACTGTTTCAGAGTTTCGGTATTGTTCTCTTTGGGATACATTCAGAATTGGATCGGCTTTTAATTTTATTTCACCACACTTCGGTGTATCTGTGGACGTGTGTTCAAGAAAGCCCATTGGCCAAACCACAAGTGGCACAGCAAGTAAAGACAGGTGCTTTAGCAGAACTGTAGGTCACTTTGAGCTAGAACGGTAAAGTGTGTGCAAATTAGCAAACCTGTGCAAATGTTCGGGACTGCAAACATTTGGGAAGTGTATTTGGATTCAAGGTGCACAGCAAAACACAGGATGTGCATTGTCTGTTGTATTCTCTGTATATAAATTCCCTGTAGTCAGCTCTAAATGAGCTATCATCACTCAGATGAATAAATAGAAATACTTCCGAAATGCATAAAATTGTATAAAATATGCATACCTGTGGTTAAACAGAGGTGTAGGAAATTTTTGCTTTTTAACATTCAACCACTTTAATTGTTATATAAAATACCTGAAAGAATTAGGACCCTGTAATGAGACCAGCCAGCAGAGTGTAATTAATCTCAGGAGTTTGCTGGAATTGCCAACTGCAGCTGATTTGTAAGTTTTAACTTACAAATAATTGCAGTGTTGGTTTTACTCAAATTACCCATAAAGAAATTGGGCAGAATAGCTTCCAGACAATAGCAGCTGAAATGGTCAAAAGTTCTTAAGAAGCTTTTAAACCCAGAATTCATGGCTTAAGCACTTAGACTACATCACAGAGCTGATACTAAAAAAAAAAAAAATCAGTAAGTACTGTAGAATGACCTAGTAAGCTTCAGCAACATTAATGATAAATTTCATCAAGTCTTACTGACTTTGACTAACATTTAAACTCTTGGAACATTTCAGGGCTGTAGAAATAATAGCTCGAACTCCATTCTCAGATGAGCACTGGCACAGAGGAACCTAAGCCTTTCTTGCCTTTATGTAAAATGGAGCAAAGCAAGCATCCAGGCACTGACAGAAAGTTAGCAGGATCTGAGCTCGCTTGTGGTCTATGTCAGTTTTGAAAAGAGAGACCGGTGCTCTTTTATCATTGAAGTTTTTCTGCTAATTTGATACTTATGTTGTTGGAGACAGGGAGTTGTTCGGCTGATGGGTTTCTTTTTCCACAAAAAAATTAAATAGGTAATAATGCCTCTTGCATAGTAAATTCACAGGCTGTCAGAGCACTTCAGAAACAATTGATCCCTGGGGTAATATGAAAGCAGAAGGAGAAAGCACATCTCTTGAGCTATTTACTGCAGTATTTCTGAAGGTGGGGCGGGGGACGCGTGTGAATATGTAATCAGACAATCTGTGGATTTGACTTCTGTTAGGAGAGATGTTATAGTAAAGGTGCAAGAAGGAAGTCCTTGAGTTGGGATGGGGCAACCATCCTCTGCAGACTGTGTGTGCAGGTTATGGAGGAATTGGCTAGAAAAAGCAGTTGGAGAGACATGGGTGTGAAAGGGTGTGTTTGTAAACCAGTGCGCCCTGCAGAGGCAAATGACATTTCAGTTTTCTGCTGATGTCAGGGGTGCAAACTGGGAAATGATAGCTTTTTTTCTTTTAAAAATGGTTATTATAGAAGAGTGAAGAGGTCTAGTTCTCTCCAGCCTGTATTCATTGCAATTAGTTACACTAGTACAAGCTGCGTGAAAAGATGTGCTGTTGTGATTCAGTACCATTTTTCCCACACTCATTTAAGTGAGCACACCAGTGAGTCTCTGGTCCAGCAATGGTAAAACCTAAACAACATTCAAAGTGCAAACACAGGTCTGTGTGACAAGCATAATGTCCCTTTTCAATGATGCTCTTTACGTATATGTTTCACAGGAGCAGCCTGCCTGTTTGCTGCATACCCCATCTTGACATTTTCCAGGTGTTTCACATCAGTGTTTTACAACAAAAATAGCAAGGAACTGGTCGTTGCTGTAGGATATTCATGGGGAAGGGTGGAGTCTTTTTCACTTGGCCGCTGACTCCATTCCGGCACACACAAAAACGGTAACGTGTATCGGTGAAAACAAACTACCAAATGCAAGAAATACTTGGGTCTTGCAAATATGTGTACCCTAGACACACAGTGTCCTCTGTGTCTGGGTCAGAGTAAGGCTGGTATCCAAGCAGCTGAGTATAATGAAGTATTTTCTGGTTTTGATGAGTACTTTTTCCCTAATGCATTTTTTTTTTTTTTTTTTTTTACAATTAAACATAAATCCACCATTGTTTCAGGGGAACCCAGCGCACCCAAACTGGAAGGTCAGATGGGAGAAGATGGAAACTCCATTAAAGTGAATGTTATCAAGCAGGATGATGGTGGCTCCCCAATTAGACATTATCTGATCAAATACAAAGCTGTAAGTATGACTGACACTCAAGCTTGATTTGTATTTAGCCTGTTCAGTACTCAGGCTTCACTATGTAGGCAGACAACCCTGAAGCTAAGATCTTGTAGGTAGGCCCATACAGGAATACATGCTAAGCAGGTGTGGTGGAAGTGTATCGGGTATGAGACATGACATGCACAGGAGGAACATACAAAATCTTTGTCTCATTTTCTTTCCTTTCACTTTGACTATGAAAGATTATTATTCCATATGATCTTCTGTAGAACTGTGAGCATATGGTAATTACATGCACTTAGTATTATTTCATAGACTTCTGAGATGGGATTGCCAACAACAACTTAAATAGCTGTGGACCGGAGGTTCATAGTGTAGAGCATTGCCCGCCTTCAGACATGTATCTAATCATAACTTTCTGTTGGTCATTGAAACTGCCATATTTGATTGAGTAATGGGTGCTTCAGTACCAAATTACTCTGCAGATTATTGAGTAAGACATTCAAGGTAGTCAGTATAGACACAGATAAAGTGAGAGATGCTATTGGAAGCAGTTCCCCTTTAGGCCTAACTTAATCAGCTCTCATTGTAACTTACCCAGGATTGCAAAATACATGATTCTCTGAGCAAAACATCTAGCCCTAGTCTTGGGAAAGAACATCTATGTGATGAGCAGTTAGTATTGTTGTAAGCTGAACGTGGCCCTTGTTTTGTGTTAGGTGGTATTTGATGTTTTATTCCTATGATGGGGGCCGGGAATAACACCCAATCAAAGAGGTTGCCTAGCACATCCTTGAGGAATAGGACCTTGAGAGAGGGTCAATGAGAATATGAAGCTCTTCAGGGCAGCAGAAAGAATTGCCAGAAGTTGTTGAAGCCTTTTTCTATTGTCTGCACACTTTCTCAATCTTAATACGCCTGGGGGCAGCTCAGCTGTACTAGTTTGAGCTGAAATATGGAAGCTTTCTAACTATTGAGAAAGCAGGACACTTTCTCAGTGACTGAGTCTGGTAGGTGTGGTGCTGAACTAATTCTGTATTGGCTATTAGCAATCTCTTCTTTATACGCTACAAATGAACAATCCTTAGAGTAAAGTCACAGAGCAAACTTTGCACTGCAGTCTAGAAATCCCAAGAGTATTTGTTACCACCATCATTTTGTGCATTTTAGGTTACTTAGAGATTCTTAGAATGG
The DNA here is from genome assembly GCF_047370975.1 of Nipponia nippon. Taxonomy (NCBI): domain Eukaryota; kingdom Metazoa; phylum Chordata; class Aves; order Pelecaniformes; family Threskiornithidae; genus Nipponia; species Nipponia nippon. The sequence goes on from NW_028262345.1 coordinate 6,574,199, forward strand.
GGAGAGTCTTTGGAATGTCAAAAGGACAATCTAGTATCACAGAACCATAAATTCCAGCAGAGACGGAAAAGTCTGTTAGTGCACTCCAGTCCCAGAAAACTGCCTAAGACTGTCTCAAGGTACCTTGGCAGTGGGTTTTTCACATTCATCTGGGTGAAATGTATATCTGGACTCCCTGAAACTGGAGTAGGAATTATGAAACTTACTAGTTGTATGCACCTTTTAAAATCTCTTTTGAATGGTGCAGAATAGAATGGTAGTGGTAAGTTAGGCCAGACCCATGTTAAGAGGTAAATCTCTGTCTCTCAGGTGATTTAAATTTGACATACTGAGATGTGAAAGAACACTCTTAAAGGGCTTTGCAGGGCAGAGACATAGAGAAGTTGCAGCTTTTCCCCTGTGAAATGGAAGTAGTCTAGTGATGTGGCAAAGATGAGTGGAAGAACTGAGGGATTTTCTTCAGGTGTGGTAACACTGCAGAAAACGGCATTCTGAGCAGGAGAGGCAGGCTGCTTCGGTATCTCTTGTCCTCTCTACTTAGAGCCAACAGCACACAATGTTCTGCATCCCTGAATTATCTGAGGAGCGTGTGCTTGTGTAGAAACCTCCCTGCTTTTCCATTTGTTAGTTAGCCATTACAGTGTTCTCAAAGCTGGCTACTAATGTTGTGCTGTGTGTTTTGCATCCCTACCTGTCATCTCGCTGCTCTGCAGAAGCATTCTTCAGAATGGAAACCAGAGATCAGACTTCCGTCTGGCAGTGACCACGTCATGCTCAAGTCCCTGGACTGGAATGCAGAGTATGAAGTTTATGTGATTGCTGAAAACCAGCAAGGGAAGTCCAAACCAGCTCACTATGCTTTCCGAACTTCTGCTCAGCCTACTGTCATCCCAGGTACAGCAGTCATAAGCTTTACCATTGTTTTCTGCTTCCAATTAATGCAACAGTGCTGCATCCTTTAATGTGCCTGAGTAACCCTGACAACTTGCTTGCTTAAAGCCATTATCACAATTGGTTACCCATCCAAAGCTTAGTTTTTGCCATGTACATACCTGTACTGTAGTCCACGTTACAGTATGTACAGCATTAGCAGTACACTGTTAGGAATGCTACATGACAAATCCTTGTCTGAGTGTTTATAGGGAATGTTGGCTTTTTGTATCAGGGTAACAGGACTGCCAGATGATAAGAGCAGTGGATAGAAAACGCTTTCTGAAACCAGAAAGTAGGATTGCCATTTTAAGCTAAAGCAAAAGACACCATTCAGATCTCTGGGCCGATGCTTTTCACGATGCAGATTTCCCTTCCAAATCTGCTTTGAGCTTGCTTGCTGCTCATTTGTCCATGCAGTTCAGCCTTTGGACAAAAAAAGGCATAAGGAGTTTGCTAGTGGTTGGAAGGGGAGGGGGTTAAAATCTTTCTCTGAATGTTTTTCTATTAAATGAAATGGAGATCAAATTACGGTAATTTTTACACAGCACTGTTTTAATGTTGGGTAGGGCATTAGGGAAAAGTAACTAAATAGCATCAGAATGCTGCTGGAAACTCTTGTTTCAGACAGACTGTACTTACTAGCGTGCTTAAAAAGTGAGGTAGAAGCTCAAATGCTAGGAAAAACAAGCAGACCCTATTAGCTGAGATGCTAGGAACTTAGCAGTTTGCTGGAAGGTGTTGAAAGGACAGTCAGTATTTCTTTTCTACACAGGTAGTAGTAGTGCACATTTAAAAAAGAAAAAACAAACAATCAAAACAACCAACACAAAAACAACAAAAAACCTCAAGGGTGAAATTGCTGGACTACCTGTAAATTGAAGTTCTGATTGGTTAAAGGCAGATGGACGAACTTTAAAGCTGATCAGTCAGTCAAGATAAATCCTCACTGCACAGCCAGAGTTAAGCATATTCATGCCAAGATTGGTGCTGACAGTCCATATTGAAGGAGTGATTTGATTTCATTCTGTCTTCCAGATTGTTAACTCAGGCTCATGTTTTTCTTCAGAACAACTGGAGAGTTTTCTTCAGTCTGTCCCTTGCACTGAGAATTCAGTCCTTGGTCTGCCCCCACTGTGCCCGCTCCCTTCCTCTCCGAAGGAAACAGCTGAGACCTTGTGCAGTTTGCATGCTGAAACTCCACTTGATTGAGCCAGATAATGTTGTTAAGCATACAAATGAGTGACCTAGTTGGTTGGGGCTTGAAAAATGTGTCTGGTAGGGAGGATGAGGATAAGGAGGAAGAGGAAAATGGGGCAAAAGAGAGACTGCGATGTGTGTTAGAACAAAGCTGTAGTTTTGGGTGGAAGGACCCTCAGTAACTCATTAAGCAACTTACTCTCTGATTCTCATTTTCAACAGCTCTAATACTTACTGCCCTCACATATTTGAAGGACAACTGTGACTGATGTGGCAGGAGAAAGTGAGGGTAACTTGGCAAAGAGTGCCTTAAGGTCAGTTCAGAGCTGAACAGTGAAATGCGGTAGGCTGGAAACAGCAGAAAGTGGTTCCTTTGCACTGTGATCTGTCTCCCCAGGGAGAGTTACAAGTACTGATCAGTCTTTTTGTTCCTCCACACTCCTTTGTGTGCAACCATTGTTGCCTGTGCTGATATTCTCTTTTAGCCTTTGTTACATGCCCAATGGGACAACAAAGCTACCTGGGACAGCTGGGATGTTTTGCACAGGTGTATTAGCAAATTTTGAGAACGCTGTTGCCTTTGGAATACACTGTGTTCTACCATAGTCCGTGGCAACGGGAGGAGAAATGAGCCCAGATGCCACTGAGCCCTTTAAATCCAACAGTAACATGGGCAGGGACCCTCTAAAAAATGAGGGGGGAACCCCAGTTTGTTATCACAGGTGTAACTTCTTTGGCCTCTCTGAAATTACTCCTCACTTAGTCTGGTGCGAAGCGTAGGACGAATCGGGATTTGAGGCTGCCACTCAAATGTTCCACTTGGAAATGTCAGAAGCACTTTGAAAAGCAGTTGTTTCGGAGTGCACATTTGCTGCAGGACTGACCCAACAGATGGATGCAGTTGGTTCTCAGAAAGAATGTGCTCTGCTTCAGGGGCAAGTAGAACACTGTGCAGTGAAATGATTACTGCTGGCTACGCTGGATTTGTGACTCTTTCTCTAGTTTTGTTGGTTTTTTTCATTTTGTAGAGAACTTTGGTTTCTATTAGGCCTTCCGAGGTGTTTCCAGACCCTTTGGTTCCCTGAGCTGATCCTCAAACGAATAATGTTGGGGAAAACATTTCCAGAAGGCAGGCTAGATTTTTCTGACATGCAGTCCACAGGCCACTATTGAAATGAAGGCAAGTATGCCAAATTGCAGTAGGGAAGAGGCTCTGTGTATTACTTTCCTTTAGCATCTCTTGTCATTTTTATGGTGTTTAGCTTTTACACTTTGATTTCAAAATGAGCTGTACAGAAGTCAGAGTCAATGCCTCTAACATGGCATTTCTCTGCTTGAGAGTAATAGCTAGGGATTTCGTGCAGACAAAATGTATATTTTTTTATGTAGAGTCCTTTGTTACCATCATCCGTACAGTGTCCTTAAAGTGGTTGGAAGGATAAGGGTTATTATTTTCAGTAATAATAGTAATTGCATTAGAGTAGTTTACAAGCAGCTGGAAGGCTAAATGGAAAAGTCAGTCCTGTATTGTTGAGACCTTCTTGCTTCTCCAGGGTTTTAGTCACCTGGATCTATTATCCAAGTCCTTGGTACAACAGGCTTTAGGGGAAGGACTTGGACAGGCAGGTGGACCGTGTGCTATGCAAGAGCTTTGCTTTTTTTTTTTTCTTTTTTAAATGTGTAAAAGGCAGTGTTGTCCTTCCAAATACCAGATAACCATTTTCTTGTGTTTCTCATTGAGCCTTCTGTTCCATCATTTTTAATCTCATTTGCTTGCAAACCCCATAAACCCTGACTTGGACCCTGCTCTGCAGCTTCGGACATTGCCGAGCTTCTGAACCGGCCCTTTTGTCGGTGTGAATGCGCTAATGCTCTTCTTTAACCTTTAGCCATTTTAATTTATGAAATTAAATAAACCTTTGATTCTTATGTTTTCTATATTTATGACCTAATTTTTTTTATCTATTTTTCTCTTTCTCTCTTTCTTTCTTTCTTTTTCTTCCTCGTCCTTTCTTCCCTGCCCTCTCCCTTCTTCCCCTTACTCCTTTCCTATGTCTGTCGTCATACATGTCACCTTGGATCTCACGGGGAAACATCCACGCTTGCCACATGCACCAAATTTGTTTTTAAACAACCATATTTTCCCCTCCTGGGAACCATTGTCTGGCACCTGCAGCGACCTTGGGAAGTCCATCAACGTCGTCCTCCTTTGTTTCATTGCTTCTTTCTGCAGTGACTCTGCTTTTGCTCTGTTAGAAACTTAAAATAAAATAAAGCAATATTTGCTTGAAAAGGCCTGGGTCCCACCAAGGCGTGAAAGCAGATAACTTTGCTTCAGAGGATCATGTCAGTTCAGAAAAAAAAAAAACCCAAAAAACAAACACAGAACATTTTTAAAAAAAAAAGTTTAATTTGAAAGAGTCAGTATTTTGTAACAAGGAAAAACAGGTTTAAGCAAGATTTTTCTCTTTAACATTTTTTTGTTATTTGTAATGAATTTGCCCTTTTTAATGGATGTAAAGAAAGATTTTGTTGTTGTTGTTGTTTGCTTGCTGTTTTTCATCAAAGGAAGGTACAATATTGAAAGCCTTTTAAGATACTGCTTTTTACTGATTTCTCTGCACATCTGGTGCTGATCACCACTGTATTGTGCAAAAGGTTTCTAAAGCCCCATCCACAAATCCAAACCCACAGACTATAAAAAGAGAAAGAAGATTTGTCAGAGATAATCCTCCTGGTTGCCCAGATGTCTCTGTGGGCTTTTGCATGTGGATTCAAATTTATGGCCATTAGAATGTTTTCCTGATGTGGTGGTCTGATTATAAACATCTTGTGGGAACTACACTGAAGAGATTCCTTTTTTTTCTTCTTTATGTGGTTGAATCCTTGCAACTTCATTGGCCTCTTGTGTGCAGTCAAGTATCTCATGACCCACAGTGGATCTGGTGCATAATACAGCCTGTGAGCATACAAATTTGCAATGGATGCTTGTCTAACATTTTCTGGTTTTCCACTGCTGTATTATCAGCTTCCTAGGGACATCTCTCTTCTTACCATTTTAACAAAAAAGATTAGCTTGGATAAAGTTACCTGACCAGCTAAACTATTACTATTACTGATCTTTAATAATACTCATGGCTAACTGTGCACCAGACAGGATTAATTCATGGTGTAAATTGGTGCAATATAATGCGTCTTTGTTACCAAGTTCTGTGTATTGCATTTCATTGAACAAATTTCAGTTGACTTTTTTCTTTTTTTTTTGTTCTTACTTAAAAAAAAAAAAAACCAAACCACAAAAAACAACCCTACAACAACAAAAAACCCTGTGCCCCTCATGAATTGTCTTTGTGATGGGAAATTCATTTTGCTCTGATGCTCTTCTAAAAATGAGTGTGTCTCTCCCTCTAGGTCGGTCTTTCTCTGTGAGTGGCCCTGAGGTTGCCAAGGATGAAATTGTTGACACAGTGTTGAACTGTCTGTACAGGATGTCTCAAATCCTATCAGTTGTCTGGAATGGAATTAATCCTTCTAACAAAATTCTAATAGGGATAAACAAAAAACCCTGCCATCAGTATTGTCTAACTATGCGTTTTATGCTCTGCACATAAGTCTCTGCTGTGTTTATTCAGACCTTGCTCATTATGATTTGTGAACTGCTTTTCTGTCTAAATTATAAATGAAAACTTTGTGCAGGTGTTGCACACAAAAGCATGTGGATTTCTTAAAAAAAAAAAAAAAAAAAACCAAAAAAAAAACCTCACCTCCTGTGTTTCAGAGTGTAGAAAATCTGTTAGATCTTTTGAGTTTACATCTTAGTGTTACTGAAGTACAGCAAGAGTAATCATAATACTGAAGAGCTGTGTGACCTTCCCCTACAGCTGAATTTATGAAGTTCATCTGTAGATGTGGTATCAACTTGCATTGTGGGTTTCCCCTCATCCACAGACAGAGGTTGCTAGCTGAGGTTGAGATATATCTCAGACAACTCATAGGTTATTAAAATTATCTTGCCTAAACTATAACTGTACGTAGTGTTGTGTGAAGAGAGAGCAGCGCCTCCGGAGGCTGTTCTTCCTATTCGAGGAGAGGTGCCTTAAGGCAGTGGAGATGCATTATGCTCTGAGGGGCCTCCTCTCTGTGGTGTCTAGGCAAAGCCCAGACAAGTAGATGAGAGATTGTTTACATGGCTGAAGTTATTTGAAATGAATCCCATACTCAATGGCAAACAGGAATCCAGTCAACATCGAATATATACAAAAAGAGTTTCTGTCCCTGTGATTGTAGAAATAAGGAGCATAACTGATATTTTTACCACCAGTTCATGCGGATCTGTAACATGTCAGATACCAGATATACATCGGATCCTTGAGGTCTGACAGTCAATGCAGGACAAGGTCCCAGACCTTATTCTTGATAGAAATAAAATAAAATTTTAAAAAGTTTGCAGAAAAAGCAGCTCTTTTCTGTGCTCAGAGATGAGACATAGATTCAGATCTGGAACCAGAAGAATTTCAGACGCTCAGATTTTCACCACGCACATACAACCTTGCAAGCACATGTTCTACGGGAACAAGTCATACCTACAGGAAGGCTGGAACCTCAGCCCTTAGAAAAGATGTTTCTATGTGTGTGTGACGAACTGCAGATCCTTGTAGGATCTCGCATGGCCCATGGGATTCTAGCAGCTGTAAAGTCTGTACATATTTTTAAAGATGTTTGTCAAAGCATTACTTTGGCTGCCTTCATTTTACAGGAGGGCCTTGTTTGATAACATTCTGCTCCACCAGGATCAGTTGCAATTGTTCACACCTCCTAGTTTCTGCTAGATAAAAGAAGTTTTTGAAGCTCTCCTGACTCCTGAAGCTCGTGGAGTGGAACGAGCAGCCAGTGGCACTGAGGTGTGTGCCTTGCAGTAGCATAGAAGGGGGGCAGCTGTGGCAGAGGTCAGACTGCGGATCAGCTGTTTGGATTTACAGTCTGATTTACTCCTGAAAAGAGGATCTTCATGTGACTCGCTCTTTGCTTATAGTTTTTTCCTTTTTGTATGCTCATATTCCCCTTTTCGTGCTTGGAAAGGGAGTCAGTCATAGGAAAATAACAGAGCTTGAAGCCAGGAGCAGACCACTGAAGCCACACGGTGTTGGTGACAGTCTAAAAGGAGTTCCGTAGTAGTTTTGGCAAATATCCATTGCCCTCTTGTCTGGGAAGGAATGCTTCACAGACTGCTGAGTATTTCTGCTACCTAGTAGCTAAGTTGAAAGCAAGCATAAATTGTGGAGCCTAAATCTGTGTGGAAAGAGAAGCTGTTGTCACTTGGAATAGAAGGTTGCTCACGTGTTGCTTTTCTCCACTATAAATTGTGCAGAGTGTCTGAGAGAATGAGGTGTGTAAAATGTGGCACTCCTTGTTTGAAGGATACTTTTAAGTGTTTGCAAATTAAAGCTGTTAGCATCCACTGAGAACAAATAGCTTTTCTCCTGTTTTGTTTTGTTTTTCTTCTGATGCATGACATGAATTTTTATTTGTTTTGTTCGTTGTTCTCTCTTCTGCCAAATATTGTAGGACCTTTGAAATGCCTGGGATCGTATTTGTTTCTCTCCATCCCTTTTTTGTCTCTGTCTGCCTGTGCCTGAACATTCTCTGCATGCTCTAGCTGAGACCCCACTAGGAAGACACATCTGAGTGGTTCTGCTCTCTCTGACAGGGCAGGTGTCTGTACAGAGTTGCAGAAAACGAAATTGATGGGTCATTTTATTGTACACTGTAAAATAAGGGTGATTAGAAAGATCAGTCTTGCAGGAAGCTCATTTTCCGTTGAAAAAATAATTTGTAATGAATAAATTCACTTCTTTAGAATTAAGGACTCAAGAAATTTTTTAACATTTTGTGTTTCCTTATTTAACCTGTGGAAGTAGTATTCCTCTTAGTCCTGAGAAGAGCAAAAGGGAATCAGTGGAAAGCTTCTCATCAGGTTGAATGTGCTCTGGATCAGGTCAGAAATGTCCACCATCTATTTACACAGTAACACGCACTGGTGATACACCTGTACTCTTGTACACACAGTGTTAGCAGCTGATGCTCCACAACCTAACTGTTTATTTGTACGCTTCTTTTGTACACTGAATTGTTTTAGGCCCCAGCAAACTCATTAGGGATATTGTCTAAATATTAGTTGGATTAAATACAACAAAAACTTAGCTATAGGATGGAGTGAATAGTTTTTTAAAGTATTTGTAGATCAAGTTAATTTAATCAAATGTGCCAGTCTGTGAAACTGAATAATATACACATGCTTGCTGCATTTTATAGCAACAGCAAAATTCCTTTACAAAATATATACAGAAAAAAAGAAATGCAGCACCAACAGCCTCCAAGTTCACGGGGTCTTTAAGGATTCTTATATTATGCTTCCTTATTTCTAGTTTCTGAAAGATTTGGAATATCAATTCATGTCACTAATTAGAATTTATAAAACCAGAACTAATGGAAGAGATTTGAAAGTTACTGAAAATTGCAGGGCTTTCTTACTAGTCTAGAAAAAAAAAAAAAAACAACATTGCAGGCAATTACCTTGGCCCAGTTTCATTGTCTGAAACATAAAATCTGAGAGTAGCACAAAACCAAGGGCATTCCTCTGCAGATTTGCCCTTATTCTCCCCATCTCTGTACTCTTCTTCCTGGCAGCCTTTCCTGTCGTAGCTGCTCGCGCTCCCTGGGACAGAGGGGCAGAGCAGGAAAGATGATGGTTTGAAAGGGAGGGAGAAACAAGGAGAGACTTGTACCTATTCAGTAGTTCTTCTTTGGGTGTTTAGAGAAAAAAAGAGTTATTTTGTAGCTATCATAGCAGAAATTGGATCTTTGGGAACAGTAGTTTTTATAACCTTGTGCAATGGGTTCCAAAATTTCAGGGCCAGTCAATCCACTACGAGGTTGCAGCAGTTCTTGTGGACTGCTGTCCTGCAGCACTTCATGCTGGAGTTTCATTGACAGCACAGTCACTCAATGTATCTGGGGTGCTCTTTGCAATTTTGTGGATCAGCTGCAGATCATTTTCTGTGGCTGCAAGACCCCAGCAGTCTGAGTTAGAACTGTATCTTCATGCTAATTAAACCAAATGGACTTCTGAGGAAACTCAGGATTATTTTGCAGTTATATAGGAGCCCTCCTAGTGAGGCATTATAAATAGTGTATGCCCTTTCTTCCTAAACATAAAAGATAGGACCCCGAGACAGAGTGGAAGGATAGCGGGGCACGTCTTTGCTATGAACTGTTGGTTATATTGGCTTCAGCAGATCTCTGGCAGTTGTAGTGGCTGAAGCTTTACTGTTTCAGGGATGCTTGGGGTCACAGAGAAAAGCAGTGGCAGAACAGAGAATTGATGCTAGGTTTGAACATCTTTATCTGTTATTAGTCATAAAACCATCTTCTCTGTTCTACCTGATCTTTTCTAACCTTTCATGTGAGAAAAGCCTTGCAGGTTGTCTGATAATGTGCCTGTGACTTGGACAAGTTTCATAAAACCTGGGCTACCTGCAACAGTTTTCAGATTTTCTGTCTGTGAACATTTAGATTTTTGTTCATGTTACGTTTGTAAGTGCTTTCAGTGCCTCACAAGAAGCTGATGGAAGCTATGTAATAGCAAAATTTAGACAGGCTGTAGATTAAATCATGGAGCCGTCACTGGGCTTTTGAGTAGAAGTCTGGCACTTTCTCCATTGTACACGTTGCAATTAGCAAGAGCCATCATTTTGTAAGGCCTGACACTTGCTGGTTTGTTTTTTTTTGTTTTTTTTTTTTTTTGCAGAGCAGAGCGTCTGCTGTCCCAATGGATCCTAGTGCTTGCGAAGGGCTATCAGAGAACTAATGCTCTGCTTCCCAAGCACTAGTCACAGAAATGCGTAGACATGCACACGTAAACATACGAGAACTGCCATTGTCATTTTAAGTGGAGTGGCAAATGTTGCTTGGAACAGAGAAACCATCTTTTTCTTCCATTTTTGCTTTTTGTTACTAATCTTAAATAGAGAGACGTGAGTATTCAGACAGGCTTTTCTGCAGTAGTGCTAAATAATCCACATAAAATCCCTGTTTAGAAAGTAAAGCAGGTTTCTATTCAACCAAATTTGGTGGAGAAAGATACGACATTCTGCTCTCATTTGAGGACTGCTGTTAAAATTTCCTACGTTATTCCTAGCCTAAGCTCATCTACCTTCTGTTTCCAGCTTTTGAACCTTGTTGTATCTTTGCTCAAATAAAGTGCCTTTATTGCATGTTCTTTTCTGCTGCATACAGGGCTACAATGACCGAATTCATCCCTGCACGTTTCTTTTTTGAAGTTACATTGACTGAGTTTCCCAAGTAACTTTTTAAATTCTTCAACCATGATTGTGATATTGCCCTGAATCGTCGTCTTCCTCAGCATCTTTTTTTGAACAGCTTTCCCACATTAGTCATACTGATGCCAAAGACAGAGGTATTCTTTCATTTCCAGCTCCTTGCATCCGTAGTTATACATGTGCCTTGGTATTGCCAGAAGTGAAACGGTAACAGGCTGGCCCAGGATCCCGTGGGAATGCCTGAACCTTTTGATCTTCAGTGGCACAGTGAACTGACTCCTGCGCAGGGAAGAAATTAGTTCATTCTTTACTATTCATGTAAAGCAGCTTGCCCAAGTCCAATACCATGTGTAACCACTAAGGCACTTGAAAACAGCCACTGCTGCAATGCCTGCTGAGGACCCAGAAGCTTTGGCCGTGCCCCAGAGGCAGAGGCTGTGATTGTCCTAATGGGTTTGCAGTTTTTGCAGTTCACATGGCTCGTGTGCAGTGGTTCACAGACAAGGTACAGGCAATGTATAAGGCTATTGATGTGGTTTATGCCACAGATAATTCCTGACCTTAAGGGGCTTATAGCTGATACTGACAGTCTTATAAAAGCTGGTGGGGACAGGAGGCAAAGAGTAGGACTCTTGCTTGAATGGAATTTTCCAGAAGATGTCTTCTAGCACATGGGAAAATTCCATCTGTCTCAGGATGAAATATTTTGTCTCGCTCCAGCTCTGGTGACTGAGATGAGGTGTACTTTGGAGGCACAACAAGGAACTATTATCCTGTAATCCTGTCTGTGATGCTTTCCTTAATGTACCTTTACTAGCCTGCCAAGGAGCTCATTCCCAGAAAGATGATGTAGATGAGAACAACAGTTTGACACATCTTTAGCTTTTTCTCCAGGAGCTGGTGTGAACAGGAACATGTTAATTATTGAATAATCCATGGAAGAATCCCGAATACATTAGAAGAGGGGAAAATGCATGACCTCTTCACTCCTTGCATGCATTGGAGGGTGATTAATTCATTTAATTATGCAGCTTGCTGCAGGGATCTAGTCTGTGGCACAAATGTTCTACTGAGCATTTAGTGGACTTGTGATGTAAGTGTCGGAGTCGGGTGTCTCAGAGTGACTTTTAGATACAGTCAAATGCAGAAAGAAACTTTCCTGTTGGAGTCTGGATTCCTTAATACATATCAGGGTCACAAAATGAAGCAACGCTTATCTGTCTCATGCTAAGGATGTTCTGTCTCCTATTTTTTAAGTAATAAAATGTGTGGCAGAGGGCATGGCGCTCTGTCTGTGAGTCCTGGAAATGATCTCTCCACCTGTCAAAGTCGCCATAGCTTGGGCTGAGGGGAAGGAGGTGCTTTGCTGGGCTTTTCTACAAAGAAAAAATGCTAAGTGTTTGGGGCTTGTGACACCCGGCAGTAAAAAATGCAGTAGAAATGAATAGAATTGCATCTTAACTGAAAGAAAAAAGCAAACTACTCCTATGGACAATGACAAACATGCTGCTCTTGTTCAGCTCTGTCAGATGCACAGGCCTTTGCTGAGTGCACAGTCCCATAGTGAGAGGCAGATTATGTGACAGCTGAGAGTAGCAAGCTGGTTTTGAGTAGTTTGGTACATCTAAATAGGTGCTGAACTGTATGAGCCACACAGCCAAATGCTCTGTCTGCAGATCAGCAGCTTGGGAAGAATTATTCTGAATAAAACAAGAGGAACAAAAAGTAGTTTGTGTTCAGGGTGTGATAGTAAGAGGCTGGGAAGCTGCAGCTGGCAACATTCAAGGCTGTGCCTGTTGGTTTTGTGATGGTCAAAGGCTTTGACAGGATTAACTGATGTGTTTATCCACTCCCTGTTTCTAAGAAAGTACTCAGCATTTTACAAGCAGGTAGCATGTTAAAGGCACTTCCCCTGAAGTTAGTACTATTTGGGCAACCCCATACATTTTCTAGGCCTCCATCACCACTCTACCTGCTGTCCTTTTGTCTACTGGAAAAGGCAAGGTATTTTCTTCTATTCTATAGCTGGGGAAACTTTGGTGGAGACTGGATGTGGTGGAGCGGGCAGCTGCTGTGACCAGGACAGTGTCGACAGACTGACAGTATGCTTATCTTTACCATCTGCTGTCTCAGAAGGCTACTTGGATTGTTGTCTGTACCCAAGCCAAAACACTCCCAATGCATTCACTGATTAGCTCAGCTATCTCTGGATAAGATATGAAAAGCTTACCACTTTCCAGTTCTGGATAGCTGGGTCTTACCTGAGTAACAGGAAGGGTTTTAATTCCTCCTTTCATTTTCACCACATAAGGGGCTAATCAACGCTGAGGCCCCGCAGGTATCACCCAGTATTCTGTGTCCCACCGAGGCAGGTCATGCTACAGAGTGTAGGCTTCACTTAGACTTGTCCTTCTGCCAGGCTGGCAGTGCCAAAGTCACTCTGGACCCTAGACACAACCTTCATCTTGAGGAAGTGGTGAAGGGAAACAGGAGCCCTTTCGAGTTCCAGCTGGGTTCCAGCTACAGCAGAAGAGGTTTCTGTAGTCTTGCTTTCCAGGCCGTAGCCCAACAGAGATGGGAAAAGCCCCGTTAGGTCCAAGCGAATCTGTCTCTTCAGGTAGCTTGTCCTGCATGTCTTTATCCTAAAGTACTGGTTATACCACAAGGGGTATAACCAGAGAGAGGGGCTACTTTCTGTAAGTTTCCTATGCTTGCAACCTAAGCATAGCCAAATTTGAGCCATAGCTAGCCCCAACTCACCTTTTAACTCCAATGCCTTCTTTTTTTCTCTTTTTGATCTCTAAAGCCAGCACTAGCCCTACATCAGGCCTTGGGACTGCTGCCATCGTAGGCATTCTCATTGTTATCTTTGTGCTGCTCCTGGTGGCTGTGGATGTCACCTGCTACTTCCTGAACAAGTGTGGCCTGCTGATGTGCATCGCTGTCAACTTATGCGGCAAATCCGGCCCAGGAGCCAAGGGCAAAGACATGGAAGAGGGCAAAGCCGCCTTCTCGTGAGTATTGTCATCACTTATATTGCTCCTTCTGTTGATCAGTGTGTCCCCTCAGCAACTCTGGGAAAGAAACTGTTTTAGGGAGTTCTGGGTTCCTCATCTCTGATGGGAGGGTACTGAAAAGACCTGGGGCCACGCTGGTTCTCCTTCATATTTCTAGGAAGGGGTTTCTTCAGCTGTTTCTCTGGTTTTGTCCTGTTCCTGTTAATAGCCATCAAATGGCTGGCCCAAATGCTGGACATCATGGTGGTCTTCTGTGCTGCAGGTAATAACTGGAAGGGGGAGTGACAAAAAGAAGTAATCTGCTGTTTAGGCCAGTCTGTTTCTGTCGTTTGCTATCAACATTTGGAGCATGTCTTTGCGGGAGGATAGTATGAATGGGAACCAATCCCCATGCAATTCCCGTGTTACAGGAAAGATGAGTCCAAGGAGCCTATTGTGGAGGTGCGGACTGAAGAGGAGCGGACCCCCAACCATGATGGAGGAAAACACACGGAGCCCAATGAGACCACGCCACTGACAGAGCCAGAGTATGTTGGCATTAGTCGATTTTAGCACAGGGTCAATATGTTGCCCACAGTTGCCTTAATCCCTGATCTCTCATGCCCGTGACTTAGGGCAGGAAGAGAGGAAGAAAAGTAAAATCTCCACACTCCATTTGTGACATACCAGTGAGGAAATGCCTCCTCTCTTTCCCAAGATTCAGTGACTCCTATTTCCAACACTGGAAAGGGAGTAAAGCAATGTTTCTTGAAAGGCCTGTCTCTGCCAGTCCTGTCCAGTGTGGATATCAGGCACCTGTCCAGGTTCACTGCAAAGGATCCGGAGCGAAAGCAGCCCCCAGCTAGCACTGACTCCTGCTTGAGCTCTGCACTAGTAATGCTGGATGAGTGCTTGAATGCCCCATGGTGAAAGCAGTCCTCTCTACTGATAGCAGCAGAGTAGCTATGCCCTAGATGTTGGAGGAGGCATGGCCAGTCTGATTATTCTGTAAGAGGGCTGAGAGCTACCTAGGAGCTTTGTTTGTATTAGAGAACTTGTTTGGGGCCTGAGTCTGTGAATCCGTGTTAGCTGGGATTGGCAAGGTTTAAGTATTGCCCATTGTCTACATTAAGCTCTTTCCTAAACTGCTGCAGTTCTAGTGTCCTCTGAGTACTTCTCAATACCTTCTGGAGTAGTAATGGGAGGAATCCACTTTAGGAAGCTGCTGAAATGCTTGTTAATATTTAAGTCGGGTTTGGGATTGATGGCACAAGTTGGATTCCTTTCCTTCAGCAGAGTCATCGCAGTGGTGAGATGGTCAGGGTCTTCCACCCTCACCTCCTTTGATTAGGTTAGCAGTGGGGCCCACTGGTAAAATGGCTGTGCTGGAAGTCTTTGTGAGGTGAGAGGAGAAAGGAGGCTATGTCCACAAGCAGCACTGAAACGCGGACTCGTAGTGCTGAGGAATACCTGAGATTTATATTGTCCTGATTTTCTTGGCTAGTCTTACCAGAGTTTTAACTCAATTATCCTCCTCTATGAACATTTTCTCTCTGTTAATAAGCCTGAGATGGTGTTCTCAGGCACACTGGCTTCTCATGGAACAAACAATTTGTTTTTCCAGCATCGCATCCGTGTACTTGTTAAGGCAACCAGTGCTATGTCATGGTTGCTAAAGTGGAGTTACACTGTCAGACGTTGTCCTAAAGCAGACCTTATTCCAGCTAATACGACAGGCTGGAATCTGGTCAAAAGGGAAGAAAAACATCACCTCAAAGCTGCATGTATGTATGTGTATCTACATATACATATGCATTACATGTGCGTGTGAGAAAAAGAATTATATTCTCTGTGGTTTGATTAAGTCCTTAGACTTGCAGGCAAAAGGACAGGGCCAAGATGAGGGACTGGATTCAGGGGTCCTACACTGGGACGTTGTTGCATGGTGACAGATAGCACAGGGCTGCAAGCTCAGGGAATTGGTAGAAAGCTTCCTTGTGAGGTTAGGTAGAAGAGGCTGAGAAGAAAGTTAGGCTAAAAGAGAAGAGTCTCTGCCAGTTGACAGGGCTACGTTTGGCCAAGACTTGAACCAAAATCTGCGTGAGCAAGCCATTCCTGAAGGATGTGTCCTCTTTGCTCTTTTTGTCTTCTTACTCTTCAGTCATCCCAGCCAGCCCTTGCTACGCTTTGCACATTTGACCTCTGAAAGGTTTCTGCTCCTCTGAGTACCTCTTTCTGTCGTGTGTGGGTGTGTGTTGTAACCACATGCCATGCTGCTGCTCTGCCTTCTGCCGCCTGCCTTCTCACTCTCTTAGACTCTGCTCCCCTTTCCCCTGCTGTCATTTATAGGCTTCATTGTCTCTATTTCTTTTCTACTCCTGTCCTCTTCACAGGCACCCTGCCGATACCGCAGCTACTGTTGAGGACATGCTGCCTTCTGTAACTACGGGCACCACTAACTCTGACACTATCACTGAAACCTTTGCCACTGCTCAGAACAGCCCCACCAGCGAGACTACTACGCTGACCTCCAGTATTGCCCTGCCAGCCACGGCCATTCCTGACTCAAACTCCATGTCGCCTGGCCAGGCTACTCCAGCCAAAGGGGCAGCCACCTCAGTCTCTTCACCACCACCCTCCTCCGCCCCCAGAGTGGCCCCCCTTGTTGATCTCAGCGATACCCCAAGCTCTACTCCAGCTACTAATAATTTGTCTTCAAGTGTCCTGTCCAACCAAGGTGCAGTGCTCAGCCCCAGCGCTGTTGCTAACGTGGCCGAGACCTCCAAAGTGGCAGCTGGTAACAAGCCAGCTGCCCCAAGCCCTCCAAACCTCACTAGCCCTGCAGCTCCATCAGAGCCCAAGCAGGAGGTCTCAAGCACCAAGAGCCCTGAAAAGGAAGCTGTGCCGCCCAGTACAGTGAAGAGCTCAACAGAGACAACCAAGAACCCAAGCAATCTGAAGAGCGAGGCTGCTTCAGGCAGCACCGCAAACCCCTCACAGAATGAGGACTTTAAAATGGACGAAGGGACCTTCAAGACACCAGACATTGATCTTGCAAAGGATGTTTTTGCAGCTCTTGGCACTACTACTCCTGCCAGTGTGACTAGCGGGCAAGCTCGTGAGCTTGCTTCTTCCACTGCAAACACCTCTGTACCTGCTGCACCTGCAAAGACCGAGTATGGCTGCCTTTAATCTTCTGTTGGTTGTGTGCTGTGTCTCTTGTGCACTGGTGCTTGTGCTGTGTTCTTGTTGGGTGTTCTCTTAACTAATCTCATTGTTTCCTTAGCAAACTAACTCACCTGTGAACTAACTAAACAGGGCTTGGCTTTAAAGGTTCAGGAGGAAAGCAGGAATAGGCTGTGCGAGGGACGCAGAGAAAAGACAAACCCAGGAATTTATTATAAATGTGTTATTCTTTAGACTTTTATGCAGCTTGGTCTATTGTAGGTTATTCATTTATGAACGAGATCAGAAATAGTTCAGTTTGATGCAAAGGAAGTGCTGTCCTCAGAGGTGCTCGGTTCCTGCAGTTCAGTGAGCACAGCCACTCAAATTCTGTTTCCTAACAGATCAGTGGAGCCCTTCAGAACTTATTTCAGTGTAAGGCAGGGCAGGAACTAGTGCCATGTGAAACTGTAAAAGCATGGTACCTCTGGATTTGTCCCTAAACTGGCAAAAGGATAAGGCAGTGTGATCCTGTCTGAGAGGGGGAGCAGTCACAGCACGGTTGGGTCAGGATAACTTGGCAGTGTGTTGTCCTGATATATTAGAGATGAGTCTCCATCCGCTGTACCGGGTCTCCTCTTTACCCAGCTGATTTATTCAGAGCATCAGCATGCTCCTAGGCAGGACAACCCTAGGGGTCCTTTGGAGCCCTGTGCCACCTGGACAGGATCCGCCTTCCTCAGCTGAGACAAGTCTGCACCTTGTGTTTGGCAGGGGACACTGTAACTGGAGAGAGAAAACAGCATGAAGTCCTCACCTGGGTAACTGGGGCGAGGGTCCCCAGCTGTTGTGCAGATGTTGGACAAGAACACTCTTACTGCATCGGTTTGGATGGCAGTTGCTGACAGAGCCATGAACAGAGAAGCCTGGAAAATGCTGATTGAAAATGGATAAGCCACCCTTGAGTGGACAAGTACCTAAGGTCCCTGTTCGTTCTGGCTTCCTATTTGGACGCCATGTGTTGATAGAGGCAGGATGAAATAGGAGGAGTATCTTGTCTTTCCTGCCTGAGCAGGGTCTGTGCTTTATCATGAGAAAGAGTCTCGAAAAGGCAGTTCAGATTTGTTGTGGGAGCAGCTCCCAAAACCAAAAGGCTGAGTTCACACTGAATCTTTAGCTTTTGCAAAGGCAAGTGTGTTGAGGACACTGGGCTCTCCACTGTCAGCTAGATTGCTGCCAAGAACCTAACTAGCTGTTATAGAGGTAGGTTTACAGCTCACTCAGATAAATCTAGGCTATGCTGTAGCAACCACGCTGGAGACATACCCGAAGTCACAGCTTTGGTTGGAATTTTTCCCATCCTCACATCTCCAGGAAAATTCCCTCATTCTGGAGGCTTTGTATCTAATCCAAAATAAAGCATTGGCTTTAATGCTGTGATTGCGCTGTGTATTAGCAGAAGAGCAGTCAGCCAGACACCGGAGAACCAAGAACCAGGCTCTCTTCCAGATCTGAGTTGAAAAACCCATGGTGCTTTACTGTATTATTCAAGTACCTTTATGTCCTACGGCTCTGGTCTCCCTACCTCCCTGCCGTGCTCCTGTCCTCCCCTAAGTCGGGAGACGTTCCTGCTGTGTGACTATTCCAGAGCACTGCCTTGTGCCCCACGCAGCTATGGACCATCTGGCCCTTCCTGAAAGCCTGGGTGACACTAGGGTTGGAGGGAACCAGGCAGCCTTGATGGGTGCAGCTCAGCTGCTCCCAAGCAGAGAAATCCATGTTCACTGCACCTAAAGCCACGGCCCTGTCATGCTGGGTGCTACAGAGAGACAAACAGAAGAGAGAGTTGTGATCTGGCACTGAGCTGAAAGCAGGTAGGCAATGGTTTGCCCATAGTAAGGAAACATTTCAACTGAATTTAATGCAACTTGGTCTGTGTCATGTAAAGGAATTCTTGGTATGGTGGAGTGCAGAGCTGTGTTTTTTCCTGCCGATCCAGCCACCTTCTTCTATCTGTGCTGCTCATCTGCTTGCCTTGGGGCAAATCAGTATTGCAACCATAGGCTTAGATTCATCTCACCTGCTTGTCAGGGTGAATTAAGATTGCAGTCATCTCAGACTAACTTGGTGGCTAATGGGCTGGAACGGGCACTTTTTCAGGGAGGCCACTGGACATGCCTCATGTGGCACTTTCATGACTGTGAAGAGAGCGTTGGACAAACAGGCTTCTCTGATTCTTCACTAAAGTGCCAAAAGACAGGCTGATGAACCTGAGCTTTAGCCTGTGAAGATGTTGATCTCCCTTACACGTGTGAAAATGTGTTTGACAAAATTCACTGCTTCTGTGTATCCCTTCCTGCAACACACTGGGAAATTCTGGGACTGACTTCTGTAGGGAAAAAGATATTCTGCTAAAATGGCGGTCTGTTTTAATAGGACATCTGGGTGACAGAAACGGGTGATGGTAAAATGAAATTCCTTTGCAACTGTGTGAGTTTTCCCTTTTGCTCCTTTTTTTACACCACAACATGCCTTGTGCTTCTGCTGCAGCCTGAGACCTCATCCTACTAGTATGTTAACTCAGGGCAGGAAGAAAATCAAAAAAGATTTCACTAGAGCTAAATAAAGCTGGGGTGGGAAGTGAGTTTGGGTTTACTTATTTCTGCATCTGGAAATGCTCATTTTGCTCTAGCAAGGCAATATATTTGCTTGTTTCCAAAAACACATTCTTTCATTATCACTGATTCAGCAATAGACAGTATATATTTCTCTGTCTCTAAACTGTGCTATTTTGGTGATTCTTCTTCAGGAAAATCCCAGTAGAAGACAAATCTGAAGTGCAAGCAACGGAAACTAAGACACCTCCAGCAGAAGTCAAGACGGTCCCCAATGAAGCCACACAAACAAATGAAAATGAGAGCAAAGCATGATCAGCGACAGATGAAAACAAATGACAGAACAACTTCACCCAAGCATTTAAAACACAAAACACAACACACATCTCATTCCTCTAGTGTCTGTTGCCTTTTTTTAAAAAAACAAACAAAACAGAAAATGCATAAATGGGGGGAGGGGGGGAATCTCTCTCTTTTCTTTTCTTCTTCTCTCTTTTGTTTTTTTTTTAAAGATTTCTAGAAAGGTTCTATTTGTTGTGCACTTGATTTTAAAAAGTAATACATTTTAAAAACAGGGTTAAACCCGTAACCAAATCAGGGCTTAGCTGACCCTGTGTATATTCAAATAAGCAAAATTGCAAATACCATTTGCAATGTGGTTAGGAAGCTCAAAATCAACTAGTCCTAGGAAAAAAAAAAAAAAAAAAAAAAAGACAAAAAAAAGACCCTGTTCTTTCCTTTGTTAGGATAGCAGATATAACCAGTGTACTACTTAGTACAGCTGGTACTTAATGAACAAAGTCCACAATTTATTTTTATACTTTTCAGTCGAGTTTGAAATATGTAAAGCCTCATAAATAAGTTATAATTTCTGTTCACCTTGTATTTGTTCAGTATGCAAAGTGTCTTGAGCTCTTTGTGACTGAATTCTGTTCTCCACGTTAGACGTTTATTTGGGTATTTTTTTTTTAGGAAGAATGCCAAAATTGCAGCTTAGGGGATATATTTCAATTTGCAGTATTCAGACTCTACATTTCTTTAAATTTTATGTTAATTTTTGCCAACTTTCGTTCTTTCCAGTGTTTACAATTGACAAATATTTTTTTTAACTTTTGTTGTGTTTAAATGTATGTGTAAAATAGCTGCCTTTTTTTTTTTTTTAAGTAAATACAGTCTATAGATACTAGGGTAGCAGCATGCTTGCTTTGCAAAGGGAGACATTTTAAAACATGGATGTTTACAGTAGTTGTTTCCCCTTTATCTTTTCTTAATTATTGTTGTTGTTGTTATTATTGTTATTATTATTATTATTATTATTATTTCTTACTGGAGTAAGAAGAAAAGTAATACTGGGTTTGGTTTGGGTTTTTTTGGGGGGTGGGGGGTATTCAAACCAGTTGTCACCAATCAAGGTCTTTATCCAGCAATCCACATAAACACACGCTTAACTTGAATGAGAGAGTTGCTGGTGAGAGTCCTTCTATACTTAAATTTAATAAGAGTTTAAGTCCCTTGCTGGACCTGGGCCTGACTGCATAAGAGAAATATAATCTCTGCTTTTTTAGGACATTCTCCCCTTTCCTTCATGGAACCCTCCCGGAGCTTTGAGAAGCAGAAGGGCGATTGTACAGTTAGGGCTGGTCTGGTCTCATCTCAGATGTTTGACTATATCAATTCCTCCTTAGTATGTCATCAGTAAATACCATTTCCTTTGACCCTAGAAATCTGATTTAAAAGCAAAGACTTTTTGCACAACGGTGCTTGGCAGCATGCAAGACCTCTCCTGCAAAGCCAGCTCCATCAGCCGTTGGACTGGATGATTGTTGTAGGTCCCTTCCAACTGAACTATTCTCTTCTATCACATCACTTGTATTGAGTCATCCCTGTACGCTCTGCAGAATCAAAACCGTAAAATCAAGAGCAAGAGCTTGGAAATCAATTGCAAGATTGATTTCGCTTGTCTTGGCATTGTGTCTTTAACAGTTGGAAAAGGGGGCTGACGTAGTACGTGTATTATCGTTATGGAGAGGGGAGGTTATCATTGGGAGTCAT
This sequence comes from Nipponia nippon, assembly GCF_047370975.1. Classification (NCBI taxonomy): domain Eukaryota; kingdom Metazoa; phylum Chordata; class Aves; order Pelecaniformes; family Threskiornithidae; genus Nipponia; species Nipponia nippon. The sequence continues at coordinate 6,595,496 of NW_028262345.1, forward strand.
GGAGCAACACTGAGATTTTGGGGTGAAAAGGAAGGAGGCTTGAGCAGAAGGAAGGCAGAGATACATAGGGGAAGACCAGCCCATTGTATAGAGATGTTCCTTCTGTTGGGGTTTTGTTTTTTTTTTTCTCTTTTTTTTTTTCCTTTGTTTTCTTTTTTATTCTACTTTATATCTGCAAGCTTGTGCACTGTGGGTGCGTGACTATTTTAGTGTGAAACGTGTTTTTTGTCATAGTATTGAAATAATAAAAGCTTCAACATAGTTTGGATGTGGAAGGTGTAGCGATAGTTCAGATTTGAAAAAAAAAATATTCAGGAAAAAAAAAAACAGAGAACAACTCTTAGAAGGAACAGAAGCCTTTAAATGAAAAATCAAACCGAGCTGACTTATGGCATCCATTCCGTTGCGCTAAGGTGATGAACAGAAGGATGATGGGGGGTGGGCAGACTGCAGTTTGGTTCAGATAAATTGAGCCACTTCTATCGGTGTATTCTTCCAAGTATGCAGTCTTTTACAGTGGCATCACATAATTTCAAACTGAAAAATAATGGTCTTGTCATTTGCTAAGTGTGGGGTTTTTTGCATTTTTTCCGTAGCTCCTGGGATGCCAATGGAGGATGACTGGATATGTAGGCATAGACACTCATGCAATACCCATCCTGAGCAGGATATAAGGGCAGGATGGGTCCTCACTTCAAAGCCTTGTGTCGAAGTCGGCCCTTGCATGACCCATCACAGCAGTGTCGGTGTAACTATGGGGAAGTTTGGCCCACGGTCCCTAGGATTTTTTTTCTAAGGAATCAATCCATAAAATGCAGCACAAAAAGCTACCGTGGTCTGTCTGTGGCTGGGGAGAGTCCTTGGGGTAGCAGAGGATGAGTGGGCAGGCAGTGTGTACCTCCATTCCTGTGGATGACCGCAACAATTTGTTCCTCATTTCTGCACGGTTTTTGACTGCTTTTGTCATCCGTATGTTATACCTCCTAAGTTACAACCCGCTGAGAGCTGAGCAGCTGATAGGAACCAAATGCTTTACAATGCTAATGACCAGAAACGTGTCCAGTGACACTGGTCGGCACCTGTTGGGTGAACATTGTGGTAGCTATCACCTGGATTGGCGTTTCTGTCATAAAAGGTAACCAGCTCAAAGCCCAATCCAGCACCCGGCTGCGTCATGAGAAAGTACCCTGCTGACTGCAGTGGGTTTGTGTGGAGATCGATGGAGTGAGCACCATTCCAAGGCAGAGGTGAACCCTGTGATTGCCTGACCACTGGGAGTGTCCATCCAGCTCCTTTTCAGTGCCATCGTGACGCCTCCCAATACTTGTAGATTAATTCTGGAGAGTGGTTTTATACTCGCCCTCAATGGAGAATAATTTGTTTTGATTTAGAAGCACCCCGTTTCCAAGATAGCGTAGGCTTCATTGCTTTTATTTAAACCTTTGAAGAGGGACCAACCTGATGCCGTTTACGCTGTATATGTTTATATATGTATCCATGCCATACATATATATCTATATGGCAATGCAGACTGATCAGCTTCTAGTTGTGGAGTGATTACATTTCATGCTGCACCATACGTAAAGATGATACGATACTAGTGCATCCAGTTGTTCAGCTTTTAGAGTGGAGTTTTATTTTCACACTTTTCTATGGAGCCTTCAAACCCCAGATTTTCACACTAGGCTGTTTTGATAGTTGTTCTCAGACCCTCCATTGACATCCTTACCCAGCATTCCCTACTTTTGGGGGCCTTCGATCTTGTTAAAAAAAGAAAAAAACAAAAAATCTTTTTACCAAGTGAAACATCGATTCCACCTCTATTCCCATTCTCACTGGTGTAAATACTGATACTAACTGAGGATTTTGACTTTGCATTCTGTCAGAATACTGTGTTCAAATAAAAATTACAAAAAAAGCTCGCGCGTACAGTCTGCCCTTCTTTAGATGCTCTGCTAGGTCCTGCGTACAGACGTGGATTCCCAGGGCTGTATTTGCCGTGAGCTTAATGCGGAGCGAGCAGTCCCGTTGGGGCGTGCCCACAGCACGAGTCAAGCATCTCTGAGGCTCTGGGCTGTAGACCAGCAAGAAATGCAACCGTCTGCGCAGCGATGCTAGCGGAGCCGTCCTGCTGCATGGTTCAAGCTGGTACATCGCTGAACAGTGGCAGTGGGCTACCGTAGTACACTACAGTCCCCCTGTAGATAATTTCCTTGAGGTAACTAACACAGAAATGCAGTTTCATGTCCACTGTGAGTCAGGGACAGCTAGATTTCCCATGAAAAGGTGCTCCTCTGGTCACTGGCTAGGAAAGGGGGCGGGAGGGGGGTGGTGCGCGTGTGCATGTGAGTGTTGGCTTTGAAAAGTGTCCTTAAGGCATCCTGAATTGGGTGCCTGAACGTGATTAATGCGGGATGAATCTAATTCAATTTAATTCTGTCCTAAGCATTGACCTCCCAGGACACAGAAGCAGAAAGGGGGGCTCTGATATGTATCACTACTTGGGTGCCAGAACTGTTCACAGAAGAAGAAAGTAAATGTATTGCGTTGAAGTACTTGTTATCCCGAGAGAATACGCTTCTCCTTTCTGCTTCCTCTCCAGCGCTTTGCCCTCTGTTCTTGACTGCTGTTCATGCTGTGGTTTACAGTAAGACGGTATTTCAGCAAAGCTGCTGTGACTGGCCCTGTATGCCTTTGGTACCACTGCTTTAGAAAAGGCTGTCACAGGAAAAATGCCCAGGAAAGAATCCTTCTTGGTGGGTCCTTTCATCAGGTGTCTGTCACTGCAGAATTCCTTGGGAATTCATGTTCCAGATTCATGCTTTCAGCTCCTTTATAGCTGTCATTGTTCTTTCATCGGAATTCCTGACTGACTTGTACAGAATTTGTGGAGTTTTCCCAGCCTGCTTTGTTCCTGAAAAAGAGTTCCTCCTTATTCTGGTCGGTGGCATGCAGAGGGGAAAATGGTTCTGTGTTCAGATACTGATTTCTGCTTTGTTACGCTGTGTGTTTGCGATACCGCGTTTTTTATGAGAACCCGCTGTGAGCAATGGAGAGTGGGCAGATGTGGTACAATGCCAGTCCTCGGCTAACATGCGCATGTGCAATTGTACCCTACAGCTTGCTTCTGTGGGAAAGCTGGGAAGCCAAGAGATGCTTTGGAAATAGTTTCTTTCTTTTTTCTGTGTTATTTTTTTCTTTCCCTTTTTCCTAAAGTTTTAGCTAAAAACTGCCAAAATTCCAAACTTTCTTTACTTCTTCTAGTCTGGGGTTGCAGGGGGGTGTCTGTTTACTTTTTCTTGAGAATATCTCCATAAGTTCAGGCGAAGTAGACTTTATTTTCACACTGAAGTTTTCATTTGGCTGAAAAAGAGCTTTTTTTCTCACTACCTAACCATTTGAACAAAGAAAAATTTCGACCACTTTCAAGTCAGGAAACTTTCATTGATAAAAGTCACTGACTCTGTTTCAAGGGAAGCCTCTGAGGTTGCATTTTTCCGTGTTCCTGGCTTTAGCAGCTGCTTCCCTGAATCACAGCAATGTCACCTCTGCGTAAGGCCTGATGGATGGACTCTGTTCCCTGGTGTTTGGCTTGTTTCCTGCTGTAGCATCCCAATGAACCATGAGGAGCTCAGGTAGCCTTTCCTCTTCTCTCAGAGATTAACAGAGGGACCCGGAGCACCTGGCCTAATTTACTGTTGCTGCAGAGCACATGCCCATGTGTGAAGAGTAATGAGTTTTCTTTCCCTGCAGTCGGGGTTGTGCTCAATGACAAACAGAACTGAAAAATTCTTTCCTAGATCTTTGTATTTCTTCAGCCATTCATCAATCTTCAGACCTACCCTTCTTGGTAGTTTTAACTTGTCTCTCCCTCTGTTGAGGCCATGGCACCCAACTGTCAATGTCGGCTTGGCTGAGTATGCCTCCTTTCACCACAGGCTGGGCCGAAGGGTAAGTCCAAGCGGAGGTGCGGGGGGCTTAAGGGGGGTGGCTGGAGATGGGCTGCAGTTTCTTCTTTCTCTTATCTCTTCTAGCCATTCTAGTTAGTTGGCTCATCATCAGATATAAATATGTGACTATACATGCATACGCTTTCAGGGCATCATTTTAAGTGCTTCTGTACTGAACTGTATGGAGATATTTAGAGGCCTGGACGCCCTTTCAGTAAAGGTGGCTCTCTGCGCATTAGCCAGTTCAGCTCTCTACTGTTTGTTGTAAACTGGCAGGAAAATGCTGCGCGTAGCAGCATAGCGTTTGCTCTGTTTTCCACCCATCTGGAGGGAGTTTGTCTCGGCAGATTCACAGCCGTCGGAGAGAACCTTTCTGACTGCCCCTCCCTTGGTCCCATTAGCCTCTCACGGTGCCGTTGCGGGAGAGGCAGGAACCGAGTCCGTCTGTCTCCACCAGTGCATAGGGCTGGGTGCCGCTGCTTGCATGCAGCACCCGTGGGACAAGAGAGAGGGGTGAGCAAGAAAGGCTGCCCCACCTCTGCTTGCTGCAAATCTGCAATTCCAAAACAGTCTTTTAACGAACCAACAAGCCAAGCTCTGTGTAGTGTGTGGTTTACTTATAACCGTTTTTATTCTCTTAGGCCTTAAGCGTGGCTTTATTCCCCAGATTTTCTAGGATAACAAATAAAAGCCAGGCTGCTAAGCATCCCAGTGACATACTATTGCCCTGTGGGTACTTTTAATTGGGCACCACGGACGCTGGATTTGAAACAGCTTCATTAGAGGAAAAAAAACAAACCACCTTTGGGATGGAGGCTTACATGAGGAAGAGCAGAGCTGACTTGCAGGAGAGGAGAGAGGGGAGCTATTTTGTTTCAGTGCACGAGGAAAGGGGAAAGAGATCTTCTGGCAGTTCCTGCAGCCCAGGGGCTGGAAAGGACGGCAGATCCTTGCTGCCTGCGGAGTCGGGCAGCTCAGCGCCTTATTGGCACACATAGCCCAGGAGAGCATTTCTCCTCCCGGGCAGCGTGGTGGGATATTGAAGAGTAGGCAGATGAATATAGCTGCGGTTTGTAACTTCACAGTGAAATTTCTCATTTCACGCCCAGCAGACACCAGAGTGGCCCACGCTTCTTGGTATCCCACACCTTAGGCAACGCTGCCGCTTTCAGGAGACTTGCCAGGTCACCTCTCTCTCTCTGTTTCTCGCCTTTATCTCCTGAGGCAGCTGGGTTATAACGTGTTTGGAATTAACATATCCTGGCAGTGCAGCAGGGACTCAGAGATGCTCTGACTCCCTTTGGTGGCTGACAGCTTCCATTAACTGCCACCTCCAATCTTCTGGCTCTGGAAACGTGGCCCTAGAGCATCTCCTGAGAGTGGTGACAAGGACCCATCTGGCTGTTGGAGCCATGTACGCGCGTGTGCATGTCCTGAGGGGGACGTGCTTTGTGTGAAGTGCTGGTGTGACGGGAAACTGGATGCAGAGACTGCTCTGAAGCACGAGCCTGACGCGTCCCAGCAGGGCCACATGGTGTAAAGGAGGGCTAGGATTCTCTTGCAAGGGCAGCTGGCCCTCAGAGCCTGAAAAGGTTGAGAGATGTGTCTCTGGGCCGTTGCATGTGCTGCTGGAGATCAGCCAGCCCCCGTGTTCCCTTTCCTGCGGCTTCATCCACCCGGGCGGATCGCGCATCCACAGCACAGCTGGGTGAGTCGCTGGGATCTGGCAGCACACGCGGTGCACAAGCCTGGCTGGCGGCAGCATGGAGGCCGATTTGGGGGCACAGGCAGCAAAAGCGGGGAAAGGCCTGAAATCGCAGCTTTGCTCCCAGCCGCTTTTTGTGCTGGAGGATGGTGCCACCCTCTGGCTGTCTCACTAGTGACAGGCTGCGTGTCCCACCCCGGGAAGGGCTGTGCTGGCTCCCGGGAGCGGGACAAAGCCTCCCTGGGCACCAGACCCCCCAGACCCTGCAACCTACTGACCTGAGCACCCCCCCAGGGACACGCCACCTTGTCTGATAGCACGGAGGATACAGAAATGGTCGCTGTCAGGTGGCCGCTTCTCAGATGCCGCTGAGACCCTCTGATCCCATTAACTTGGAGGGAAGAAATGCCTGTTTTGAATGCGGGTTTAACCCTCAGCCAACTCCAGTCTCTCCCCTTCCCAATCAAAGACTGAGAAATCCCCGGTCTTTAAAGGGTATCTTAAAAAAAATAATCCGAGTCTGGTATAAAAATCAGGGCAACGGGGGCTAGAGGGTATTGGTTGTTGACGAGTGTTCATGTTTCTTTCTTCAGGTTCCTTCCCCCAGTTGGTAAGTCTGCTAAACTTCACCTAATCTTTATATTAAGCGAAGAAGTCCCTTTCACAGATTTTTTTTGTCCATGCTACCCCATTCCTGTCCCCTGTGTATGAACAGAAGATGACTTTGGGCATTAAAAAAGCCAAACCAAAAGGATCTTTAACGCTCCTTGGAGAAATGACATGCCCGTGCCTCTGCTGATATGCTCCGGGCTGTTAGCTGCCGGCGGGGCAGCTTGTCTCCTCGCTCTGCCAAATCAAACCCAGATGCGTGTTTTGATAAAACAACAAGCGGGAGGGAGCGGCAGCAGATCTCACTTCTGGTTCGCATGCATTCAGGCTGCGAGGCAAAGGCTGACCTGTTCAGAAGAGGGAAAAGGAGCATATTCAGCTCAGCCATCGGTGAAGCATTTCTCTGAGATTCCAAATCAGAAATTAAGGAGGAAAGCCAGGACGAAGGTAGGACCAGCTCTGGACTAGGAGCCTCTCTGCTGTGCTCCAGATATTTCTCCTTGGCTCACCGGGAAGGCCTTTGGTAGAGGGGCCCTCCGTAGCCCCTGCCAGGCCAGCTATTCTGCTGCAGGACAAATAGAAGCACTACTTGCCGAAAGGGAGTTTAGCTAGGAGTAACGGGGAAGAAGTCGTCACCTGCTTAATGCTCTGACGTACGCTGCAAATATAAACGCAAACTTGTTTCCCACAGCGGCACAGCTCTAAAAGGGCACTCAGAAGAAATCCGCAGAAAGAGGAGGCAGGAATGCCCTTTCTGGAGGTCCCTCGACCCGGGGCTGAGGATTCGAGCGAGGCCCCGCTACGGAGCGGGCTGAGCCGAGCCGGGAGCGGGGCCCTTCCCCGCACGCCCGAGCGCCCAGCGCCGGTCGCGGGCGGGGCGGAGGACGGCAGCCGGCCGTGCCCCGGGGGTGGGACGGGGCCGGGGCCGGGGCCGGGGCCGGGGCCGGGGCCGGGGCCGGGGCCGGGGCCGGGGCCGGGGGCGGCCTCTGAGAGGCGCTGCCCGCCGCCCGCCCGCGAAATGGCGGCCGGCGCGGCACCGCCCCATCGTTTGCATAGCCACGCCCCCAACCGCCGTCGCTGCGTCAAGAGCGTGGCCGGCGGGCGTGGTTCCCACGGCAACGGCGGGGCCGCTGCGGGTCTGGCGGCCCGTTCCGTTCCGTTCCGTTCCGTTCCGTTCCGTTCCGTTCCGTTCCGTTCCCCCCGGCCCGGCCCGGCCCGGCCCGGCCATGCTGGCGGACGCGGAGCAGGAGGAGGATTTCCAGCGGTTCCTCCGCCGTGTGGACGATATCGGTAAGCGGGGTCGGGGCGGAGCGGAGCTGGCCGCCGCCGGGGAGGCGGCGGGGGCCGGAGGCGGTCGGACGCCGTCGTTGTCTCCAGGTGGGGTGCGAGGGACTGAAAGGAAAAGGGGGTGGGTGAAAGGACGGCGGAAAAGGAGCGGAGAAGAGGAAAATTGCCGCCCCCCGGTCCGCGTTTGTTTTATCTGGAGTCTCCTCACGAGGTCAGGTGTGAGCCTCGGCGGATGCCAAGGTTGCTTTCTAAACCTAGGCGTTTTTATAACGCAGAAGCCGCAGGCAGCTCTCGGCAGTGAGCTGAACTTGTATATGTAAAAGTTTCCATTTACGAAGGCCATCCTGGTCACCAGTGCCGTCAAAAGCCTGTGTCATCAGAGGCACACCCACGCTCCTGGTCCCCCCAGGGTCACTTAGAGTCGTCTGTGGTTGTGTGTCCCTATCTCTCTTTTTTTTTCATCCCCTTTTTAGCCAATTTAGTGCAAGGCTTGAACTCCACAGACCCAGCTGTCAGGGAAAAAACCATTGCTGAAACAGAGAAAAGGCTCCATGATCAAGAAACTAGCAAGGAGGAAGAAAGCAAGACTACGGTGAACAGAACAGTCATCAACACGCGAGCTTCTGTAAGGGTTTTTTCCCTTTTGAAGTTAAAGCTGTATGCAGTTCAGGTCTTTTAGATACCACTAATTCGCATTCCTTGCCCAGGAGAAAAAATTTGAACAATACTTACAAGCATGTTCTGAATGCAACTCTGTTTTTTTCACTAGTTATCGTATTGGGAGGTGCTTGACGTGGTGTTATCTTTGTCTTAAGACTGCTAATAACACAGAATACTTCTTCTGAAGCACTGGGGTGCCATAGCTTGTAGCTTTTACCTGCGCTTCAGGCACGGGAGCAAAACTAGTTGAAGACACGAGAACCCTTTCGTTAATTTCATTAGGCTTGGATTCCCGCAGTAGGGTTTGGATTTCAGTGATTTGCTTCGTTAAAGATACAAATGGAAGCTTTCCGGTAACGTCAAAAAGTCCTTACAATCCTTTGTTTAAGTGTCAATTTGATATTCCCAGTATGCATCAATCTGGATATTTCGCATGTCCTGTAGCTTTGAACAACTTAACCAACTGTTCCTTTGCTGCTATGGGTTTTACTAAAACGTCTGTATGTGTAGATGCATGTGCTGTCTTTCTCTTTTAGGACACGGCAAATGCAGAGGCAGCGAACACAGGTAGGACAGCGCTCTCTCTAGTATTTAGTATCTCTTCCATCTGTTTTAGCAGAGATGGAGTAAGGGTTGCTGTTACTTCATGCAAGATCTAATTCTACTCCTGCCAAAGTCAAAGCTAACGTTTCTAGTGACTTTAATCAAAATTCAGTCAGGCCTAGGAACACACTCGAGGATCTTACCAGTATGGCTGTACTTGTTCCTAGGTAGGAAGCTTGTTGGTGTAGTTTGTTATCCTGTTCTGGCCTCTCATCTAAAACGTTAGTATTATGAATTCAAAAGGGAACAAGTTTATGTCTAGAGATGAGATACTTCGCGGCAAGTATGCAAATCCTGAGCGGTAGCACGGTCTTTACCTGTAATAGCTTGTCATTCATGTTCCAGTTTAATTGTTGAAATGTCCCCTTAAGATTTTCTTTGTAGAGAAATGACTCAGAAATACCTTTAGAAAGTACTTTTTTCTCATCTGTGGGTTGATTTTAATGAAGCTTGCTTTTTTCTTTTTTCTTTTTTTTTTTTATACCACCACTAAAATACTACCAACTTTCCTGGCTCAAAGATGGCTTTCTGGCAATTTTGGAAAAGGATGCAAAAGAACGAGCTAAACGACGGAAGAGAAATGAACACTTAGCAAATGGTAATTGCTAAAGGCTTTTCTAGCTAATGCCTTCAAAAACTACTTAGCAGGAACTGGGTTGATTTAAGAGGCTATCAAGCTACTGTCTCATTGCCATTCTTATGCGCACCGAGACGGAGCTTTGGTTGTCCGTCCGAGACCAACAGTCTTGCCCACAGCATTGATTAGCTGGATATAACAGGATTATATACTTCACAGAGTCGTTGCAGCCTGCTCTTCTCCATACTATCCTCTTTATGGTAAGGATTTGGGATGGAGGGAGTGAGTTTGAGTATTTCAGAGCTGGGCTGGGCAAAGACAAATGATCAGTTTTCCCTCTGGAAGAGGAATGGGGATCACGTGCACTGAATAGCTCAGAAGTCCCTTGCAAATAATGGTAATGAAGACAGCTGCAGTGGAGCTGGACTGGAATTTTGATGGTTATTCCAACAGGAGAATATGGCCTCTGTTTCCTCAGTCACCATTTGGGGAAATAAAAAACAAATGTTATTTTGAATGCATGTCTGTTTTTTCGCAGCTCTGAAAGAGAAGGGAAACGATGCCTTCAGGAAAGGAGACTATGTTATAGCCATTCAGAGATACACTGAAGGTCTGGAAAAACTGAAAGATAAGCAGGAACTTTACACAAACAGAGCACAGGTCAGCACGTGAAAATGAGCTGCCACTCTACTGCTTTTAGTGTTACTTTGCCAGTATAGAACCCGAAAAGGATTGCTCTGTTATCTAAGTGAATTTCATAAAAGGTGATATATGTTGCATCACGGAGAGGCTTAAAAAAGGGAGCAAACAATTTTTCCTGGCTGTCCCTCACTACCAGGAATTAATGAGTTCTGCTTTGCTGCCATATTATCAACAGTAAATTTTTACTGTGGCTAGAAGTTAACAGCAAGACAGCGCAGTCTGAAGGTTTTAATCTTTTTATGAACTTCATGAGAGTTGCACAAAGGAGATCATTAGAGGTGCAAATTCTTCCCTCTTGATCGATGTGTCTGAATCCCTCAGAAGCTTTAGTTCTGCTGTGGCTGGTCCTTCCTGATGGAGTGATTGTGACTCTTCCCTCTTGGATGTGGCACAGATGAACCCCTGCTCCTCCAGAATAAGTGGGGAAAAAATCATTCTAGATCATAGTTTTATTTAAATGCACTGATTTTTTTTTTTAATTTTATTTTTTTTAGGGATCACTTTTGTAACAGTAGAATGTTAACGTTTGCTTTGCATTCTCTGCCTGCCTTGTATAATCCATACGTGTGTATTGAATTTTCGTTTATTAAATTTATTCTAAATTACAAACTCGAAGGAGATGGAAGACAAGTTAAGAAACAGCTGGTAATTATCCTGCAAAATCAATGGCTAGGCAAATCAACAGTCTAATTTTTTTTTTTTTAATTAGCTCATGTTTGTACAACATTTAGTGGAAGTTGTTTGAAGTATTCTAATTCTTCTGCCTGGACTCTCTTGGTTTTATTTTAGGCCTACCTGAAGATGCACGAGTACGAAAAAGCGATTGGTGACTGTGAATGGGCATTAAAGGTAACTTCAGGATTCTGTCTCTTACGATCAGGTCAAGTGCTCCCGGAAGGTGGGTTTGTGTGTAACTGGTGATATGGAGACAACTGGCCAATGGAAATGAAAGAATATGGTGGCGTTGCACAGATTCCTGCATTCTGAGTTAGCTTGAACAGTATAAAGCAGTTAATGTTTCAGTGCTGCCTATGTGCAGAAGCTCTTCTAGCTCTTCAGAGCTTTCAGTTAAGAAGTTTGTTGTAAGTGATAATAAGCTATTAACTACACACATTGGCACGCAATATCTTGCTCATCCTTCTGAAAAGGGAAAAGGGACTCATTAGGCTCACAAAGATCAGATCTGGTGGGAAAGGTAAAGATTACATAAAATGCCAAATAGCTGAATCCAAGTTCAGTTGTGTTACATAAGTGATGCCCATGACTACAACACAATTAACAGATCACTAATAATATTTGCAGCATCATTTCAAGAAATCAATATTTGTGACACATAACTGAACTGGAAAAGATCACTGAATTTGTTAGTGTTGAGCTAGGTGTTCCCTCAGTAATTTTCATTAGCCGTGCACGAAAAAAATTACTTATTTAATTCCTGGCAGAACTAATCAAAAGACATATGGCAATTCTGTTGTCGTAGAAGTTCTGTGGTTATAGACTTGTTGATGCAGGCCTTAACATTACCTAATTGCATGAGAGTCTGCCTGTATTGCCTGAAGTGCAGTTTTCTGGGAAGGATATTAGCACCAGCTGCTTTCCACCTTTAACCAGACCAAAGCCTACGTTCCTTGCATAGGGAAGGAAAGCTGGGACTTGGAGGTAATAATTCAGCGTGTAAACTTTTGATGCCTCTAGTAAATAGTATGAATACCCTCTTCTGTGCTTACAGTTATTTTCGGGAGCTATACCTATTAATCAGAAGGCTTGAAAAAATATTAAAAGGTTAAAGTTTCTAAACGCATAATTAATAATTCCTTTTTTAACACAGTGCAATGAAAAATGTATCAAAGCCTATTTTCTAATGGGGAAAGCTCACCTGGCACTTAAGCACTACAGTGAGGTAAGCTGACTAAATCCTGTGGCTGCGGGCCTGTGTTTTGTTCTGCTTTTGACGTGATGTTGTGGGTGAGAGGGAGAAATTTGAGATCTTAAGAATCAGACAAATGGAAGTACGTTGAGCCTTTAGACTTGAGAGAAAGTTTCTGTGCTTTGTAAAGGCTAATAATTCTAAAATCAAGTCTTCTTTCCACATCTTAGTAAAGTAGCCTGTACCCTTTACTTTGGTACACACAAAATGTAGGACACTTCTGTGTAGCTGTGTCAATTTGTAGTCTAATCAATCTCAAAAGAATGAGGGAGTTTTCTGTTCGGTATACGTGGCTTATCTGGTGGGAATTTGTCACCACTTGGCTGTCAGGCACCAAGACAGCAAGCTTTACTCAGGTGCTGTGAGGCTCGAGGCTAGACTGGTGAGTGGTTGGGGAGCCTGCAAGGACTGCATATGTGCTCAGAGAATCCCGTGTTTGGCACTTCTGTTGAAGTGCTTCAAGAGTGATATTAGCAATGTGTGCTCAGGGAAGCAGTAGTGCTGGAAGTGCCGTATTTCAGCTCAGGTAAGGATCAGAGCAAAGGAGTATCCTTGTCAGGTACTGCAGAGTCTTGCGATTGCAGTCTACTAGCAGTGACTACATTTCCCCCAAAGAGACAATTGATTAAAATGTATTTCACTTTTTTTGTCCTAAATTGCTCTGTGCAGCGGGTGTTATTAAACTGTTGCTGCGTATAACTAAGAAATTATTGCATGTCCCCTGCGGATGAGAAAAATCTCTACATGTTTCAAGTTAAGTGAACTGTTAAGAAGAAAGATGCTAGTGAGAGCGATATCACTTTTTTCCCAAGATCCTAGTGAAATGAATGTCAAACAAAAGATTTAATTCTGCATTTCGTGTGTGAAAACCGAATGGAAGCATAAACACTGTTAAAATAATGGAACATCCTATTAACAAATACCTAAGCTTGAAATAAACTGCCAGATATTTTAGTACAATCCTGACCCTTCATCTTCAAAAAGAAGAAAGAGCCTGAAGAGGAGAGCAGGCAAGCTCAAAAGTATTTCTGATCCTGTCAGAAACGACTTCACGAGAAATAACTGTAGGGCATGGGCAGTACAAATCTACGGGAACTCCACTTTGAAGGGTTCTTGGCAGGTTGATCTGTGAAGAAGGTTCTTCCCTGTTGCAGGCTTGGTGATTAGTTTAATTCCGAGCATACATTCAAGATGATACACAAAATGCACAAATACAAGATACACATGTCTGATCCCTGCTGATAGTTCAGTTCCTGCAGTTTTAATGCTATGCCTCATTTTCTGTTTTCTCATTGGAACTTTGCTTTTTTTTATCCCTACTAGTATGTTCCTAGGTTTGTAATTGAAATTTTCCTTTTAATTTGAAATAGCAGGCAGAGGTAGGGACTGAGAATAATATTCAACTTATGCTTTTGATTATGAAGGTTTTGACTTGTGTGTCTCCATAAATTTTATTTTTCACACTTATTAAGTACTGTGGCCCAAGAGCTTTTGAGCTTAAACAGGATCACTGGGATATAATTTTTATCATCTTCCCATTTTTGTCTTAAATTGAGAACCCGTTTCTTTTCTCTGTTAAGTCCAGGCAGTGTTACGAGAAGATCTTACAAATTGATCCCCACAAGGAAAGCCTATTTAAAGGTAAGAAATAGAAATTCTGCGTCCCTTGTTTTCTGATCAGGATGGAACTTAATAGAACCCACTGTTCTGCTCTTCAGAACTTTTGACGGAGTTTCTTCGCGTAGCTTTTGTTTCTGATTGTTTCTTCCTGAAGCTCTGTTTCACTCACCGGAGCCGTGGGTCATTCTGTACATCTGTATGTAGAAGGTAGTGCTCTCTCTGTCATGGAGTCAACTTCATTTTTTTACTTGAAACTTGACCATATCAAAACATTTAACTGCCGTGCTTTGTTTTCTTTTGATTTCCAAGATTGTATGAACGAGGTGAACTTGGAGGAAAAAAGAATGAAAGATGAAGAGAAAGCAATGAAGGAAGTTCAGTCTGGAAGGCTTGCCGCTCTGTCCATAAAAGAACTGCTGCAGAAACTTGATAGGCCTGACCAGAATATCCTCTACTATGCAGGAGGGATCAGACTTTTGACAGGAGCTGTAAAAGATTGTAAGTATTTGATGCAAAGCTTGTTGATCATGGGAGTTGTAATCCAAGTAGATGCATACAAGTGGCATAGTTTTTAAAAGAACAGAAAAACTATTCCTATATTTAAAACATAAAACCAGCAGTGTTTGGTATTTCAAAGTTTATGGCCAGTAGATATTGACGTATATTTTTTTAGAACTAGACCAATGTTGTAGCTGAGCTGTTAAGACTTCTTACAGATTTGGATCTTAAGAGCTGTTTCCTTTGTTTGGAAATATTTGTAATTCTCTGTTAAAGCATATTGATTTGCAGAGCCAGTCTCATGTTTCGGTCTTCCTAAAAAGCCTTTCAGTTGAAGTCAATTGTTCTTTACAGCACCAGGCATGAATTTAGAGCGGTCTTCAGCTCCAAAGCTGCTTCTACTTCAAGTAGCATTCTTGAAGTTTTTCCCCTCTTTTAACGATGTTCTTTCCCCAAAGCTGTTGATCCAGTGACCTTTTCTTTTAACGCTGGGTTATAGAACAGCAGGAGCCTGCCTTCACAATGGTACATCAGCCAGATGGATCATAGAGCTGATTTGTTTATCTCCGAATTTTTCAGGCACTGAGCAAACTTTATTTAGAACAAACAATGGATTCAGTATCCTCAAAGACAACGAGATTGTAAGACGGTAAGAGCTCTCCAAAGGAAAACAGTAGGGTGTTACAGCATGAGGAAATGAAAATACTGTTTTCAAGAAACATAATCACCTCTTGAAATGCGGATGAAATGATCAAAAGATAACGTAATAACAGATTTTAATGTCTGAATGGACTGACTTATATCTGACTCTTATACGAATAGTGCTCTCTTAGATGCAGTGGACAGAATTAGTGAATTTAATGAGTTTCTGTTTCTGACTCCTATTTCTGTACAGTTATCCTATCTCTCACGGTGAGAGCAGGTTTTTTTAAAAAAACAAACACACACCACCACCACCACCACCAACCTTAATATAAAAGGACATCTGAAAGCACTTAGTTGCTTTAAGTATGCCTGGCTAGACTCCCTGGTGCTGTTAATTGCCACCAGTAAATATTTGGCCACATAGCTCTGCAGTGGAACCTGTGAAACTCTCTAATCCTGTAATCAAGGAAGAGGATCATCTGTGGGGATCTGTATCTTCTCCTGCTGTATTTTCTTGGCTGCTGTTATATTGTGTTTCAGTAATCAAGAAACAAATCTGACTACTATTTATCTGTATTGCTTTATAAACTTTGTCTTTAGAGGGATCTCTTGTCTGAATGTATATTTGAGTCAGGTTCAGATAGGTAATGGAAACAAGTAAGACGTGCAAAAGATGCGGTTTGAAAATTTTGCACAACTGAGTAGGTTCAGGACAGCATGATCTGGTTGAGCAGGGCAGGAGAGCTGTTCTTTAAGGTTGTCAGGGGGACTGCAGCACAGAGACTTCTTTAGGGTTCATCAGTATTTTGGGCATTGGCTGTAAACAGACTTAAGAGATGAAGCACTTCCAAATTTGCACAAAGTTTTTACGCCCTGGCTATTCATAACTATCTCGGTGCAGAACTGAATTTATCACCTGTATTGTGCCGTGTAATGCTCATTATAGGGTCTGTGTGTGTTGAGGGTAGAGTAGAGCTAGCAGATCATAAATCTCGTCTCAGGGGAGGTCCTCTGGAAAACAAGTCTGATGGTCCTAAAAATGTTTAACCAATGAGCTGGGTTTAGAGCTGACGAGCTTAAGTGTTCATGTGGCAGATTCTCATCTCTGTGGGACTTTGCTGATTTCCCTAGCCAAAGAGCTAGTTGTTTGGTCTGTCCTTTGCTCTTTTCACAAGCTAACATTTCTAATTTAGGGCCTTCTGTGCAGAGAGAAAAAACACTGACGAAGTGGATCTGTCTGTTTCTCTTCTCTTCCTTTGGCAAGCTGTCTGCGCTGGGAATGGTAAAACTATGTAATCAACATTACTCATTGTTAATGCACTGTTAATATGGCACTTACTGTGTCTAAAACTGTTGTTTGGCATGAACATCGCTTTCGCAGAGCACTTGGGTCTAGACCTTATTGTAAACCAAGTTTTACAGGTCAAATGCAAGTGTTGGAGGTACACGGCTGGTAGCAACCACAATTTTGGCGGTTGTGTGCATCATGAGATGAAATTTCCAGGCTATTTCTGTGAGCATTTTGAATCTACTGAAAGGGTGGAAAGTAAATTCCCTGTGATTACTGCTGCTTTTAAGATAATATCATGGTATCGTTTTGTCTTTTTTAAGCAGTTTTACCAGCAAAATGCAGAGTTTTATAGACGTGCCACTAGAGAAGGCTGAATTCCTTTGGTGTTCACAATCAGTAGTCACTGGGCAGGTAGCCCTTGCCTCTGTTTCTAGGGAGCATGCACGTAGATGAGAAATGGTCTGGGGTGATGGTGGGTGGTAAAGCGGCGTGGAGTGCCACACGAGGGAAATACAGAATGCTTGGTCTCAGCTTCTGTGTTGACTTGTATATCATGGGATCCAGCTGATGCCCAAGAGAATATTCGTGCTGTGAGGTAAGGGGAAAACCCATTTTATATTCTGCCCGTGGGTAGTTAGCAGTAAATAGAGAGTAATGTGCAGGCTCGTGTAGCTTACGTGTCTGTGCCTTGCAGGGCAGTGTGCTATTGTGCCCGAACAGCCTGAACCCTAGCAGTTTGCAGGCGGCTGATGCAGTGAGGAGCACTTCGTGCTCACGACTCTGGTGTCTCTTTGTTTGAAAAAGCGCTTGGGGCCTGAGAAGCTGGCGTGTTGCTGGTGAGAGTAGAAATTCAAACACCAGCGTATGTGTTGAAGTAATGGAGCTGAGAGAAGATTTGTGGGTGTTCTGCCTTACCATTGCTCTGCAGGAGCGTTATGCAAGATGAACACATCAGAGTGAATGAGCACATTAGTGGATGAAATAAAGACATTAAACCTGCTAAATCAGCACCTAGAAAAAAAAAAAAAAGAGTAATGGGGATGCCATTGTGTGTGACATTGCTCTTAGATCTTTTCTTTTTGCAGAAGAAAATCAGCGTCTTTTATTGACTCACCCTGATGTGAATGCACAGCTGCCAAAACTGCTTTCTTCTGGGGTACCAGGGATCCAAAAGGAGACATTGGCACTAATTTCTCTTTACTCGGAGAATGAGAACGGGAGGAGACTGTTGGTCAGGCACCAGGACCTAAGCAAGTAAGAAACAGTACTATACCTCAGAAAAATTTCCTTAATGCCTGGGTTCGCAGATGTTCAGAACTCATTCCACTAGCACCAAGGTGAATGGTATGATGCTCTTTTTATTCGGGCAGGAGATTAATTTTTCTTGGCTACTATAAAGCTTTGTAGTTGAACCCCTCCAAAGACTGTTGGGTCTGTTCAGCGTGCCCTTTTAAGCCATGCAAGCATCAACACTGACATTCCCTGCAGGCCTTTACAATCTGTTGAAACTGTTCAGTACTGGGCTGTGCTGATGGTGTTCTCGGTCCTGACCGTTGCATTCTACTTGTCTGTCCCTAAGATGTTCGCCAGCAGCAAAGCAGCTTAGCTTCGAATGTCCGTGAAGCTTACATGCTGATGAAATGTTCTAATGCTGACAGAAATTGGTACATGTGTTAACATCCCTGTACTTGTGCAAAGAGGGAAAATATGGCAAGAGAATCTAGCGTCAAAATATTGTTCTAATGGCAGTTAGATGACTGAGTATGTTTGGAGGGCCTAGTATATCCAGCTTGGTCAAAATCCTACTGAACACAAAGGAGCTTAAGATCCTAAGTTGCGTTGGTGCGCTTAAAATGCAATTTTGATCTTTAATAATGAAACCAAAGCTGACATAATTTTTTTCCTTTTTTTAATAACAGATGGCTGCAAATTTTGATGACGTTTGTCAACAGCACTGATGCCAGGGCTAGTAGTGCCATGAACATACTATCCGATTTGACTGAAGAGGAAAGGTAACTTACACTTCTTCATTCTTTCTTTTTTATGAAGTTGTACTTTGCAATGTACTAAATGAGCCAGTGATAGAGGCTGTTGGCCTTCTTTGCTGTGAGGGTACATTGCTGACTGATGTTTATGTGTCTTTATGTTGCTGTTGTGTTGCCTTTATCTGTGATTTTTGTCTGAAGCTTGAAGTGTCCAAATATGGCTTGCTTTATCCCCCAACAGGTTCAAAACCCAGTGTCGTGTCATGCTTTCCACAGGTGTTTTACCCTTATTCACCCAGTTGCTGGTATGAAAGATCTCGGTTTCTATATTTCTGGTTTACTTTTGCGTAACATGTCTTAGACCGCTCTTTCCAGTTTTACAGCCAGTTGTTCCTAGACAGAACCCCTCTGTGGTACAATTACAGTAGTTACTGTGTCTCTAGTTCTGTAGGCATAAGAAATCCAGTTTTGTCATGCACTTTCCTCAGGAAAATGTTTTCGGTCTCCAGTACTTAGTGCTTGGTTTCTACACATTGCTAGTTTTACATTCAGTGAAAACTCTGGGCTTGGTTGCAGATTCCCGCTGGTATTCTGTCAGGCCAGGATTTCACCCTCAGCTTTGTGTT
Source organism: Nipponia nippon (assembly GCF_047370975.1). Taxonomy (NCBI): domain Eukaryota; kingdom Metazoa; phylum Chordata; class Aves; order Pelecaniformes; family Threskiornithidae; genus Nipponia; species Nipponia nippon. The sequence continues at coordinate 6,614,181 of NW_028262345.1, forward strand.
ACGCTCTTCCTAATGTGACTTTAATCCACTGTCACCAACTGGTTATATCTTGGATAGTGACTTTTTCTGTTTCTTTCTAATCTGAGAGATCAGGGTGAAGAGGTGACATTAGGTCACGCGGTAAAGATGTTTAGTGGTTCAGATCCCTTTCCTGGTTATTGTTTATTTAAACTACAAAATTACAATACTGTTGGTACAGAAAAGCTGTCCTCAGGAAGAGGGAAGATGATAGGGAAGCTTGGTTCTGTTGCAGAACAGCAGATATTGCTGGAAAGTAAAATACTTCCGCTTCTCCAAACGGGCACCAAGACAAGGCGATAGTTACAGCATTTTTGCATTGCTTGTTGCTCTCTCCTTTTGAACATACCTTGCTGGAATTACAGCTGCAGCAGAGGCTGTTCTGTTCTGTGACCCAAGTAAGTGATAGTAGGAAGTGTTCACAGTCTGAGGTTAGGGACCACGGAATCCAGTCGCTTTTTCCCAAGACTGTTAAAACGTCATTGGGAGATTAATTTTGAAATTGAGGGCGATTTGCAGACTTTGGGCAGTTGGGATTTAACATAGGTGAGAGAGATTCTGGCATCCCATTTTCTACTGCCAGAGGGATAGGAACATGCATTTGTTCTTTCCTCGTCATTTGTTCTTAATTTGTTATTCCACTCTTCTGTTTTTAGACCTCTGCCAAGCTGGTGAACCAGGCAGCCCTTGCCCGTTGCATTGGCATCATGGGGAATCTGTGTGCAGATGTTGTCATTCGAATGCAGATGGCCAAGTCTAAAGAGTGCTGGCAAGCGTGCTTAAAGCTTGTGGTAAAGAAACTCGATGGCTCCCTGGAATAGTGTTTTCAGCCCTATCTCCTGTGGAAATGGCACTCGTGTGATCGTGTTTGTCTGCCTCCCCTGATAGCTCTGAACCCTTGACTGAGATCTTTCAAATCTGGTAGTTGGATAAGGGTCTCAAAGTGGTCTGTTTTTCACATAGGTTATGGATCGATAGATGGGTGGAGGAGAGTAAGGGTCCCTCATTGTAAGTGGCCCCTTTTAGGGTAAGGATGGAGTATGAACTGAGTCCTCGGAAAGTAAAGAATTCAGAGGGTGGAAAAGGATCTTGTTAACTGCCTAAACATCAGAAGTTTGGAGTGCGCAGCTTTAGATACCAAGGTGAAACAAACACAAGAACGAATCTGTATCAGAAAGGCATCATTAGCTCTGGTGCTCACTGGACTTTTTCCTCTTTCCGAGTTCACGATGCATCAGGGGAACACTGATGTGCCGTGTAAATAAGCACGCAGAAGACTGAGGAAGTGCATATTCTGAACCTCTGAATCGATTGCACTCTTCTCTCCTTTGTACCCAGGATGAATGCTTTGACGTCAGCACACCCAAACACCAGGAGTGTTTGTTTGCAGTGCTGGGCCTAATGATGAACCTACTGCTTGAATCAAATGTGATCATCCAGGTATGCGAGGTATTTGGATTTTCTTTGGTAGTGTTCTTATAATCACTTCCTCAGAGATTCAGAATTGCTTGAGCAGGTAGAGCATCCTCCTCCCTTGTCACTGTAAATGGGCCCGCTGCAAGTCACTGAAGTCATACCGGAACATTCAAATAGAATAGGTGAGGGAATGACTGTGGAATATCGTGACCTTGCAGTCTGTACAGGGAAAAAGAGCTTGACTGCGTTAGATGGATTTCGAGCCCTCTTTCACATCAAGCTTGCTGAAGCACTTTAAGGCTGCCAACCTTGAATTTTGCTGGTGTTCAGTTAATTTTTAACTTTTATTGGTGTTTAAGGTTATCATTAAGGGTAGTTGACAATTTAAGTACGCTAAAAAGTGAAACAATTTACAAAATTGTCTTCCCCCCCCCCCCCCCCCCCCCGCCCCGTGTACACACAGTTATGAGAAAAATACAGTGTAAAGCACATATAGTACCTTTCCATAGTGGTATAAATGTTTTGTTTGGCATCAGTCTCCAGTTATGGCATATTCTTAGATGCTTGGCACATTCCAAAATTATTTAAAACGAAGGATTCCATCAAGAAGGAAGAATTTCTTGAGTTACATCTGGGTGGAGAAGTGTTAGTAACTTACTGCCATGTGGGCCCTGATCTCCATTGGATTTTTTGTTGTAGAGTACTTTGTCTGTTAACCCATTTCTGTTTGAACGCTTCCCAGCAATCAGCTGGACCTGAGTTCTTCACATTGTTGTTTCAGTACTTTGCTGTGGACATAAGTGGCAGGTGCATGTCTCTCCTCAGGGATAAGGATGGAAGGATTGTGACGGTAAGTGGGATATCTATGGACTAACAAAAGATGGTATTAGCTGACCTGACCTGAACACTTCAGTGCAAACTGCTGCCCTGTGCAAGTCTGTACGTGAGGCTTTGAAGCCTAAAACACTCGTAATTATTAGTAGTAAAGAAATAATACACCACTTATTCATTTTTTTATATTGTTTGATGCAAGAGGTTCTCAGTGTTCTCTTGAAATCTACTTAATAGAAGCTCTTATAAATCATTTCGTCCTTAGGATGGTTGTCAATAGAAAACCCTTAAAAAAAACAATCTAGAAGCAAAGGAGCAAGAACAATTTGGGTGTTAGGAGCTGTTTCTTTTTACAATTCTTGTATGTGAATCATACCTAGGAGATTGTAGTCCTATTAATGGTGAGTAACTCCCACAGATAGCAGTTATTCAAGGCAAACGGGTAGGAGCAGATGTGGACTCAGTGTCCGTTCACATCTCTCAACTCACAGGAATTGTTCTGATCTGTTTCACTTGACTCAATTCCAGCAGTGCTGGGCTGGTTCCTACTAGGAATTTGTTTCAATAAATAAACATACAGGGAGTTGTTCTGATCTCAGTTTGGTCTCATCTCTCCCTACACTGAGTCTTTAGAAGCTGTGCTGAGTTCAGTTATAGTAGCAATAAAAAAGCCATGTCCTAAAGATGTTCTTTGTTATATTTCTGTAAGCTTCTCCTTTTATCACTTTAATTTGGGTTCATTCTGCAAAAAGAAAATAAAACTCCTTAAAGCTGTCTGGACAAATAAAGATTTTTTTTTTTTCCTGCTTCTCTCACACTGTTTTCTAATTAAGAGAGCCATTGGAGTGCTAAGTCGCATCCTGCCCTCGTCCTCCTCGGCAGTGGAAGAAGTAGTAAAAGGAGGGGTAGTGAAGAAGATGATCAAGTTCTTGAAAGTAAATTAATTTAACAAAATTCACTTTATTTCTGCTTGTGTTGTCCCTTAACAAAACCATACTAGTGCCTGTGTTTAGCTTCCCTTTCCCTAGGAGAAAGACCTGTGCAGTCACTGTGGCTGCATGCGTATGCATCTGTGTTGTCCATTGTAACAGCGCTCTCAAATTTAATTTTAAGCTAGGTAGCCAGTTTGGAGACTAGACTGCTTTCTGTAGTCTGGTCTGTAGCCCAGATTTTTCAGTCATTTCCATGTGGGCCAGATGCCTGTGCAGAGCTCTGCTTGCAGAGACCTGCAAATTCAAGAATCCGCTACTGCAGGCCCAGTTGGAGGATTAAAGCTCAAAATTGGTGTGATCTAATTCAGACCACTGAAAAGCAATGGAGCCCCTTCCGCTGATTATCAGTGAGTGCTGAATCAAGCCTGGGAGCACTTTTTCCCTAAATAATGCATATGTTAATCTGTAGACGCTGTTTTGCTGTAGACCTGTGTATCTAGCAGAATGTGTATCCACCCAGCCTGCTGCAGACTCTACAGATTTGCCATGATGCAGATAAAGTTAGTCTAGGAAAAGGTGGTGGCACTCAGCTTGGCTCTTGTAACTAGCAAGCATCAGAGGAGTTAATAGTTTGAAAGGAATTGGGCTCCAGAGGTTCAGGGAATTTTGTATGTTCGTTGCTGGCAGGAAAGAGATGGTTCTTGTGTCATTTTCAGCCTGTGTTCGTCTCGAGATCTATACTCTGCAAAGGTCTTCATTTGGTATTTGGGCTTAGGCATAGGGAATACCTAACTATCTCCATGGTACATAAGCTTGTAACCTAAGCAACATGTAACCTTGAGTAAGCTGGGGTATGAGCTCTCTGTTTGTTAATGTATGCTTTATTCTAAACAAATCTAGGCTGGAGGACAGCTCACATCCAACTATAGTATCAAGACCCTTTCCATCTGCACCAGAAGTAGTAGACAAGCTCAAGAAGATCTAGCGAAGTCAGATAAAGGTAAGTGACGACTTCACTAATTAGAGACTGAATGCAGAGATGTAATCTCAGTATCATCCAATTACTTTCTTCCTCTCTAGAAAAGAACTGAACACTGGGTTTTACTCTTGCAAGACTTCAGCCATGTTTTCTGAGTAATGTGCTGTTTTACCTCCTGAAGGAGTGCTCAATGAGCCTTAGCTCTGTGTGTGGATGGAAATAGGCACAACAGATAATGAGCCTGAGTTAGAGAAACTGTGCTTTACTCTAGTAAAATGGCTTTTGCAGAGACAGAAACATATATTTTGAAAAAAGTGCTTGTAAACTGTAACTGAATTGGGTTGTATTTCCTGAAGTTAGTAGCTAAAATAAGAAACTTCATTTAGACGTCTGATTTCCAGAGGCTGAGGCTGTTTATAGTTTCCTTCAATTTACATGTGGATATTTGGCCTGGTATTGAAAGGAAATGGGTATGGAGACAGAGCGATGATATCGGACCAGGTGTCTTGGCGTATTTTTGAGTATATTCGCTCTAGTCATGCGGTATAACGCTACTTAGATTGCTTTAAAATCCAGGTTCAATTAATGCTAATGTAACTTCAACAGAGAACGCTTAAGTTTTATCTAAATGGTTGAACCTGTCAAGAAACTGTCAGCTCATGTAGTTCAACTTGAACCCTAAGGATTTCCACTCATTAAAAGTGTCTCAGAGCAGCATCTTCTTTTTGTACACCCCGTATTAGTTTCACTGTCATCCGTAGACGAAGCTTTCATTTCCTGAAATTAGCAATAACACTTCACTCTCATTCTTTCCGCCAAAACTCTGGGTTTTAATCTTGTGAGCAGTCACTATTTCGTACTTTTTGTCATCGCTGTTTGCCAACCCAGACATTGCCCTGTTGCTAGGAGCCTGTTGGAATCGAGCTATAGTCCCGTGACATGAAATTGTATTCCAGCTGGGCCACTTAGGTCAGCTTCTGCACCAGCCACTGTTGCTGTCTGGAGCAGCGCTGGTTTTCAGAAGATATTGCAGCAGAAGAGGTGGGATGTTATATGGAAGAAGAGATGGAACCATGAAAGAAAACCAAAGCAAACTTATGTAGCTCCCCAAGGAAACTTCATGCATGTGAAAGCCATGGCTGTATTTCGTTTAGAAAGCCATCTGTCTAAATGTTTCTAGATTCTGTGGCCTGAGATGTTGCTGCTGCTTACAGATGACAGCAAGAGCTCTGCAACTCTGTGGCAAGAGTATAGACAAAATACTCTGTCACTGTATGTTAGTATAGGTTGCAGAAGTAGATGAACTGAGCTGCTTTATGTTAGCTAAGGATATATAGAAAGCTTTTTTTATGTTCCTTTTTTCAGCGATTCTTTCCACAACAGCGTTTCTGTCTTAACACATTTGGCTGGGCGCTGTAAGTGCTCTACTTTGTGCTTGCGCTGCTAGCATGGGGGGGTGAGAGGCCAGTGCGAGATCCTGCAAGCAGCAAAGGTGCCATGTTCAGTTTCAGAGAAATATTAAACAAAAGCAGAAACACAAGCTCCATGCTAGAGAAACCTCTTAGAGTGCAGATTCAGTTTTGTGAGAAAGACATCTAGGCAGGTGAAGCCAAGACAGCATCCAGGATCCTGAGCCTTGCTGTGAAATTCCCTCGCCCCTCCAGGTTTTCTAGAAAAATGTCTGACACGGAACAATGCTCTCTGTCTCGGAGTTTAGGTAAAGACAGGAGAAAATATCAGTGCTACTTGAAGAAATCTGTGTGCGTTCTGTACAATTAATCTCTCTTTCTCCCAGGGTTCAGTGTGCTGCTGAAGCTATTGGACTCAGAGAATGAAATGATTGTGGGAAACGCTGCTTTCTGCCTTGGCCAGTGCCTTGTAGTTCCTGGAGCAGCGACGTCCTTACTGAATTCCAATGTTGTGATGATTTTGTTGAAACATGCTGGTGGTGATGCTACAAGAACTTCAGTGCAGGAGAATGCAGCAATTGCTCTGGGGAGGCTTTGTGTCGCTGAACCAAGGTATTGTAAAAAAGATTATTGTTCTCCTGCACTGTCTGGTTGTTATTAGATGATAATTCTTGAAAAACTGCCCAGTGTAAGTCAATTCTGTTTATAGAGCAAGCAGGTACAGGGTAGATGATTAGTTTATATAAATATTCCATGAAACCCTTCCTCCAACTAGCATTCCCACTTGTGGTGCTGTCCCCACGGTTCTGCTTTAGGGTTCCTGTGGTGTTAGTCATCTGTCTTAACATGTTTCAGGCAGCTCGTTTTGCATTGCTTTCTGATGTCGCCTGTGCTGGAAGAATGGAAGGAGGAGGAGTAATGTTATAAGTTTGTAGAGGTCAGAGCAATAATGAGAGCAAAACAAAAGTATAAATGTCAGCAAAGAATGTCTGCTGCTGCCTGCCAAGAGTACGCCAAGCTGTAGCTTAGCTGCAAACTGTCAACTGGATCTTGAACTGTGTTCCAGACAGAGGAACTGAGTTCAACTTGTTAATGCACATCCTGAACCACTGCAGAAAGCAAGGGATAATGCTGAGGTTCCAAAAGTTTAAGTGCCTTGCTTCTGTTGGAGATCCCAAATGAGCAACAGAGAAAGTGTCTCCTCTGAGATTTGCAAAACACCCCAGAGAGATAAAAGGGAAACACCTTATTTTCTTAGTTTTGTTGATTTGAAATGTCGCCTATTTGAACAATTGTCAAGTACTATTTAGAACTTCCATTTTCCTTTTTGTGAGGAGTAGTAATCTAGAAACTCTGTTTCTCGTACTACTTTAGGAGGAATTTATCAAACATAGCATTAAACATCCTTGACGGTTTGGGCATGCGGTATAGCAGAGCAGTGGAAGCTTAAAACTTTTATTGTTAGTCGTCTTCTATTTCCCCAGCAACCTTTCTGTTGTCTTTTCAGGCATATTTTTCAACTGCGGAGACTCAATGGACTGGCCATCCTGAACTCGTCTATGAAATACGTGCATAGCATCTGAAGCCTTCAAGAGAGCTTTGAAACGTGCTGTTAATATCACTTGCTGTTGAGTATTTTCTTCTTTTCTTTAATAAAACTAACTCAAAGCACATCAACTTTTCAGTCCCTTTTCAAAGTATTTGCTGGTCCTCCATAGAAGCCAGTGAAACAATATCAATGTAAGTATCAGGAGAAAGAAGTTAATTTATTATCTAGGCTAACAACTAAAAGAACAGCTCGCATTAAGCTTCTCTTTGCTTTAATAAATGATGTTCCCCTTTCTTACTGGCGAGTTCCTTGCTGGTTAATCGTTGACCAACGCCTAGTCTACTTTCCAGTTTGGGTCCAGTACCCAGTGTATTAGCAGAAAATAGAAATAAATTGTGAGTTCTGACTTTGAAGAGTCCTTTCCCCCCCCCCCGTACGCTCTCCTCTGGTGGCTAGATCATGATTCAGTATTGCACGTGTGATGTCACCTCACGCTTTGCTTAAGCCTCATGCTTACCTGCTTAGATATGTTGGTCTTAATTTCACTAAGTGCTCAATCTTAGTAATAACTTATGACAATGAGGTTTGTTTATGAATTACAGGCTCTTTATTTTCGTAGCATTACACTTACTATCTTTGTAATTTTAATGATATCCCTTGGTCCTTTACTTTTGTGTGGAGTAAGAACAGCAGTTGACCTTCCTGATCTTAAGTACTTTCTCATGGCTCCATGTGTTCATCTCTAACCCCCTCTACAGTTATTCATTTTTTAAGCAATAACACAAATGGCACATCCCTCTAGCGTCTGTGTTTTCTGGAGAGATCAAAAATGAATTACTACTAATGGCAAGTGTAATTTGAAAAGAAAGGCAGTAATGCATTGCTCTTACCTCTTACGTGTTCTTCCCAAAAGGCAGTTTAAGATGCTTCTGGAAAGCGTATCTATTGAGGACTCTGGTGGTGGTGCTAACAGAACAGCAGCTATAGTACTGCTGGCAGAAGCCTGTCAAATTTAACGAATAGTCTCTTCACAAATAAACAGATGCACATAGACACAAATCTATACTAAAAGCTTGTAGAACCTAGGCTAGACAAGAACTTTGGCCACAAATACAATGCTTCGTTTTTTGCCTTGGTTTTGAACCCAGGAAACAAAAGAATATATTACATTTATATGAAGCAGCACAGGCTAGTCATGTTTGACTTTAAAATGCCTCTTCAATTTGCCTCCTTGACACCTGTGGGTGTCTATTCTGTATGTAGTCTTGTCCCTTCAGAACAGTGGCTGACAAATTATATATCATCTCCTTTTCAAAATAGCAGCTGAATCATCTTCTCACTTCAGAAGAAGGAAATTCTCTTGCACCTGGTTTTTCTCCCCTCACAGTGCAAAGCATACAATTGATAATCTCGCTGTCTTCTTTTTAAGCTCCTACTATTTTCACCCTGCCTAGACAAATATGTTACAAATACTGTGTGTAGGGTTCAAGTCCAAATAAGCACGGTGCTCTAAACCTGACAAACACCAAGCATTGTCTTAAGAAAAAAAAGTTATTGAATCTTGTGTTTACAGAGGCAGGATGTCAGAGGGGAACAGCAGGTGTAATGTGTCACCAGAAAATTACAGGAGAGTCAAAATGATCTTAAAAGCCAAAAAGCTAAAGGTCTGTCTTGATTTCGACTGACAGGCTGGGTTTTGCTTAGTGGAACCTTTCACATACCAGTTGCTATTGTCCCCAGAAGAAAATGGTGATCGGGTACGAGAACTGCTTCTAACTTCCTTCTGCAAAAGGTGTTTGAGAACTGATTTGTCCTCCTCAAAAAGAATTACTCTTGCAGAATTTTTACGAGCGTACCAGGTTACCAGCAGGAACTATTGCCGTTTGGGAACGGGAAGCAGAGCTGAGTAATCAAGTCCCATTTGAAGAACAAAGAACCCGCCAGTAGATCCTAGCTGGGAGTCGCCGTGGGTTTATGGATCGCTTTTGTAGCATCCTTATACTTGTAAAACAGTTGCACCAGATTTTATGGTTCCGAAATAGGTCTTGACCGATGTTCAGGTAGTATAAGTCATGACAGTCTGTGGGAAGAGACCCCTGCCTTTCTCAAGTGGTCTGCAGAGACTACGAGTGTACTAACTACGGTTTCTAGTAGAATTATTCCTTTAGTTAGAATTGTAAAGTTTCATGCTGTTTAGTCTTAACAGTACCAGGTCTGGTATCCATGCTGATGTATCATGCTACTTTCTGTCTGTCTGTCCAACAACGTGATATGGATTGAACTGCAGATCACAAACTTTGATCACAGTACCTAGGATGCAAAATAGCATATCTGTTCTAATCCGAGTAACGCAGTAATGCAGACTTGGCCTCACTATCAGCTGTGTGAAGACAAGTTCAGGCAATGGTTAGACTGTCAACCACTGGAAGAAGCAGCCCACAACTTGGAGATGTGGAACTTCTGGAAACGGAGCCTTCTTGAAAGCGTTTAATGTGTTAGCTAAGGTGACAAATTACTGTGTGCTGGTTTTGGGTAGAGGCACCGACTAAAATTAGGACCCTGTGTGTCAGGTACTGTACAAATACCAGTCAGGATAATTTTCTTTCCCGGACAACTTATGGAGCGGGAAGAAGATGAAGTGACCTGACCTTGGTTACTACATTCAGGTGAGTGACGTGGCTAGGACTGGAAATGATATGTCAGCACCTAACCTGTTGTATTATCTAGTAGACTACACTTGATCAGTTTGCTGAAGGATGGATAATGGCTTATTGTTATTTCCCTCAAGAGCAATCACCTCGTCCTCTGTGTCTTTTCCAGTGCTTTTCTGAGCTATCATTATGCTGCTTATCTGACGTTTGCTCATTTTTTTACATATGATTTCCACTGCGCTCGCAACAGTCATGGCTATGTAATAATGCTCTCTCTTATCTCCTTAACCTGCATTGCTCTAAATTTCCTGTCTCCAGCAGTTTCGCTCGCTATTTGTGTGTGTGCGGGTGCCTGGCACTAAAAAGATGCCTGATGTACACTGCTTACTATCTTCAGGTGAATATTTCCAAGGGCACTAGGGCCTTACAATTAAAGGTAAAAGGGGTGTAACCGCGACTTTGCCTGAGAAGCCTCTGGCCTCTTCTTCGGTTATTATAAAATTTTAAATTGTGTGCTTGTTAAGCGTTTGTCGTGCTTGTTCTTTCACTACGGTTCTCATTCCTGTCCCACCAAAATGTTAGTTCAGGCTGCTCTGAGCCAGTTGGGGTTAGCTGCTGTACTGTAATTTGCTTCTCTTCAGTGTGTGTTGGCTTTTCTCTGTGTCTCTTGGATTAAGAACACACTGTGCCAATGCTTGTAGGCACAGGGAAGAAAGGATTCAGCAGGCTCGATAGAATGATAGAAGCGGCACCACCAGCAGCCTTCCTCTGTGGCCTAACCCTACCTGGAGGGTCACGGGGAGAGCATGTCCGTCATATTTGGGCTCACAGAGCCAAACACCTACATAAATGGATTGCTTTAGTGAAATGTCTCCATCTGGGAGACTGATCCCTCTGTATGTTTGTCTCAGCACAAACTGGCAAAATCTTCTGACCCTTACTGCATAGAATTAGAATTATAGAATTCTATAGAAGGGACCTATGACGATCGTCTAGTCCAACTGCCTGACCGCTTCTGGGCTGACCAAAAGTTAAAGCATGTTATTCAGAGCATTGTCCAAATGCCTTTTAGACACTGACAGGCATGGGGCTTCGATCACCTCTCTAGGAAGCCTGTTCCAGTGTTTGACCACCCTCTTGGTAAAGAAACACTTCCTAACGTCAAGCCTGAACGTCCCCTGATGCAGTTTCGAGCCGTTCCCACATGTCCTGTCACTGGGTCCCAGGGAGAAGAGATCCGCACCTCCCTCTCCACGTCCCCTCCTCGGGAAGCCGTAGAGAGCCACGAGGTCGCCCCTCAGCCTTCAGACAAGCCTGAAGCCCTCAGCCGCTCCTCACAGGACGTGCCTTCCAGCCCTTTTTCACCAGCTTTGTTGCCTCCTCGGGACGCATTCAAGTATCTTAACATCCTTTTAATGGGATCTGGGGCCCAGAACTGCACGCAGTGCTGAAGGTGGCATTTTAACTCTTTCTTCAGAGATGAAGAGCTGCCTTGCATAGGCAACCTCTCATATTTACAGTCACATTTTCCATCTTTGCCATGCACGTGAACGCATTCTCTTCTTTCGTTAAGAATCAATAGATTCCAATTGGTACAGGCCTTTTTTTTTTTTTTCTTTTTTTTTTTTGGAACAGATTATTGGTTGCTGTCTGGCCTGAGCTCTTATAAAGTAACCCAATACCATGCCCTTCCAGAACAAACACAGCAAATGCCCATTGCTAAAAGGCAGCAGTGACTCCTTAGCGAGCTGCTTCCTGGCTGTATATGTTCTTATTGGGGTGACTCAGGAGCTGCTTCACAAGATGCAGGAAAAATTCCCCATCTTTACCCTGATTGCAGCTGGACTACTGGATTTATCTGGTGAGTGATGTGTTTTGTTCTAATCTCAATTGCTGTCTTTCTGTCTTCTTTCCCTCTATTAGTGAGCAGAAAAACTATGCTAAATATTGTGCCATCAGTCTCAGGTGTGTGACAACAATGAGATGAAGGAACAACTTCTCTCTGTTTGTGCAGCTGTGCTGTAAGGCTCAAGGTTTGGTTTAAATGGTTTCTGTTGTGGGAGTGTTAGTGGCTGCAAACTGGGACACAGCTGTGCTACTTACCCAAGCTAAGAGACAGTCCCTTCCCCGAAGAAAGTATTTTCTCCTTCAGGTGGGGGAAAGCAAAGGAAAAATAGAGTCACTTTTCACAGAGTAGGTCCGTAGCGGAACTGAGGATCAAACTCCTGTCTGCTGAAGCCTTGTTCAGAATATACTTTTCCAGGTGCTGCTGCTTATCATCACATTAAGCATGGGCTCCCCTCTTCACCACACAGTAACGCATTGTTCTGCATTTTCTTTGGGAACAGCTGTCCTGCCAAATATTTCTGACAGCGTGAAATCAATGATGCGTCTGTAAGGCTGTTGTGCCTCAAACGAGTTCCTAGGGCTGCTGTCACTCGTTGCAAGAAACCAGTCAGTCTTGGCTTTCTACCTCTTACTGTGTGCCTGTGAGCATACCCTGCGAGTGCACGTAAAATTAGCTTGGCCAATAAAAGCAGTCTTGTGTCTTCAGGCAGACTGTTCTCTTCAGTAAAGATAAACCTGAGGGGTGGTGTCAAAGAATTTCCCACCTAATCAGTAATTCTATTCTTTTTGTGGGTTTTGTTTGTTTTGTACAGTTTTTTTAATTACCTTGTCCCCCTGCAAGGTGTATTTGTGGATATTTACACCACTTTCTTTATACAAGACCTTGATTAGTTAGAAGTAGAGAAGTTATTATGTTCTGTCTGCTGTGCCACATCCATAAAACAAACCAGCTTCGTCCTGCTTGGTCACCCAGTATGAATCAGGAAACTCATCACAGGACTGGGTTATTGGGGAAGGAAGAGTGGGTAAGGAGAGCCAGGAGAGTGAGCTCGTTCATGTATATATTAATCTTGCTTTGCTATTAAAGAGCTACCAGCCTGTCCTCTGGCAGCCTGAGGGTTTCATTCTCCCTGCATCTTTGGCCGTCATTTATACCTTGTACAATTAAGCTAAAGGGTTCCTCTCTGGCTGGTTAATGCTTTGCGTGAGTATGGCAGGAGTATGAAGTGTCATCCTTCCTATGACACTGAATATCAACAGCAGAGGACTAGAGTTATAGCAGCTTGCTGTAAGAATGGCAGTGCCAGAGCTGCCCATCCTCCCTCCTGTACGGTTCTGAATGCAGCCAGTGGCCGCTTAACTCTCTGCTTCCCGCTCAGCCTGTTGCAAAGTGCTGCTGCAAGCTGTTAGAAGTTCATGGACAACTGAATAGGCAAAGGGCTTGTTTTCTGTTCATTAGGTGCCTCCAGGAATGAACATGATGTCAGTGAAGTATTAGCCCTGAGCTTTCCTGGAGAAGACCAACTGAGAGCTGAGAGCAGCCCGGCGCCCAGCGAAGTGTTCTCCATTACGGAAGATGATAACTCAGATGAGGTGACCTTTAATTTTCAGAGTCCAGCAGTTGATCCTACCAATGAAACGACAGCTGACTTCGTTCCTGTCCATACAGAGACAGCTGCAAAAGGAGCAGCCGTGCTGCCTAGGGAGTTGGATAGAAACTTGGAGGTGTCTGAGCAACTTCACACAGAAGCAGCATCTTTAAAACTCCAGGATGGACACACATTTCCTAGCAAACTCTTGAGTAGCATAAGCACCCCTGTCTCCACACAAGGATCACAGGCTACCACGCATCTGGAACAGCCGGAGAGGTCACTGCAAGGAAAACCAGAAAATATTACTGAGGTTGGTTTCAGTCCTACCAGCTCTAGTGCTGGGCTGCCCCAGCCCCTTCTCAGTGGAGGGACACACCAAGACTCTCCGGAGTTTATACCTGTCTCTGCCATTCCTGTTATCAAGCAGATGGAGGTGCCAAGTCCTATAACGTCTCTTCTGACTTCAACGGTAAATTTTCATCCTCCAAGAAAAGAAATAGCAGCATCTCCATTTCCCACCAGAGTTGAGATTGCTTTTGAAAGTGCAAGGGTGGATTGGTTACCAACAGGAATGCCTCCCACTAGCAAAAGGCAAAAAGACATAAATCTGCAAGTTCAGCCTGACAGCAAAGCTGGTGTGACACCTGCATACCTGAAGAAGACTCAGAGTATGGATGCTAAAGTTACAGCTTCTGCATTCCTACAAAAGCCAGCTTCAGGGGACCTTGATGCAGTCTGTTCCAGAACGACACGGACAACTGCTGTTCAGTTTTCCCCTATTTTATCTCTGAAGCAAGAAACAACAGGCAGTAAAGCCAGAAACTCGACACCAGCTGTAATGAATGGTTCTGGACACCCAGCCCAGTTGCCTGATCTTCAGACACTCCCACAAGGCAATGTACATTCTTCTTCATTATTGATGCATCTGGAAGCTCTGGTTCACGATGACTTACTTCCATCTCCCTTTCAAGGGCCCATTAGCACAACTGATAGACAGCAGCCCCTCTCTTTGTCCCAGACTCTCAACTGTACTAAACAACATGTTTCCCAAGAAACCAACAGGAGCTCCCAAGAAATCACAGTTCTAGTTTTGCAAAGAGATACTGATCATCAGACAATGACAAGTAAACCTGAAAAATCCAGATCTCCTGAGAGCCCCCAGGCTTCTGCTAATTCATCTTCATTAAGCCAATCATGGATTTCCACATTAGAACTTTCCCAAACTACTAAAGAGCAAAAAGGAGGAACGTCTGCATTTTTTCCAGGTACGTCTACCTTTGAGAATGCAGCCCTTCAACCTGTAAGCGCTTTTGATTCTGTTCGTGCAGGGCTTCAGCCGCCAGGTACATCTTTTCCTACTTACGTTGGATTGCAGCTAATGGGCATCCCCACCTCTGCTGAGAAAGGACTTCACATACCAACTTCATCCAAGTCTACAGGTTCTGGGTCTCAGGTTCAAGGCATTTCTGCGCATCCTGTATCTCGGGAAGCCTTCCCTATGATGCTGCAGATGAGCACAGTGGAAGACGCCAAGAGAAAGAAAAGTCTCCCACAACAGACAGGTAAAAGTGGTTCTCCCCCACTGACTCCACAAGCCAGCCCAGTCCCCAGCCCCTCTGAACTGCATGCCAACAGCAACCAGAAAGTTCCTCTTCACAGCTTTGCCCCTTCAGCCTCCCCCATCCAGCAGGCTGGCAGCCTGGCAGCTTTTGCTTCAAAACTGCCCTCGCTCCGTGCACAGGGAAGCCAGTCCAGCTCAACAGCAGCCCATCCTGAACCAGTGGTGCCCAGTGTTTCTGATGAGATGCCAGCATATCTGGCACAAGCACCGGTGCAGCAGTTCAGTATGTCACATGATGCAGCTACCAAAAACCTCAGTGCTTTGAGAGGTGATCAACTTACAAAGCTACCATCATCCCCATACTTGTCCTTTCTGCTTAAAAATACTAACGGTATGATATGCCTGCAGCCCATGCAAGATTCCCCTCTACCTACAAAATTCCCAAACACCAGTGTCGGGGGTCTGGTTTCCATTCAGCAAATCCTGGCAGCATCAAATTCTTCAGCACTGGACCTTGCAAACTTACAAAATCTGAGCCCTTCTAGCTTAATTCTGGTTAAGCCTGTGTTTATCCTTTTGCCCACTGACAGACCAGATTTATGGATGGTGCCCTCTCCTGAGGGTGAAGATGACCACAAAACTACCCTTTTGTTCCCGACCAAGCAAGATCTGAATTTGGGTACCCCTGAAATCAGCCATGATATCCCAGTGAAAACTAGTTCCTCTTATCCCACGAGTAAGTCTTTGAGGCCTGAACCTGCTGTCTCCACTGCATCTAACCAACAAGCAGAGAAAAGAAACGTAACTCCTCAGCCAGTGCTAACTAATCCTAATTATACAGCCGTCACTAGTTTGTTTCAAGCTGTTACCTCAGCATCAAACCATTTGCTGGACCCACGGATGAGGATTAGCACTACAGTGCAGGCCATGCATCTGCACGGGCTGCCTGAAGAGATGCAGGTACCTGCTCCCAGTTCCCAAGAGGCCAAGGGGACTGATTTGCTTTTACTTAACGGTATGCTAGCAGAGCCTTTCACCTCCACTGTGCCGCCATTAGTGGTGTCTGCGCAGCATAACCCCCGTATTTCCCCCGAAGTATTTTTTACCGCTGAAAAGCCACGTTCTTCTTCTGTAATTCCTTTACGGTCAGCAAAGGGACTCCCTGATTTTCAAATGCCTGCCCAACCTCCATTTACTATCACAGGGACTGTAGATCGGGTTCAGCACAGTAAGAAACTAATGCTGCAAACTACCAGCCATCGTCAAGGCTTAGTGACCACACCTTCCTCTGTCCATGCACAATGCACAGAGTGTTTGACCTTGGGCTCTGCTAGAACCATAAAATACCCATTAAAGATGTTCACGAGCATCACGCCTTTGCAGGCCACGTTGCAAAGTCTCCTAAGTACTGAGTCACTTCAAAGGCTGCCATCACAAGTTCAGTTTGTACCCAGCACATCATCAGCTTTCTCAACGCTTCCAGCTGGAAATGATTGCAAAGATTCGGTAGCGGGCAGCACGGCCTGTTCAGGAGGAGTCACTGTGCGTGCTAAAGCAGCACAAACCCACGCCACTTCTATAAAACCTGATCTTACTAAACATTTGGAAGCTACTCCTATTGTGTCTAAGCCCATTATAACGACAGAGACACCAACAATAGCACCAGCGCATACTCCATTTTCAACGAAGGTCCAAATGAAAACAACAGTTTCTGGGAAACTTCTGGCTACAGTTACCCATCCAAGGATGTATACCAGCTCTCCTGCAAGCCCACCTTCACCTGCATCTACACACGTTCCCCTGCTATCAGCCATGACACGTGACCAAAGCCAACGAGCCCCTACTAAACCGTTCTCACAGGCCAGCATGGGAGAAAATACAAAGCCAACTGAAATCAGCACAAGTGCAAGAAAGACAGGAACTGGTAAATTCTTGGGAACAAGCGTGTCCCTGTCAGCCATGTTTAAGACAAGGACACAGCAACCCTCCACAGCAGTTCTTGGGAATGAGGTTGTTTTAACTCCAGTACAACCATCTGTGTCTGCAGGATCTATTAGTGCTCTTGAGAGACAGCCTAAATTGACACAGACCACATCACAGTCTCCATTAGCAATGACTTCTCTCTCTGCAGCTAAGAATGATTACATCACTACTTCACTTACAAAGAAAAAAGCATTTTTCCTGCCAACATCAACTGTCCGGTCTGATCCAAACATGGTGCTGCCTACAGTTGCCAGAGTGAACAAATCGACTGCGGTCTCTACATCAACGATGGGAAAGAGTGAGGACGTGTTAGTGAAAGGAGATGCAGCCACTGCTAGCCAGCTGCCCACTCAGGCACCCATGACTTCACCACATCAGGCATCAGCAAGATGCCCTTTGGAGAAGGTATCACTGGAAGATGACATCGAGCATGAGACTGGTCATTCCAGCCCTGACGCTGCTATGCGTGCCACTGGCCCATCTACAACAAAAGCGTTTTCTGTCTCTGCTAATAGGCTTGTAAATAAGGTTACTAATCAGTCAGCTGTCTTCAATAAAGTAGCTGTGAATGATGCTGGGATGCTTCTAGCCAGAGATCTAATCCAGTTGCTCCCAACCCCAGAGAGCCCCTCGTATTCTCCTCGGAGTCTGGTAGTGCTTACGCCACAGGGGAATTCCTTGCTGGGTGTTGCAAACACTGGACAATCTGAGGGGCTGCTCTTGAACACGGAGGCAGAGGAGGCGGTTAGAACAAACAAAGTAACAGAAGAAGCAGCTGAAGGCTTAGTAACTCTTCTAACGCCGCTGGATTCGGAGCCCAGAGCACTGCCGAGTGAATCACATCAGAGGAGGGTTTTGCAGTCGGATGCTGCCATTCTGAATGGGTAATTATCTCACTGTAGTTGCTGTTGCTTATTTATGCTGCATGATTTAAGGAGGGGGGGGTTAATATCCAAAGTGGTCCATGGGCTCAGTAACATGGGTATGCTGTATTGTGGTTTTAAAAACATGTAGTTCGTTCAGCAACGACATCACCTTAAAAAAAAAAAAAAGTCTTTTCACATTTCGGATAGTAATACTGTCCTTCAGACCTAGTTTTCTTTTGCCCAATAGCCTTCAACTCTCTGCCTCTCCTCCCAAAAACAACCCACATGCAATTTTGCAGGTGGGAACGTTTGATATTGCCCAAGCGATCAAACGCGCTAGCAAAGAAGGTAGATCCTTCCACGCAGTAGAACACTTCCAGGTTTCCCTCGGTTCAAATGATTTGACTGTGCAGAGAGGCAGGAGATGGTTCCGATCATGGGAGGCTCTGTCGTGCCAGGGTCTACATGTTGTTCGTTTGTTTCAACTTGCTGTTTGGTTTCGCTGAGGAAACTCACCCTAATGCTGTTTTATTCCTCGCAGGCTGTGGAACCTAGCTGGGCCTCAGCTTTTTTTCCTTCTTTCCCTAAAGCCTTGCAGTTGTGAGTGATGATGTCTGCGGCTCCGGTAACTACACTGTGCAGATGAGCCTGCGCCCTGCTGCGGAAGCAAGCCCCGAGGTCGAAGGGTCGGTGCCTTCCCGGGAGACTTTCCTGGCTTTAATTGCTGTGCAGAGCAACAGCAGCCAGCCCGTGCTCCAGATCCGGTCATGCTGCGTGACGCCTTCTGCCAGCCCAGGGGGACCAGGCGCGATGTGCTGCCTGTTCCACAGGTCAGACATGGAGCTGCCGGGAGGGGCGTAGCTTCACGCGGCTCTTTGGACCTCAGCTGGGAATAGGCTGATGCTTAGAGGACCCTCTCTTTTGTATCCTGTGGCTGCAGTCTGATCTCTTTGGAGTTCAGTGTAAGCTCAAAGCAGTGAGAATGAGTCCGAGAGTGCTCTGGTCCCTTAGCTGTCTTGTAACTAATACTAAGGGCTTGATAAGACAAAGAGCCCTCAGGGAAAAAAATCTCCGTTCACCCTTTGATTTATGTAGATAAGCAGTCCTGCTTTTCCACGCTGTGCTGCCACAGATGCCAGGTTACAGCATGCTCCTGCAACTCCTGTTAGGGGATGGCACAGCCTAGGAGCAGAGCAGTCCAAGGATGGGAGCCAGGCTTCTCCACAGGCCTCCATTTCCCCATCAGCATTTCACGGCTGTTCTTGCCTAACCCATCAGGGTTGAGCACAGGGTAACTGGAGGATTCATTAGTTGATGTTTGTAAAACCACCGGGGCATGAAATATGTGTTAGAATTGCTACACATTATTGTCATCAGTTTTCTGATTTGCCCGTATCGGCTATAGTGTCAGTGCTTCTGAATTTGTCTAGGTCAGGGAATGATTATCGCACTAGAGCAGCCATTTCAATGGTTGTAGCCTGAGATGCTGGCATTTTGTGGATTTTTGTTTGACTCTGACTCTGTGGATGCAGGTACCTGGCTTAGAACTTGTGCGGACCTGTGCCAGCAGATCCCCCTCTTCCCTGCCTTTAGTCAGGGAGAGCTGGAATTTGAAACTGTTTGCCATTTGTCCTTGCCAGGTTGCCATTTGAATGCAGACACATCCAGTTACTGCAGAGCAGCAAGTCCAGAGCTGCTAGCTTCACCATCCAGCTGTTCCAGATGCTGAATCATTCAGTGGCCTATTTGCATTGCGAGCTTAATGTCTGTCTGCATGGCAAACCAGGGTGTGAACAGGTACGTGGGACAGGTCTGCTTTCACTGGTCTAAGGAACTTTTGAAAAGATCCGGTGCTTCCAGCAAGTACAGCCAATTCAGTAAAGAATTTTGATGGTAGATCATAAAGCTCCACCTTCTTCCAGCTCATACAGTTCTTTCTTAATCTGCACACTCTGTCTCTCCTAAAGCCCCAGCTGAATTTCTACTCTCGGTTAAGCTAACTGAGCTCACGGTGCTCTATTTTCACTTTAAGACCACAAACGGTTTACCTAAGCTGGGCCTAAAAAGAGAGTTGGACTCTCTGGGAAAGAACTCAGCCATCTCCTGTAACAAAGTCACCACATCAGCATCATCCCATATCTGGTCAATCCCTTAGTTAAAAGTCAGGAAGATGAGTTAATGATACGAAATGGTAGCAATAGGTGCTAATCCCTGGGAGAAGGAATTAGGGAATAGAGATTTACAGGTGGGCTGGTCCAAGCATTAGGCAGTTCACTTGCTGGAATGACAGCAGAGCTGGACAAAGACTGAATGGGAGGAGACCTGCTCTGATCCGTGCCGCGGTTGCTGCAGACTGCACACAGTTGCTAGTGCAGGAGAATCTGTTCGAGCGCCGCCAGCACGCTTTCAAATGTTTTTCATACGTCCTTCCCAGGACTGCTTTGAAAGCGTGGAGCCACTCTTCCAGCCAAGTGACAGGAACAGCTATGGAAACCTGCACAACCTGATCTCATTTGGTCCAGTTTTGAGAATGAAGAACAGGTTTCTATATAAACCTGTGGAAGGTGGGTCTCCTGTTTTTTCTTCTCTCTCTCTGTCTCTCTGTTGCAGAAGTTTCTGTTCAACTGTTCCTGCTGTAAGAAAAACAGTACACTTTTAACAACTTTCTTGACAGCCATCTGGTAGGACTGGATTATATCCCAACAACTTCTCATCTTTGTTTTGGCCTTCCCAAATCCCAAACATGATGGCTAATCAGTATCAGATCCGATAGACTTTCAGGCAGGAGACACAGCCAAATGTATCCTCTGCAGGAATTGAAGCTTTAGATGGAGGAGAGGGGAGAAAAGTAAGGCAGAATGTCCTCTAGCTGAAAAGCGTTTTCCTGCACGTTGCAGTATTTTGGTGAAACATGTTGACTAAGGATGAGGCATGACATCAAAATAATTGAGAGAGACATCCACTAACTCTTTCCTTCAGGTGTCTGGGTTTTAGATGAGATGAGATAGGAGGAATCGGGGTATAGGGGCCTCCTTTTAAATATTTTTTCCTGTTAGCTTTGCAGCTTTTAGTATGAAAGAGCAATGCAGTCATTTTTTGTACTGAGCGTAGGGAAGAGTCCCCGTATTTAGAGGCAGTTATCTGGTACAGCAAGGAAACACCATCCACAACTGGACAAATATCTAACTTAGGAATGTTAGGTGCAGAATGAGGTTGGTCAAGAGTCAGGAGCGTTTTCTTTTTCCTTTCTGTTCATAGGTGAAATGCAGCAGCTGGTTAATGTTAATTAGATGTTGTCCAGCTATTAGAAAGGAGTGACACTGAAACTGGCACATCATGAGCCTGAGAGACTTCTTAAATCTACTGGCATCATCCCTGAGAGTCACCTAAGTTCTTGTGTCTTTACTTGTTCATGCAAAGAGTATTTACTGCTGGGATCTTATGGCAAAGGAGGTAGTGTCTTTGAAAAGGCACTATCCATTCGGACTACTCTATGGAAAGAAACTTGGCCATACGTGCTTGGCATGTTATAAAGACGAAAGGGAGTTTAACCTTCTCTTTTTTCTCCCTCCCTCTCTTAACACTGTTCACTGCTTGATTACTTCTTTCTTTATTTCCAGGTCCTGATTCTGCCATGCTGGTACCCATTCTGCTGGGATGCCTTACTGGCTTTGCTGTCTTGGGCAGTGCTTTCATAAGCCTTTGGCTGCATCATAGACAGAAAACCAAAGACATACGCTATCCACAACTTGGAGAAATCCATGGCCTGTGAACTACGAGCAGCTGAGTGGTCCTGCAGATCCCACGCCACTGCTACAATGATCAGAAAAGCAATTGATTTTGCTTTGCAGACTGTATTGCTTTCGTAGAGCTTCTGCTGACCCAGGGAGCAAGGTCTCCAATCTCTGCTTTAAGCACATCTCTCCTTTCTTTTCTTCCGCGTGAGCGAGTCCACAAACCACGGAATAGAGAAAGAATTGTAGTAGTGGTCCAGCGAGAGGGGAGAGCAGTGCTTAAAACGCAGTATGTGCAGGCACCAGCACACGGTCTGTTCACAGAAATGGGAAAGCAGGCAGGAAACCAGGCTGCAGAAAAGCCACGTAAAATGAAGCACGGTAGACAAGAGCCGTGCCACCGAGGAGAATGGATTGTTAGGAAAAACGATGACACGCAAGTTTATCGGTTGGAAATGCAGACAGGACCCAAGAGCGCTAGAGGTCCAGCCACGCAGCTTTACAGCTTTTCTCACAGCTAAGGAGCTGAGGCCGGTTATACCTTTGCTTTCCTTCTGTTTTCTCGCTTTCAGTGGAAGCGAGTCTCCGCTACCTGCCTGTTGGTAAAACGCACACAGCGGGAGAAAGCTAAGACTGCAGAAGGCTTGGCGATAAGGCTGTAATGGGGGAGCACATAAAACCTCACCATCTTCGCCTTCTCGGTCCAGTTTCCTTACCGTTGGGGCCGGAACGCAGGCAGGAAAGGGGCCGCTGCCAGAGCCCCTCGTGTCGAGTGCAAGGCAGAGGCGGTTTGCGCTCCCTCCCGCCCCGCCCTGCCCCCGAGCAGAGGCGCCGTGCAGGCGGTCCCCGCTGCGGGGAGGCGCGGGGGCTGCGGCGGGCGCGGGGCGCGTGCCCCCGGCCCTGGGCGGCGCGCGGGCCTCTCGCGGGCGGGCGGGCGGGCGAGCGCGAGCGGGCGTCGCGCGGGCTTCGCGCGGGCGGGCGGGAGCGGGCGTCGCGCGCGGGGGTCGCCAACGGTCGCGCGCGGCTGTGAGGGGAGAGCGGCCGCCTGAGGGGAAGGGGAGCGGGACCCGCCGGGGGAAGGGGCGGGCGGGCGGGCGGGGGCCGGCGCCGCCTGGGGAGGGTCCGCGGTCGCCTCGGGGCGGGCGAGGGTGGCCGTCGCCTTGGTGGGGAGCGTCCGCGGTCGCCTCGGGGCGGGGGTCGGCGCCGCCTGGGGAGGGTTCGCGGTCGCCTCTCAGGGCGGGGGTCGGCCGTCGCCTGGGGAGCGTCCGCGGTCGCCTCTCAGGGCGGGGGTCGGCCGTCGCCTTGGTGGGGAGCGTCCGCGGTCGCCTCGGGGCAGGGGCCGGCGCCGCCTGGGGAGGGTCCGCGGTCGCCTCGGGGCGGGTGAGGGTGGCCGTCGCCTTGGTGGGGAGCGTCCGCGGTCGCCTCGGGGCGGGTTCGGCCGCTGCCTTCGGGGGGTCTGCGAGCGCCGTGGGGAGGGCTGGGGCTGAGGCGCCGTCCCGGGGAGGCGCGGTCGGCCATCGCCGCAGGCGGTGCGGAGGGTCCGGCCCCCGGCGGCAGCGGCCAGGAGCCCGGAGCAGCAGAGGAGGCTTCCCGCTCGTCCCTGCAGGGAGCACCGGAGCAGCAGCTGGGTGAGAAAAGGCGATCCGCGAGGGTTCTGCCGGGAGGGTGGAGGGGGCAGGGGCGGGAGGACGGCCGGGGGCCGGGGGTGCTGAGGAGAGCTCCCGCCGGGGGCCGGGGGTGCTGAGGAGAGCTCCCGCCGGGGGCCGGGGGTGCTGAGGAGAGCTCCCGCCGGGGGCCGGCGCCCCGCTCGGTCCTGACCGCGTCCGCCTGCCCGTGCAGCAGCCGGCGGAGCAGCCCCAGGAGGCAGCCGTCGTGCGGCACTGCGAGAGGCAAGAGGCGGCGAGGAGGAGCGGAGGAGCCCGGCGTGGAGGAGGAAAGAGAAGGGCGCCCTGGGCCAAGGGGGCTCCCTGTCAGCGGGGCTGCGGGCGCTGACGGCACCTTTGGTGCCCTGGCTGGCTTTGCGCTGGGCGACCTCCCTGTAAGCAGGGCTCGGGTCTTTCTTTTGGTGCCCTTTTGCCAGGTTGCCCCACGGTTAGGCTGCCCAGAGAGAGGGGCGAGCCTGTCGGGAGGGGAAGAGCCACCGGCTCCGCACCCTGGGGGGGAAGCGGAGCCCCAGGGGGAGCCGAGAAGAGGCAAGTGGAGGGGGAGCGCCCCGTAAGCAGGGCTGTGCTCAACGGGAGGTGCCGGGAGGGACCCCCTGTAAGCAGGCGGGTGTCCCCGGCCCCGGCCTTTCAGAGGCGTGGGGCCGAGACGCGGGGGCTGGGCGTGCCCTGCCCTAGGCCTCTTCCTCTCTGCTCCCAGCCCCGGGAGCGGCTCGGGAGAAAGGGGAGCGCGGGGAAGGCGGGAGGCTGGGAGGAAAGGGCCCCCTCCGGGCACTGGCGGCGCCTGCAAGCGGGGCCCAGGTCCTGCCCGGGAGGCCCTGTCAGAGCCTCGAGCTGGGCCATCGCCCCAGAAGCGGGGCTGGGGCCTCCGCTCTTTTGCCTCCCTCCAGGCCGCTGGGCGCCATGGCGGTGAGAAAGGTGGGTCTACCGCTGAGTCCGGGGGGGTAGAGGGTAGGAGGGGGGAGGGATGGCTGGGGGGCGGGGGGCGCTGTGGGGACCTCCCTCCGGGGGCTGGCGTCCTGCTCTCCTCCAGGCGGAGGAGCTGGTGCTTGACCGCGCCCTCCTTCCTTGGCAGCAGCTCCCCGAGAAGAAAGACGAGGCACGGTGCGGAACTGCGAGGCGAGAGGGAGCGAGGGGAGGAGCGGTGGGCTGAAGCGGGGGAGAGAGAAAGGCGCTCCGGGCCAAGGGGCCTTGCTCTCACCGGGGCTGCGGTCCCACAAGAGCATTGCCGGCACCTTTGGTGCCCTGGCCGGCTTCGCGCCGGGCGACCCCCTGTAGGCAGGGCTGGGTCTTTGGCCTTTTGCCACATTGCCCCGCGGTTTGGCTGCCCGGAGAGAGTGGCGACCCTGTAAGGAGGGTGAGAGCCACCGCCTCCGCCCCCGAGGGGGAAAGGGAGCTCTCTGGCCCCCGAGCCCACCCTGTAAGCAGGGGAGGGCCGTTTCCCCGGCCCCCTCCTCCCGCCCCGGCGGCTTTCTGCCTGCTGGCGGCCTGGCCCGCGTGACCCCCGGCGTCGGGGCGCGTCACGGCATTTGCCCCTTGGCCACCCATGAAGCCCCTTGGCGTGTTGAAGCCCCTGTGGCCTCCACGCAGCCCAGGGGCAGGTCTGAGGCTCTCCTGTCCTGCTCGGCGGTAGGGATGGCTCCCCAGACATTGGCTGCGCAGAGCTGGCTCTCTCTTCGGGGAAGTTCTTTTTTTCCCTGTGTGTGTCCGTGTCCGTGTCTGGGTGTGTCTGCGTCTGCGTCCGTGTGAGTGAGCGAGCGAATGAGCTTCTTGTTTAGGCCCCTGTGAAAGTTGCTGCAGCGTACTTAGCTTAGACTTCCCCGGAGGGAGAGACGGGCTCTGTGCAGCAACAGGGGGGTCCCCTCTGAGCCCGCGAGCGGAGGGAGAGGCCGGGCTTGCCTCTTCTTTCGAAGGACGGAGCGAAGCCGCTTAGTCGTAGCGCGGGCAAGGCGACCTGCCTGTGGCCAGGGCCTGGGTCTCTGCCTGCGTGGCTGCCTGTCCTGCTGGCGACCTGCCAGCGTGCCAGCCCTGCCCTCGAGGCGTGTGTCACGGAGCCCTCTGTCCCCAGGAGCAGCCCGAGCTCCCTGTAAGCAGGGCTGGGGAGGCTGCTTTAGCCAGCCACCAGGAACGAGCCCTCCCTGGCCCTTTAGAGGGTGCAGGTTGAGGAAGTGCTGTGCCGCCTTTGGCGCTGCTTTTGGCCGGGGCGACCTCCCCGCCGGTGGGGTCGAGGTCGCTCCCTGGGCTCCTGAAGACGTGGTGGTGTGCCGCAGCCAGGCCGGCCGGCCCGTAAGTCGGGCGCCGGTCGGAGCCTCGGGCTCCGTGGGGCTTGTTGGGAGCGCCGAGGCGAGGGGGAGCGCCCTGTAAGCGGGGCTGCGCGTGCCCCCTGCGCTCGGCGGGACCCCCTGTAAGCAGGCGGGTGTCCCTGGCCCCGGCCTTTCGGGGCCGCAAATTTGGAAGTCGTCTCGTCTTAACACAGAATCGGAGCGGCTTCTACAAATCTAGGGCGCGGCACGGAGCCAGCTGCCTCCCCCGGAGTCACGAAACCCATCCCAACAGCATCCCAAGGATGCTCTTGTGTGACCGCAGCCCTGAGGACTGCCCGGAGCGCCTTTCGCTTTCCTCCTTTGCAGCCCGCCGCCCCTCCTCTCGCTCCCTCTTGCCCCGCAGTTCTGCACCCGACGGACGCCTCTTACGGTTTTTTTCTTCCGCTCTTTCTTCTCCGGGAGCCGCTGCCGAGGAAGGACGGCGCGGTCAAGCGCCAGCTCCCCCGCCCGGAGAACACAGGGGCGCCAACCCCCGGAGGGACCTCCCCGCAGCGCACCCTGGTCCCCGGCCGTCCTTCCCCCCTCCGCCCCCTACCCGCCCAGGTTCAGCTTTTTTTACACCCGCCTCTCTCGCCGTGTGGCGCCCCGCAGCCTGGACATGTACAGAGCGGAGGCCCCAGCCCTGCTTCTGGGGCAGTGGCCCAGCTCGGGGCAAGGGTCTTCCCCGTGCCAGGGCCGCCCGGGCAGGACCTGGGCCCCGCTTGCAGGCACTTGCTTTCCGATGCCCGGAACGGGCCCCTTCCCCCCAGCGGCCCCCGTGCTTCTCTTTCTCCCAGGCTGCTCCCGGGGCTGAGGGCAGAGGGAAAGGGGACCAGGGCACGGCAGGGCAGGGCAGGGCAGGGCCGGGCAGGGCAGCAGATTTAGGGTGGCGAGCACCGCTTGCGGGCCCCAAACACCAGCCGCTTTCCAACCAGCTGCTCCGCCTTGAAGCGGCAGCTTCTCCCAAGTGGTGAGGAACCCCCCTCAGGAAGTTCTTCCGCCCAAGCCCCCAGCGCCTCCCGGGAAAAGCCCTTGCCAAAGTCACCGGCCACGGCTGCCAATTCCCCTGCCTCCAGGGCAGAAAGTGCCCAGCACTCTCCAGAGTCCCCAGCTGGCAGCCTGTGTGGGGTGCGCGCCCCGTTAGCGGGGTGCGGGTCAGGGTGCCCCAAACGCAGGGAGAAGGCGCCTCCGTGGGCCTTTGGGACCAGGGCCGCCCTGTAAGCCGGGGCCCGGCCCGTGCCCTTTGCAGTCCAGGCAGCGGCCAGAGCCCCCTGTAAGCAGGGGTGCGGCCTCTTTGGCCGCTGCTGTCATGCCCAGCTGCATTTGCCCAGGGTGCCCCCCAAGCCCAGCTCCAGCACCGGCTGGAACTCCGCAGGCGCCCGAGGGAGCACCGGAGCACCAATTCGGTGAGAAAAGCCCATGGGCGAGGTTTTTTCCGGGGGGGGGGGGGTAGGGGGGGTGGGGGGGCGGGCGGCGGCCGGCCGGGCGTCGGGCGGTGCGGTGGGGAGCTCCCTCCGGGGCCGGCCCGGCCTCCCTCTGTCCTGACCGCGTCCTCCCGCCTTTGCAGCCGCTGCTGGCGGAGAAGAAAGAAGAGGCATCCAGCGCGTGTGCGTGGAAGGAGCCGCGAGGCAAGAGCGAGCGAGAGGAGGAGCGGCAGCGGGCTGAAGAAGGGGCAAGAGAAAGGCGCTCCTGGGAAGGGCATCTCCCTGTCTCCGGGGCTGCGGTCACCTAAAGCCTCCCTGGCCCTTTGGGGATGCTCTGTGTGCCCCCCCAGCAGGGACTCGGCTCATTGCAGCTCCCGAGAGTTAAGATGACGCCACTTCCCAAAGCTGCCTCCAAGCTGCTTTGTGCCCCTTGATGTTGCTGTGGGGAGCGGGAGCGCTCTGCAGACACCCGAAGCGTCGTCGGAGGCCGCGCGCACGCGGGGGACGCGTAGTCGAGAGCGGGGCTTTTGAGGGGGTTTCCCCTGCCGCTGCCCTTTTCCCAGCTGCTCAGTGCTGGGGTACCCAATAAAATGCTTTCTCCAGCTCTGTGCTCCCCGTTTCGCTACTTGCCTGCCCCGCCGCGCTTTAACTGACGCCGGCAAAATTGCAGCGCACACGCCCTTTGGAACTGGGCTTTGTGCTGCGTGTGTTGGTCCCGGCCGGTCGCAAGGGGAATCGCCAGGAGATCGGGTGGCGGTTTCCAGAGAGGAGGCTGGCGGTGGGGCGGCGTTGCCGCCCGAGTGCTTGGTGCGGGTTCGTCTCCAGGCTGGGCTGTAGCCGGCGAGGTTCTAGTTCGGGGCACGGGGACGGGTGTGCGAGCTGCCAGGGGCAGGGCTGAGGTTGCAGCTGCTGTGCAGCGGGGCTGGGGCGCAGAGCGAACCGGGGCTGGGTTTTCGGGAGTGGCCAAGGCCCCAGCCCTCCCTGACCGCCTGCACGGCGAGGCTGACGAGGGCCATCGAGAACCGCCGCGTTCCCCGGGGGCCGGTGCCGGTGCCTGGGCCAGAGGCATCGCACTTGGGGGGCAGCTCTTAGGGAGCGGCAGGGAATCGGCAACGGCCACGTGTCAGACCCGAGTGCTTTTTTTCCCTAAAAGGCTGCAGAGCCTGGCTGGCCTTTTTCCTTTTCCTTCTGTCCCTGAAGCCTTGCAGTTGCGAGCGACGGGCCACAGCCAGAGCACCTCGCGTCGAATGCAACCCAGAAGCAGCTTGCCCTTCCACCTGGGTCAGTCTTCCTCCAGGAATTTCTTCAGAACTGACACGTGGCTAAAAACTCCCAGTCAAGGCTCAGTGACAGTTAGCCTTCAGAAATACTCGTTATTTTGTGTGTTGCGGTAGTGCTAAGGAAACCAGCCCCACGTTGTGTTTCACATTGACTTAACCCACAGAGAGAGTCCCTGTGTTAAGTCCCTAAAGACACATACATACGCACAGAACGCAGACGAGCGTTGTTAAACCCTTTTTACAGCTGGGGAGTCGAGGCGTAAAGCAACTAAAAGCGTGGGTGCTGCTACTAGTGCTCAGACGGCAATGGTTAAACTGCTCAGACCAGCTCTTCAGTATTTTCATTTGTTCAAATGCCCCTGCAGGCGTTTGACATCATACTTTATCCCTGAGGTAACCACTCTGGCTCACCATGTTTGTTGTATTCCTGTTTAAATATTTTCTCAGGTCCATGGACACCTGTTTGCCCCATGCTGGTTCTGGGCTCTTCTCTGTTCTTTATCTTTCTGGAGTGTTTTCCACTTTTCTTCTTCATCCAGCTCACACATGCAGTGCTGCACAGGAGCCGTGTGGATTTCTCTCTGTGTAAGGACTTTCTTCCCTTCGACTATCAGTCTGCCTCTCTTTCACCCAGCGTATAATGATGCCTCGGGTGAGGATCCCATCTTCAGCCCAGTGCAGTTGCTAAAGGCTTGTGGCATTGAACCGTTTTTCATCTTGTATTTTTTCAGCATTTGCCCACCCAGTGCTCGATACGAGAGAGAAGGGCAGCCTTCTGGAAACGCAGGCACATACCCAGCCTGGCCAAGCTCTGCGCAGCAGCCTGGCATGAGTGCCTGGAATTAAGTAATGCAGCTCCTCTGCATACCAAATGACAGCGACACTTGGGATCCACCTCCTGGCGGTAAGTAACGCGGCTCGTCTCAGGTGACCCCATACCTCCCTATGCAAGTCAGAAGTAGGAAGAGCTCCTTTGTTCTTCTCTAGTACCGCCTGAGCAGGAGGCAGACAGCCAGGCTGCCTTTTCTGTCATGACTTCGGAGAGAGACCGGCAACTGGGCAGCTTAACTGTCTTTAACAAGGAGGACTTTGAAGAAGACTGGATTAAAGTGGCCAGTGGAGGCTTCGGGCATGTGTACCAAGTCAAGCACAAGAGGTGGAGAACAGTTTACGCAGTGAAATGCTCGCCGTACCTGCTGCAGGACTCCAGCATGGAGAGGTAACTGCGCCGTCTCTTCTAGCTCAGCAGTTCAAACTGAGCCATCTATGGTGGTTTGGCGCTAAAACTCTGAGGGAAATGCTCACTGGCTGCTTCTCCCTGGGAAGTCGCGGTTTTGGTACCCAAAGGGAGTGGAAAAAACACGAGTGGTCTGGAGTTCTGCCTCTCTCTCTTTCTTATGTGTGTACGTGCCTGTGCAAGTGGGAAAGGAACACTTATTCAGAACCATTGGCGTTGAAATCCGGAGGCTGAAGTAGGCATCTTAAACTAAACATGGGCATGTGGATAAAAGCAGCCTGATTACTTATTTGCAGCTTTCACTGGACGTTGGGACTAATGGGTATCTATTAAACTACATTGGTCACTAAAACCACCAGGTCTAAAGCTGAGGGACAGAGAATTTCCAGCTGTTTTTGCTGGGCTGACAAGCTCTCTCGCTTGCCTTATACTCTCCAGACATGCTCTTTTCTCTGGGTAGTGCACCCGCACCTTCAGTTTACTTTTTGCTCTGTCTCTCGCCTGCAGAGACTCTTCTGCTGACTGCCTTGGGTCTGGAGATAGAACAAAGCCAGGTAATCGCAGCCACTGCCAGTACCACACACGATACAGGCAGTCTTAATGAAAAAACAACTGAGTCAATGAAGTTATTTATTCTAAAATTTTATTCCACGCGAGTGGGAAGGGTCCTGCCTGCTTAAAAATCACATCTTCATCTGACGTTTCCTGTTGTGTTACTGACAACAGTTGAGATGGTTCAATCTGAGCAGCGACTGTCCTCTGTAGTTTGCACTGCTCGTGCTCTTCAGATGTTATGTTTGCATTTCATTCTCTTTTGGGGAAAAAAAAAAGAGTCAGGTTAATCAGTTTTACTTCTGTGTGTATCAATTCTAGTAAATTTAATCATATGGCTTGCAGGGATTGTCTCAACTCCTAGTGTACACGCCAGAAGAATGGCTGAATGTGAACAGAAATGTGCATTGATTAAAAAAAACCAAACAAACTATTTCTGCAATCGCCAGGATTTGAAAAACTAAATCTGAAAATCTGAGTTTGAGAAAAATATCTAACAGTACATGTGCCTTTAATAGTTACTGTACTGGTCTCCTAGGGACCGAAGTCATACTATTTTGTCATTAAAACAACTTTGCACTCCAGTTTAGTGTTATAAAAGGCTTTCCTACCCCTTGCGTATGTCCAAACAGCCTTGAGGCTGCTCTGACTTACGTTATACTTTTCAGCGACCCCTGTGAGTTCTGGATTACACGGCAAGACCATGCTGTCCTGCGCTAGGTCTGTGCCAAAAATCCTGTAGTCCTGTGCATCTGGGGGCTATTGTTCAATGGCTATTTCTACTTGATTTAGAAGGTTTCCACATTTGTGAGAGGCAGACCATCAGTGTGCAGTTTGTCTAATGCACACGTACCCACAGAGAACATCTTTGAGTGCATGGCATATGGATCTGTCATGAGCCTTCCCACGTGTAGTGCAGAATGGTTCTGGTTTATCTGTCAGCACGAAGTACAAGCCCCAAATGCAAAACTGAAAGCTTTCAGGCCGCTCAGTGGTTTGAAAAAAGCACAGCAGCACCGTCGTCTGGTAAGGGAGGCAAAGGAGGCAAAGGTTTCAGAGGAGCTTTTAGGAGTCCGTAGCACTCCTGTCTGTGGGCTTGTGAAAACAATGCGTCTCGCCAGTAGCTGTGAATGAAGACCACGGTGCGGTGACTTCCATCTGCTCACGTTCCTGATGCATAACCAACAGCTTCGCGCTGTTTCTTCAAAATGATGGGGCAAATTGACAGCCAGTTTATCAACCTTGGATGGTTTTGCTTGTCAGGACAAAACAGAAGATGGAATTTGTGGGATGATGGAAGACATCCCTGTGGGCACAGGAAAGCAAGGAGGGCAGGTGCTCAGTGACTGCTGTTGAATCTACGTATCACCTGAGAGAAGGAAAGAGAGTGGCTCTCGCCTCAGCTTCTGTCAGCTGCAAGGGCTCGTACTTCGCAGGTCTGTTGAGGCTGAGGAGAGGAAAAAAATCACAGGGAACCCACAGAAAAAGAAAACACAGCCACAGATGCAGTCACAGTGTTTCCCAGAGGGCTGAAACACTGAGATTCTTGTATGGGAATCGCTCTGGGGCTCTTGCTTTTCTCCCTTACAAGTCTCATTTCTTGTCCAACATCCACCTTCTTGCTGTACCTTCTCACGTATCTGTCCTAATGGCGCAGATGCCGCCTCCGGGGCTACCCTCCCTCTCTCTGTTACCCCCCACAATGCTGGTCCACTGCAGGATCCAGCCCACCCTTCTGTGCAGGTCAGCTCTCACCAGCCCCTGGGGTGCCTGGGAGGGAGGCAGACAGGGGCTGTGCCCAGTGATTCTGTCCCAGGAAGGGAACCAGAAACCACAGGAGTCACTTCTTTCTCCAAGCCCGTCATTTTCCTGGGAGGGGGGAAGAATCGATCCGCAACCCGCTACACTGCAGGTTTCAACTGTCTTCCTGTGTTAAGCTTTTCTTTCACAGTGGGAAAGACAATACCTGAGATTCCTCAATACAGAGGTACGATTTACTGTGGGGAGCCTTCTAGAGGAAGTCTGGCAGAAGGATTTGCCTAGCTGAACTATATTTAGAGCTATTGGCGGCCTGGCATAATGTTGTTGCAAGCTCAGATTCATTCCCAGGGTGTGCTTTTTAAATGCAGTTTTGGCACTTTACTGCTTGGCTGCTGTCAGCACGCTCTGGGCACCCCAACTCGTTCAGCAGGTTGGGAAATGTAAAGATTTAGTAAAACAGGTCCTCCAAAACTGGCAACAATGGACAGACATGTCTAGACTCCCTCTGGGACTGGATTCACCGTGCTCACGGACAGAAAGCTGCAGGCAGAGGCGTAGGTATAGGTATGGCCAAGGCATGCCCTCTGGCCGTGCAAGCCTCCATATACTCAAGCTCAGCATGTCAGTGTGTCATCGGACCCTGGCTGCCCGCAGGCAGCGTGCAGGCTGTCGCTGAGGCTACCCTGCAGACATGTGGTGTATGAAAAAAGCATGGTTCACCGTGTTGTGCCTGCTCCTGACACCATGCTTTCAGGGAAGCGTCACTTGGGAATTTCACCACAGTGTGAAATAAGCACATGGACAAGGCTTTCTGTGGTCACTGGAGGTCTTCTAAGAGCTGGACTAAGATGGAGGTTTTGATCCCTTTCTCTGGGAGCCTAGTGGTTGAATTTGCCCAGGCAATCCTGGTGTGGTCATGATGCGGTTGCAGTATCACCAATACAAGGGGCAAATTGGAATGAATCTTTTTGGGGTAGGCAGGGCTGCTTGGAAAGGCTGGATATCACTAAGCTACTATACAGTAACTTAGCCTGTGAATCGACTGATACCATTTCTTTGTTCTGCTATTTTTTTTTTTCCCCCCAGGACCAGTATGGACTGTCTAATGGAAGAGGCAACCAAGATGGAGAAAATCAAATTCCAGCACATTGTCACTATCTACGGGGTCTGCAACAGCCCTTTGGGGATAGTGATGGAATATATGGCGAGAGGGTCCTTGGAGAAAATTCTTCCCACTCACAAAATGTCATGGCAGCTCAAATTCCGGGTTATCCATGAGATGGGCTTGGCTATGAATTTCCTGCATAGCATGACACCTCCTTTGCTGCACTTAGATCTAAAACCGGGGAACATTCTCCTGGATGGGAATATGCATGTCAAGGTATGACCTTAACGCTGTGTTTGTAGGGACAGGCTATTTCTCAAATAAGAGAAAGGTTATTTTTGGCAAAAGAGTCCAGAATCCTAATAAGTTAGGTTCTTCAGGAACACTCAATGAAAGATTGACCAGTGGGGCTTACAAGAAGCAGCTGGTAAACAAATTACGTGGTGTTCTCAAGATGATGCAGGCAATCTGTGCCAGAACCGGGAACTTAAGGCTCCAACTTAGGAGGAAATGCTGATCTGCTGGACTCAGTGAAAAGCACTGACTCCGATTTTACCAGGGTTTTATCAAGTTTCAGCTGCTAGGCACCTCCTCATATCAGGAAGGAAGGAGGTATCTCCCAGCTAATATAAGGAGGGGGGAGATTGTAAGCATTATGGGGGAGGCTCTCATTTTTTCTTCTTGCAGATCTCAGACTTTGGGCTATCCAAATGGATGGAGCAGTCTAGCCGAATGCAATATATTGAAAGCTGTGCTTTGAGAGGCACTTTGAGCTACATCCCCCCAGAAATGTTTCTCCAGAACAGCAAGCCCCCAGGAATCAAATACGATGTGTACAGGTAGGGACTGCCTTTCTCTTCAGAGGTCACACAGGGTTGCCACCTAGCTCTTACACACAGCAAGAGAGACTGGCACACTGCCTCATCTTGTTTTTATTCTGGCGCTCTGCCTCGCCTAACGTCCTTGGTGGGGAGCACACGGGGAGTGGCATGCGGTACTCCAGACTCAGTGGTGCAGAGTGAGGGGGAGTGGGATTATCTGTGGATAATCACCTGTCTCTTCCCAGATGCACCTCTGTGCAGCGCCGATCCCATGTGAGCTGCAGACAGTATTGCCTTAGGTTCCATCATATCCTGTTAGGTTGCTGGAAGTTATTATAGAAAAGGAGCAAGACCAGAGCACAGAACACAGCGTCTGCTCTTTCACAGAAGCTTCTGCTTAGATTTGATTTTAAAACAACCGGAATATTGCTTGTCTACTTCAGTGTTCAGCTTCATTTTGGTCAGTAACAGGTGGAGAAAAGATTTCAACTTTACTTTTTTCCTTTTGGCCAAAGTGCTTTGCAGCCCACTTACACAAGCTACATATATATGTTCTGGAAATTCGTCATCTCCTTAGCCACTACGCTACACAGTAACACAAGACAAGGAGCAAAGGAGGATTTGCATGGCCACATGAACTTGCAGTAGTCAAGGGCTCTAAACCCCAATGTGAATAAAGTCAAAAAAAGGCACTGAGAGCCTGACTTTCACAGGAAATGCTCTAAGTCACTCATTCACCACAGCAGTCCTTTTGCTGAGGCATCAGAGGTGTATGGTGATTCATAAGATCTTGTCCTTTTGGTGTGGGGGATGAAATCCTTCCACCCTGAAGAACTCCTTTCCTAATTTTCCCATTTCTCAAGAAGATGAAAGCAATAAGTGAATTTTATATTTGTGTACGTTTGGGAGTGATTGCTCATTATCTCTCATTGCCTGCAGCTTTGGAATTGTCATTTGGGAGGTACTTATGCAGAAGAAACCTTATGCAGGTAAATATGAACACTTCTTACATGCTCTGCACTTATTAAATGTTTATTACAGCCATCTTCACAGAGAAAAAGCCCAGTGCACGCTGCTCTTTTTCAGGAGCCAACATGATGGCCATTATAGTCAAGGTTGCAGCAGGAAAGAGGCCCTGCCTAGAACCCATCAGCAATGACTGGCCAGGGGAATGCCAGCAGATGGTTGACTTGATGAAGAGGTGTTGGGACCAAGACCCTAAGCAAAGGCCAAGCTTTACAGGTGTAGTAGCTGATTGTGATCCAGCCAAGGGTCAGCTGTGTGGGTTAACCAGTGGGGAATAAGCTTTGCCAGTATAATCGCCTCTTGCCTTGCAAATGCTTGGTACCCATTTGCTGTCAACACATCCCTTTCCTTCCTCCCCATGCGGAGGATATGTGGAAGACTTCCACAGCCTTGGGTACTGACTGGGTTCGGAACATCTGGGTAGTCTGCACAGCTAACAGTCTTTTTGCTCTGGTAGATATCCCTGTAGAAACAGACATGCTGCTGTCATTGATACAAAGCCTTGTAGTAGATCCAGAGAATGAGCGCCTTGTTAGGAAGATGTCCCACAAGCCTGCCATCTCTGAGAACCAGCAGGTGAGGATGGCTTCCCAGTACCACTCGGGAAATTCCACTGAGTCCTTTCCCTATTCTTACCCGTTCTTAAGAATGTGTTTCCTCCCTCATCAGTGTTTATCGTCAGACAACAAGGGCACCTCAGAAACCTTTGCGCAGCGTGTTTGCATAGGTTGTAGATCTGTAATTCATTTATGGGGATAGGAAACTTGCAAATAAATTTAGCAAGTTGGCCAGTGTGCTGTACGATAGACAGTCCGAGAGGAAGACCCTTTTTTCTACCTGCTCAGATGAAGTCAGTTTATCATGTAGGTCTTGGTCATTAAAAGAAGTTCAAGCAGACACAGAATCATGGGGGTTCTGCTCATTGGCATATGTGCTCAGATGACCGTTTTCCATCTCCATGGAACTGGGGACATTCCAGTTTAAACAACTCTCGTAGAAGAAAAAAAGGTTGAAATCCCTGTGTTTCTCTGACTAAGAAAAAAAAAACAGGTTTCAGGACAGTCACAATTTTAGCCCAGCTACTGGAGTGTAATTGTGCCTAGAAGTCAGCTTCATACAGGGAGAAGTAGCAGTTGAGAACTATTGCTATTTTGAGGTTTTGCCTAGTTGTGCAGTCAGCAAGAAACAAGATGCCCGAGTATAGAGGATTTAGGAGGTGGGGGTGTTTGGCTTCCCTATACAACAAAGAAAATTACTAGTTGGGATGCTGCCATGGGCATGTGTTGCAATGAGGAAGCAGAATATATGTATGTTTGGGAGCAAA
Organism: Nipponia nippon; assembly: GCF_047370975.1. Lineage (NCBI taxonomy): Eukaryota > Metazoa > Chordata > Aves > Pelecaniformes > Threskiornithidae > Nipponia > Nipponia nippon. Next base: position 6,650,044 of record NW_028262345.1, read on the forward strand.
TAAGTAAGAGGAGAAAAATCTCATTGATGTCCAGAGACCATTTTCAGGCTCCTGGATTCCTGTTAATGTCATGATTTGCACTGCTGAGTTTTGGATGCGATAACAGGATTGGATAAAAAAACGCTCAAATGATAATACAAAATTCTAGAGCAGTACCAAAGAAGAACTCTGTGCAAACATTATAGAATGCAAATAGGCAACTTTGTCTTATGGATTTTTCTTTTCCTCTTCCTGAAAATGAGAGTGACAAAGAAGAGTTCACCTTCCCTCAGGACACCAGAAGTGGTGGTAAGTAGGGAACGTTCTTTATAATTCAAAAATAAAGAAGGGGAAACCTACAAAAAATAGCCTATTTCCTCACACTCCAGTAATAAGGATGAGGCTCAAGAAAGTTTTCCATGTGGGTGGCTTTTCTTTTTAAATTAAGGAAAATGAACTATACAGAAAATAGCAGATATAGTTCCTGTGAGGGAGAGGCCAAACGTCTCACTTGTTTCTAAGAGACTGCATGTAGTAGTCTTGCATGGTTTCATATTCCCTGTCTCTCAAATGCCTTTTATTTCATTTCACGCTATGAAGACTCACACGATCTCCTTCCCATCTTGTGCACACCAAGCTATTTCACTTGGTCTTACTCTCCCTCTCCTATTTTGTTTCCCCTGCCTTTAGAAACTGATAATCAGGAGGTTCATATCCCACCTTCTTACAGTGAGGCTGAAATTCCAGAGGACATCCTGTCTGAGGAAATCTGTAGAGTCCATGAAAATGGCCTCACATTGCTTCACCTCATGGTGATGCAGGGAAATGTGGAAAAGGTGAAGTTTCTCCTGAGCTGCAAAGCTAATGTGAACAGCCAGGTAATCTGTGGCTACACCCCACTCATTATGGCCGTTCAGAAGAGGTCGCCAGAGATCTGCTCAGTTCTGATAGAGCATGATGCGGACATCAATATGCCCGATGATGATGGCTGGACACCTCTTCACTTTGCTGCTCAGAATGGGGATGACAGAATTGTACGCCTCTTGCTGGACCACCAAGCACAGGTGAATGCTCAAGAGCGTGATGGGTGGACCCCTCTGCACTTGGCATCACAGAACAACTTTGAGAATGTGGCCCGAGTACTGCTGTCTCGCCAGGCTGACTCCAACACCCAGGAAGTTGATGGGAAAACTGCCCTCCATGTGGCAGCTTGCTTTGGACATGTCAGCTTGGTGAAACTGCTTGCCAGTCAAGGAGCAGACCTGGAGAAAAAGCAGAAGAACCAGAGAACCCCACTTCATGTTGCTGTGGAGAGAGGGAAGTTCAGGGTAGTCCATTATTTGCTGAAGAATGGGACCTCTGTCAACAACCTGGATCAAAATCATTACAGTGCCCTGCACCTGGCTGTGGTGAGGGGGAAGTATCTCATCTGTGAGAAACTCATCAAATATGGAGCCAATGTGGAGCTGAGGACAGACAAAGGTTGGACTCCCCTGCACCTGGCTTCTTTCAAAGGACACATTGAAATCATCCACCTCCTGAAAGACAGCCGTGCCAAACTGAATGCCAAAGGAAGCATGGACTGGACACCACTTCACTTGGCTACTCGCTACAGCGATGAGCCAGTGGTCTGTGAGCTATTGAGATGTGGGGCAGATCCCAACATCACTGAGAAGTCAGAGTGGGCCCCCCTCCATTTTGCAGTCCAGCGGGGCTCCTTTTTGGCTGTCATCAATCTTCTGGAGTGCAAGGCAGATGTCAATGCTAAGAACAAAGTGGGTTGGACACCCTTGCACCTTGCTGTTCTCAAGGGCAATATGGCCATTATAAAGACCTTGATTAAGGCTGGTGCTCTGCTTGATGTGGAAGACATCACTGGCTGTACAGCCCTCCAGTTGGCAATTAGACATCAGAGAGAAAACATCATTACGCTGCTTCAAGGCAAGGACTCGTTGATGAATAAATCGGGGAATAGGACTCTGGTGAATGATGCTAAGCTTTCAAGACCCAAATTTGTTCCAGGAAGGACAGATTTGTAGATTCATGAAGTCTGGCATTTATGACTTGAGTTTTCTAATATCAGGTGCTGTGCCTTAAACTACCATATTCTGTCACCTGGTGATTACAAGAAATTTTTTTTTTTCTTTAATAGAAGTTGCTAAGCATGAACACTAAAAGCGTAAAAGAAAATGGTGCCACAGAAAGAAGCTGACACGTTATTTTTCAGAGTCGGACCGAGCTTGTAGAATGTGGCTTGGTGATGCTGGCTTTAGGCAATGCTTTCCTGGTTTAATACTTACTGTGCAGGGATGGAAAGGGATATATGTACTCCCTTTTCCTGTGGGCAATGCTGAAACTGTGCACAGCAACCCATATATACATGTCCTCCACAGATTTTATGGCTTTTGTTCCATGTTTTCCTACAGAGCAGATTGGTGTAAAATGGCCTTGGCACAGGTGGGAATTGAATCATGAGATTCTCACCTGCTGCTGGAAATAGACACTAAGCATATGGTACAGCAATGTGTCAGATTTTCTGACATCTCATTTTTGTAACAAGAATAAAATAAAACAAGAAAGGAAGAAAAATCACTAGTAGAAAGTATTTAAATGGATGCAGCACCGAGAAAAGAAATTCCAGAATAATTCCACTCCATCCCTTCAGAAAAAAAGAGCCAAGAGCTTTTTTCCTGAGCATTCAAATTACTTGTTGACCACCTCCACACTTCAGACTTTAAAAACAGAGGCTGTCATTAGAAAGATGGCTCTAGGGATAAGCCAAAAATGGGGTGCAGTTCTCAATCCTGTTCCCTGCCACGAGGGTTACCAATAACCTCCAGTCTCAACTACAAAATGCTGCTGTGGGAGTTTCATAGACTGGTTGAAAGAGTTCCTACTTAGAAAAGCAGTATCTAATTTGGGTTACCCCAAATTCTCATAGCTTTTTTTTTTTTTTTTTTTTTTTTTTAAGAGCTCTGAGCAGCTGGGAAAGGTAGCAGGTACTTACTCTGTGGAAATGGACAGGTGGGGCTTATAACAGTCAGCTGTAGGTATTAGCTTAAAAGGCTAGTCTCTAAGAGCCTTTGTGTGGTCTTTGAGGAGGTGGGGGTCTTCTGGGAAGCACTGCTTAAGGTATTGAATTCAATTGTCTAGATTCAATCTTTTCTGCTGAAAATATGCTTCTGTGTATGTTTCTGTGGATGAGTAGAATGGGCTTTATGAAAAATGCATCCTATTTTTATGTCTGGTCCTATTTGTTGGAGTTGTTTTTAGAGGTGAAGAATCAGGGAAGTTCCTCAGCAGTAAGTTAGGTAAGAGTGTGGGTCACTTGGTGTGCTGGCTGGATAGCAAAGGAGACTTTCTAGCCCCAAAGAAGAGGTTGTCACTTAATAGTTGATACAAAAGAGAGCTGGCTATTTTCAGGTCAAGGTTTATGTCATGTCTCTGCTGGGAAATAATTCTATCAGGAGGATGTTCTAGATCTTGATTACCTCTTTAGAGAATGTATTGTCTTCATGGATTTGATTCGCTTGTCGTAGCAAGCAGTGCTCTTGTGCAGCTTGTGACAATCCTACCATAATTTGCTAAGCACTTCCAAAATGTGCCTGGAACAACGACTTTCTTTCATCACCTTAGCTAGAAAGATGCTGCAACGTAAGCAAGCAATCCACAGCTCTGCAGGGCAGAAGATGCATCTTTCCCAATGGACATCATTAACTGGGAATCATTACTTTAGCAACTGTTGCTTTTTATCCTCTATAGACGGAGAAATAGAAGTCTATTTGTGCATGCAGCGCACTTCAGGTCCCAGCAAGCAAGCCAAAGCAATAATGCAAACATGTAATTTGCTTCCTACAGTGAGAGAATGGTGGGCTGCAGACAAATAGCTTTACTAGGTCTGAACAGACAGCTGTTAAAGCTCCAGTGGCTGTGCTTGGGCTGAAAAGAAATATAACTGTGCTGGAGACTGTCTCCTCTAGCTGAACATCAGTAATTGTTCTTGTTTGCTCTGCTGGTGTTCCAGTGTTGTCTTTAGTGCTTTAGCCGTTCAGAAATGTTGTACAGGTTCTTCGCCTCGTACAAACGAGAGTGAATGGCGTGCGAAAGGGAGTTCCTCTTCAGCTCTGGCCAGCAACTAGAATTGCTGTGGTAGAGGGAGGCTCTGTTCAGTGGCTTCCTCTAGGCTTGCTGTGTCTGAGAAATACTTATTGTCCAGGAAAAGCTGGCAGTTGTTGGATCAGGGCAGAGCAGAACGTCAGGTTTAAAATGCTTTATGAGAACTCAGCTATATTGTCATGTGTGAGTCATAACTATATTTCATTGTTTAATGCAGCATGCTTTTCCTTAGATTAGCTTTAACCCACTGCAGCTCTCTGGACTACACTAAATAAAAGATCAGGAGGGATAATGGTGATGACAGTGCCTGCTATTAAAAATCTTAGTCGCTTCCCATGCATTTACTTGCTTTTGACATTTGACCAGTTGAACATGTCACGAGGTCATTATTATAAACTGGGTAGAGACAGGGGGCAGCCTGCATCCCCAAGGGCAGGCTATGGGCTGCTCCTCTGTGGGAGAGAGTGGATCAGCTGCGACTGGAGAACCGCAGATGTGGGAGCAAGGTGCTTTCCTGAACCACAAAGGCAGGAAGCTGCTCAGTTTACTCTCCCCTCCTATTGCAAGGCATAGAAGTCTTTGCCTTCCAGGCTTGCCTCCTGCTTGAATGGGGCATCCAGTACCCTGCCTTGCACAGTGGGAATACAATTAGTACCTGCGCAACGTGGCCCTGCAATTATCTACCTTCCGATCTTGAAGGAAACCTCCCAGATTTTCTGTATTGACAGAAAGGTTTTTCTGCTGGCTGCATACAAGAGACTAACTTTATTACATTATGAAGGGACATTGCTGATGCTGTTTTCGATCGAACCATTTTCTGTGTGGAAGTGGATGATGTTACTTATGGAAAAAGCTGAAGTGATTCATTAAGTGCTCCCTGATAACAGCCAAATCTTGAGAAGGTTAAAAAGCCCAACCTCTACTGATTTCATTTTCATTTCTACATTAACTTAAAATATTAATGTATAATATATTTGAACTCTGTGTTTTTCATGATGCTTTGACACTGAAGCAAAACCTTTAGCTATTATTTAAAAATGGGCTATATTCCAATGATTCCTTTCTAGCATTTGCCATTGGTGAAGCAAGGAGCTGTGCAGGTTATGAATTGAAATGCTGGCAAGGATTTGTTTTGCAGGGAGCTTAAAAATGTACCTTTTCTTGCAACAAAAACAAGCTTGAGGTATTTAGAAATTCCTCAAGAATGGAAATAGTTTTGGCCTACTTGCTCACGTTGTCTACCTTCCACAGTCAGCTTAGGATGCAAGTTTTCAAAGGGATGGAGGAGGAAAGGGGACATACAGAGTGGGATTAGAGGTTGCTATAATTGAGACGAAAGAACTGTGTAGCTTGTACCCATCACACAATACGGAGTGAACTTCCCCTCACCTGTGCTAATCTCTCCTTAGTTTCCTTCCTTTCTTTCCCCAGTGGTATCTCCCCAAGGGACACCTTGTGTAATATAAAGATTGCATATGCATAAGTTGGATTATTTCAGACAACTCACAGTTTAGTTCTTGTTTGTGGATGATGTTCGCTTCTGTAAGAATGGAGCACTGTGCACAGAGAGAGCATCTGCAGAAATGCCCTTCAGATGATGTGGGAGCATCGCTTGCTCAATATGCTCCCCATTCTTTTTTTAGTCATTATAGTATTTCCCTGCCAAAGAGCTAAAGCCATCTGTTTAGCTTTGAAGCCTAGCTCTGAAATCCAGAGCTGTTTCCCAGTGTTGGCTGCTAAATGTGCCCTGTCTTCAGTCCAGGGCATGGACGCAGGCAGTGTTTTGAAAGAGGCTGTTCTGCTGCTAGTGCTTTTTCTTACTTATCAGTTGAAGTGGAAGAGAGGAAGGATAATGACATCTTTCGCATTAAGTCAGTGCCCAAGGAATTGAGAGAAGGCGGCTAATGGAAGACTAAATCCCAAGTGACTCTCAGAATGCTACCCTCCTCCGATGGACCTTTGACACACAGAGATGCCTGGGTGGGGTTAGCCATTTCTCGTTAATCAGGGAAAGCCTGCAAGTTAATGCACTGAAAGCAGTCACAATCGTTGAGCTCTGAAATGATACAATTCTTGTTCTGTCTGCTCTCTGTGCTTCTCACTGCCTTGATATGAGCTTCACATTCAAGATGGTTTTATTACTTATATCATGCAGATAGCAGGACTGTGGCTAGTATCTTCTATTTCTGGTGGGCTTGTGTCACAGGACAAAGAAAAACATAATACCTTTGCACACATCTTGCTGATGTGATAGTTACCTTCCTGGATTCTGTGGCGTGTCGAAGGCAAACTGCATTACGCGCCATCAACAATGGCAAAATTGGGAATGGATGTCTGGCTGACACCCCCACACACATTCTGAGGGAGGATTCCTTCATAGTAACACTTGTGATGGAAACAGTTAAACTTTGCTCCCATAAGGGTGTCCTTCGACACCTCACGTTCGGACGTTCTCGTGAGGTGCCCTGGCCCATGAGGGCTCCAGCGGGAAGAGCGGGGCTCAAACCCGTGCAGCTACTGATGATGCCACGTGCTGTAGAAACAGCGCTCCTCATGCTTAGCCTCAAACAGAGGGGTGTTTGCAGCAAATCGGAAGCTTCGCCTCTAATTAAAATGTCATACTTCTCATGCTCAAGCAGCCTGGAAATCTCTTGCTGAGACCTAAGCTGTTTAGCTGTTGTTAAGCTGTCAAAGGCATAACATTAAAGAAGTATGAGGCATAGACAGATAGCTCTCCCTTGGTGTGACATTTTTTACTCCAATATCACTTTGAAGATGTTTTTCTTAGCAGTGATGCTTGAAATTCTGCGAGATGATGGGTGTGACTGGCAGCAGGAATACTGGTCTCCTTGTACTAGTAATGTCTTAAAAAGAAAAAAAAATATCCAACAGCACAAATAACAAGCCAAAACCTCAGTGGTAGCTGAAGTAAGTCCAGGGAGGGATTTTGGGTTTGGTTTTTTTGTTGTTGTTGTTGTTTTCTTGTGGTGTGTGGTTTTGCTGGTTTTGGTTTTGTTGGGGTTTTTTTTGGGTTTGGCTTTTTTTTTTTTAATGCGTGCTCTCAAGGGCTCAAATTTGTGACAGGAACCTCTGGTGTTCATTTTCCTCCCTTTAATCTCCAGGTAGCAGATGGGGGGGAAGTGAGTCATGAAGGGCTGACTTCTGCCTGCTGTGCCCAGTGCAAGTTTCCCGGCTTGTCTTGCATTGATCACAATTGTTGCTTTCACCGAGGTGTAGAGACATGAGAATTAAAAGCAGCATGGTTCACTTTCCCATGCCTTATCCATATGTACGCGCTTCTTTGCTGATCTCTGTGTATTCCTACATGTGATGGTATTTGCAATAGACGAGGGGAGTAATAGAAAAGCAGTTGGGGAACGTGCTAATGTGATATGGGCAATGAAGGAATTTTAATTTTTTTTAAGTATCAGTACATTTTTCACATAGTCAACCTTGACGTCACTAATGTCACGTGATCTCTTCTTGCTTCCCCCTCTTGTCGGGAAGTGAAGTTGAAAGGTTTAGGATACCAGAATGCCTCATAAATGCTGAGCAACGACAGGCATTAAAGGTTTAATTATTCAGTAAGGATGGTTTGGGTTTTATTCTTGGTGTTTATGTCCAGCTCTAAAAATCCTGCAGCTGAAATATAGAAAGCAGGTTGTACAGGTCTTCAGAAATCTGGATTCAGCTGTGAGTGCTGAGCTTTTGCAAAACTTCTGGCTTTGCTGTATCAGTGACTCCACCAGCTGCTTGTCAGACAGGAACAAAGGCAGATGTTCACAACTGCCACTTGGGTAAAGTAGAAAACTGGGGGGGGAGCATGCATTTGTTTTTCACACAGGACAGCCTAGATCCTGTTTTGAGGACCTCTGCGTGGTAACATAAGCGGTAATTATAATAATATCTGTCTTCAGACATAATTTGTGTAACTCAGGACGCTGGTAATCTTGCAATTTGATAAATTTTATCCAATAGTGTCAACTACCTGTATGAAATGAGCAGGATGTTAGAAACAGGGAATTAGCCTAGAATAAATCTTCCCTTTTTAAAATCTGCAAAGAGAAAACCAAAACAAGAAGTGTCCCATTCAAGTTATGTTCTGTTGGAACATCGATAGTACAGCATGTGTTGCTTGGTAACCAGTCCCAAGTAAAACAAAGAGGACACTTGGAAGAGTCCTCCCTGGAATAATAATATCTTGCAATGAGGGCCAACACAGAAAGAAAAAGCTATCGCAGGGAAGCGGTGTTCAGCTGTGCTCTAATCTAGGGAGGATCCTTAAATGCCAATTTCACAACAAAGAGCAGGATATTCTTCTGGGTTCGTTTCTGCTGTGCAGATTGCTGTGTTTGAAGCTTTGATCCTAGAGCTGCTTGCATTTACCTGACTTGCACAGAGAGAATCTGTTCTCGAGATGTTCCGCAAAATGGCTGCTGCGGGCATCGTCCAAAGGAGGAAAGGACTGGCTGGAAGGCGTACTTCAAACACTCGGAGCTTTTCTGTACAGCTCTTTCTCTTAACTTTAGCTGTATCGATCCAGCTGGGGAAAGTGAATATCTCCACTGCTTAATATCATTTGAAATATTTACACAGAAAAAAAGAAATCCAATTGCCACATAATTCAGCAGCTCACTTCTGTCATCATTCTGACAGAAACAAAACTCAGCTCATATGTCATACAATGTTTTTTAGAAGAGCTTAATTAAATTTATATTGAAAATAACAGGGGATTAAGAACACACAAGGGAAATACATTCCCCTTGCAGAGCATTACAGAGGTGATAGAAGCAATTTGCAGAGAAAATTACCTGTTTGCTGCTCAGTTTCTATAGAAATTAAAGGAGTCTTTACAAACTCTGGAAAACTGCATTCCAGCCTCCGCTTTGTGACTGTGCAACTTGCAGCTTGTTATTTCTAAAATTAATTGTAGGTCTCCATCCCCCCCTTTTTCCCTTGTTCAAATACATTTTAGTCTTTTGTCCCTGCTGATAAATATACTGATGATTATATCGTGTTCTTAACCAAGAACTGCCAACGCTGACAGCCAAGGCAGCACATGTCAGCAGTGTCTTTTGAAGGGAGCAGTAACAGGACGTAAATCTTCTAAGCAGCTCGTTTCTTGAGTGCGCTGTTTAGACTCTTAAAAAGACCAAAATTGTTGACCCTTAGGCCTCACAGAAATCCTGTCTTTAAGGTATCCAAAGCTGCTTGGGTGAGCAGAGTAACGTTCCTCGCTTTACCACTGACTTTGGGAATGGACGTGTAAGCGCTTCTCCAGCACAAGATGTTTCTTCTCTCGTTATCATTAGCAATGTCTCTCTGGTGAGTTTTGAGTAGACTGAAAGCACTGCTTGTAGCCTTGAACTGCGGCGATAGCTCTGAGCGTTGCCTGCAGTACCCCAAGCTCAGGATGAAAGGCAGCCATACGTGCTGAGGGTCCTCGCTTGCCCACGTTTGGGGCATTTGTACAGCGCCTTCAGTAGTGGATTCTCAGCACTCTTAAGTTTACATGCGCAAATAACATAAAATTTTACGTTAGTCTCCTTGTTGCATGTCTAATTTTCTGCGGTGTTATTTCTCCTATAGATGGGAAGCAGAAAGAAAGTGCCATGTCTTACTTTGCGTCAGCCCTATGTAGGCCAAATTTACTCTGGCTCTCTTTGGACCTGTGGTCTTGGATCAGAAGTTTCTCTTCTCAGTCTGAAAAGTGCCATTGGCAAACAGTGCTGTGCAGCACACATCTGTCAATGATCTCAAACGGCAGGGCTCCCCATGATGTCGTTATTTTTCGTAACAGACCTGACTCCAAAGCAACATCTGTCTCTGGCTCTCTGGGGCTGATACTTGAGGCTAGTTCATTAGAGTTTCAGTTTGACTTGGGTATGAAGTGGGTGGGCTGGGTGAATCTTTTACGACTGAGCTGTTGTTTTTCCCTACCAGTCACGGTTGATCCAGAGGACAAATTCCAAGCAGCCTAGTGCTTAGAAGCACTTGGATCCAGGGCTCTAGCTGGCAGAACAATGTAGTGCTACAGCCCTCCAGTTTGGGTGAAATGTGAAAAAAGGAAGGGAGACGCTGTGTCTACTGCTGAACAGCCCTGGATTACCCAGTAAGCCTCTGTGCAAAGTCCATGGGCAAATGAATAGAGAATTTGCTAAATACTTAGCTTGTATTTTGCTGTGAAACACAACCCTGAGCAGCTTCCTTCTGTAACAGGCATTTCATGTCAGGGAATTCTACGGAGTGTGTACTCCTTGCCTCCCGATGGGATGACTCGGGAGTGCTACCCTGAACATCTCTGTGTCATGTAGCGGTTCCAGCCAGCGTGAACCACGGGGATAGTTTCAAATAATTGCTCTTCAAAACTTTCTTTGTTGCTCAAATCCTTCTGGAAATGAAACATCTTACAGTGCAAAGGAGCAACGATAAGCTTACATTAGTTCTGTGCGTGGTATAAAAAGGTTTTAACATAGCTGAAACCTGGGCTTTCTGTGATTTGTACTTTTGAAACTGAAAACCAAATTAAAGCTAGACAGACTGAATCTCTGGCATCTTGCAGACTTATAGACATGCATGTGTAATTGGCGTAACTCATTACTGATTTGATTTCATGGTGGTTTTCCTTTACTCAGCACTATGCATGGCAGAAGATGATGGAGAATCGGTTCTAGACATGACTGGGTTCTTGGGCAATTTCAGATGCCTTTAGTTAATGAAATCCTTGCTACTGACATAGATATTTCTATATGGATCTGGCTAGGAGACTAACTCACAGCAACTTTTACTAGCTTTTAAAAAAAATAGACAACTAGTATGATACTTATGTTTTTTCACATTGCTTTACTACTGCCCTTTGCATTGGGTTGAAGGCACCACTGTTCCGATTCCTGTGAGCTCTTCTTGAAGCCACCCCATGCTCTGTTAATTGTGTCATGTAATTTGGGCCTACCAAACCAGCTGTCTGCATTCGATTTCCACTGCTTCTGCCCAAGACATCCATGGCAAAGCGGCCAGGGTGTGACTTTTAACACATACGGTTCTCGACAAACACCACACAAATAAATTCAGTAAAGAGTAAGTGTGTCACCAGAAGGAAGGAATAGTCTTGCCACATCTCACGTTCTCGCCAGCAGGGTGAAAGCTGGGACTGTTATTGATTTCTTAAGTGTCGTCTGCTTTCTTAGTGCTGTATCTGACTATAAACAATTTTTCACTTGAGAAATTTACAACCTAACTAACAGAAAGTGAGCAAGTGGGGATTTGTCATGCGTAGCACGGAGCAAGAAAACTTCTGATGAAAAATTGGTTTGCAGAAAAGATGGGGTTTTTGTGATCAAAATACTTTGTGGACATTTTAGTAAACTTCAGTAAAAGGGTTAGGTCTTCTGCGGGGAACTCTACAGTAAAATGTTTTGAAATGAAATCTTTCATTTTGCATTTATGTTTTGCATTGATCGAACATCAAATATTTTTCTTGCAATCCTGTTTGATTCAAAATAACACTCAATGTAAATTGGCAGTGCTCTGGCACTTTTCTGATCTGAAATGAAAGCAAATATCACAACTGGAATTTCTTCTGGCTGGCCAGAACTGGCGTCTGAGGTCTTTGACACAAGTGCCACAGGGTAGCTATGAATCTTGTGGGACAGCAGGATTGGTCATAAGGCTTATTCTGGGGGAAAAAGGAAGTGGCATATCACTTATGAAGAGGGATCACCGGAACAGACTTGTCTCTCGCTGATTCTGCATCCTTGCAATATTTGAATTTTTTCCCTGAAGAGAGCTGTAGAAAGTATCTGGCTTGAGGAGAGTTAATTTTAGTTTGACTAGCATGCACCAAGAGACAAGTCTCATGGTCCTCCTTGGAACAGGGTTAGAGGAAAGGACTGGAAAATCATTGCTATTATCTCATCCCCTCTCCAAAACTGGGGAAAAAAAATTCCCATGAGAGATTGTTCGCCAACCTAAGGACTGCCATCACTCACAAGTACGTGATTTATGGTTCTCCAGCAGGTCTGCAATTTATCCCTCCTAATTCACTGATCAAAATGGCTCTTTGGGAAATAGCATTAAAAGAAAAAGCACAGTCTTGAATACAGAGAAACACAGTTTTTTCTGGGGGGAAAAAAATTCCCAATAGAGCTCACTGCAGCAGATGTCTGTTCATCTTCTGCTGGCCTCTCGACTTTCTCTTACTATTTTTGTTATTGATACTTGTGAGGGATTAGCCTCCACGGTGGAGAGCAGATGCTGAAGTCCTGTTGCGCTGCTCGCTGAACAGCGCTGGGCACCTGCACGGCAAGTACCAGTGCTTCTTGCCCTGAGGCAACTCTGGTCTAAATAGACAACACAGTAAAAATATGGGAGAAGTGAAGATCAATTGTTCCTGCTAGGAGGAGAAACTGCTCATATGAAGAAGGTATTTCCTTTGGCTGTGCCTTTTATTTACAGCCGTATCAGTTGCTCCTTTCTTTTAGCCTGAAAGAAAAGTGCATAGTTCGGTATTCACTGCGGCCCTGGGAAGTTCAGCACCAGAATCAAGCCTCACAGTTGGCACTTTGCAACAGCTAGAATGATATCTCTAGGATTTCATGGTTTGCTAGCTTTTTGACTGAGGTCCAGCCCTAGGAAACTGTCTTCCCAACATCCCATCATCATCTTGTGTTTCATTTCCGAAGTCGTTCATAACAAAAGACAGAAGAATGAAAGGATTTCGGTGTTTCTTGCCCTTCAGGTCACTCAGTTTTACTGCATAGCCTGGGAGGAGGATGGTCCAGAGTGGGAGAGGGTGAGGGAAAGAAAAATCTTTCCCCCAATAACAGATATCCGCGTTCATTCAACGTAGGCAGGTGGATGTTACGCTCTGGGAAGAAATCGGAGAGTTGTAGTTCTTCCTCAGTACAAATCCATCCCTGGTATTACCTGCATGCCCCGTCATATGCAGAATGATCTCTTCTATCGGTATCAATCTGGTTATGAGATTATACGGTTATGGCACAGCATCATTCAAATTGCACCTCCTGCTTGGGATCCCCCGTGTCTGCTTGTAAATGCACACTGCTTTCCTTCTCTATTGTGTCGGTTGCTCTCTTCCTGTTTTTAAAAATTACCTTCATTAAAACTCAGGCTCCTTAATTTTTTTGTCCTGTCTCCACCCTGGTGTAAGACTTCAGATGTTTCAGCTGATTCAAATTTGTCTGAACCTTGACCTTTTCGTTCCCTGCTGTCTCTAAATTGCTTGACATACTTCATTGCATAAATGGATCTTCAAAGACTCTGTGTGTGTGTGTGATGCTGCCTTGTGCTTCTACGTGGACAGCTTCAGGTTAAGCAGCGTTCAACTCTATAGGCAGTTCTACTGTTTTGCTTAAAGTTTTCTAAAGCAGTGTATTTTCAGAACAGAAACCTTTGGAAGTCGCTATTTTCTTCTGGGTGCGTTCCCAGTGTTTGTTTCTCGAAGTGGCCTTTTCTCAGCAGTGGGAACTCTAAAGGGGGAAAGCTCCTGCTTCCCAGGGACTAAGATTTGTTTGTTTGGCAGTACTGGAATTATGCAGATATGCAAGTCAATTAAAATTAATCCTATGTTTTGGAGGAAAATAGATCCGAATAAATACAGCTTGGAAAAAAGTCTATTTTTAGCAGAAATGCTTGGTTTTTTCCATGGCCCCTTAGGTGTGGAGAATCAAGATGTTTCTGACAGCAATGATGTGAATGTAGGAGGGGGTGATTTTAATGTAAGAAGAAATAGTGAATTCTATGTGTTTCTTTTTATTACAAGGAGGTGGTTGTAGGATCTGTACCGTATCAGATGTCAGTGTAAGATGTGCCTTACTCCCTTCGCAGGCTTGTCATGGCCTGACATAATTAATCCTGCTCTGGCTGTGCTCTTTCCAGACTATCCAGCACTTACCTGTGCTACTCCCCAGCTTTAGGAAGTATTTTTGTCCTCTTCCTTTGAAGTCAAACCATGTATCATTTCGAAAAGCAGCCCTCCACCCAGTTCTATCACCACATGCAGGTGTGAGCTAACTTCCATTAGAGGAATGGAAAAAAGTGCCTGACTGGGTATCGAGGAGCCCTTGCTGTTTTTTCCTACCAGGCATTTCATCCCCAGCAAGTTCAGCATCATCTGATCCTTTCATCAGCTGCTACTTTCCTTTATTCTGTCTTAGAGCACAGCATGAAACCCCTCTCTTCTGCAATTTGCTACCAGCCTAGTTATAACCCCTCTTTCTCATTTTGGGAAAAAGAAAAAACCCAAAGCACAACCCAACAATGATTGTTTTTAAAGCTTGACAATACTTTGCATTGTTACAGCCCCAGAGAGGCCTCCGTTCAACCGCATGGAGGCAATCTGGCAAGGAAATATCATAGTTCAGACTCTTGCTTTGGCAACTTAGTCCTCTGCTCCTCACACCCTCTCTGGCTTTTGGAAAAGTCTTTTGTACCCAGATGAGGCCCAGGAGGAGAGATTTAGCTCCCTACTATAATGAGCAATGTAGGCTACCTCAGGGGTTCAGAACCATAGAAGCAGCTTCATTCCACTGCACTATTGTTACTGTTTAAAAAAAAAAAAGTGACCTAAAGCTTAATCTATATCTTCATTGCTGTAGTTTAAATAAGGGTGTAAACAGTTGCAGCTACAAATAAGTCAGTCCTAACTGGAAGTACACAAAACATTATCATTTTTATGTTACTGAGCCCTGGATCATGGGCCAAACTCTCTTGCAGAGATGACTTACAGATAGAATAAAATCCTACGAGAATAGAATTAATCATATAATGATGTAGAGAGGCAGTTGCTCATTGTATCTGTGTTGAAAATCTGTGTTCTGTTTGGTTAGCAGGAAAGGCTGCTGATGCTTTTATGAGTCACTAAGTACTGCTGTCTTTAACAAATTGCTCTGCTTTTGCAAGGACCTGACACAGTAGCTTTTCTTTGAGTGAGTCTCTCGGATTTACCCAATGGAGTTGGAATTCATGGACGTGAGTTACCAGACTGGGGTTCTGGGTCCCAAACCTGCAAATGGGCAACCGTTTAATGAATTAGCCTATATTTATGCTTAGCTTAAGTTAACCAATTTCCACAAGGGATCAGTGTGAAGAGCTTAACTCTGATTTTCCTACAACTTCCTTCTGTCTAATGCCACTTATTAAGGGGGACGTGTGAGCTCCTGGAATAAATATTCTCAAGCTTTTTTGCTCTGTTGCCTGCAATATCTCTAGAATACAAATACCCCTTTGTGGTATACCGAGTTGCATGAGTATAATTCAGTTAACAGAGGCAATTTGTGAATCACCTAGCATGCAGCTATAATGAACTACCATTTATTTAATGAGTAAGTGCTTTGTTTCTGTTAAAAAAAAAAAAAAAAAAAAGCTTGAAAAATGAAAAATCCAGAAGATAAAAGACCAAAATCATCCAATGGACAGAAAGCTCAGCCAGCCCCCAGAGAACATGACTTAACTCTCCATCCTAGAGATATGTAGTAACTGTGCTTCTGAATTAAAAACAAACACACACACACACACACACACACACACACCCCCAAACCACCTTACTAGTCAGAAAATATCACATTTTCATCACAAAGATTCTGTCTCCATCTGGAGCAATTATAGAAAGGAAGATTAGGCCAGGGTCAACGATAGAGGTACGGTAATTAGCTGCAATAAAGGATAAAATGAGCCTTTGTTCGCTGCTGTTAATCCTGTGGTACAGGGCCATTACTTTTTCTAAAGAGAAACATTATGGATACTGACAGAATTTAGCTTTGACAGAATTTAAGTTTGGGGCATATCTGGACTCATTCCATGGCACTTTTACTGCTCTTCAGCGCAAGCTTATTTCTTAGTAAGGCAGAGGAGTGTTCTTCTTATCACCGTGAAGATTTTACTGCTATTCTTTGGACAAACTTTTCTGCCTGCTCCAAGCAGGAAAAAAAACATCCTTATAAGGAGTTCAGGGAATTAACTTGTCTTTTTGGAAAAGACTCCAGTGTGCCAAAAGGTTTTGCTGAGACTGACCCGCCTTTATTTTGAAGAAATAGTTGTTGTCTAACGCCCAGCATGATTTCTCCCAGGAGAGAGGAGTAGGTCTATTTGCTGGCCAAGATGTTGCTCCTTTTGACTGAACACAGTTATGTTCTGTTTATGGCTTATCCCTGGAGACTCCAGTGAATGCAGGAAAATGTCACAGGACACGAACCCACTGAGACGCTTTTGAAGAGTAACAGGGAGAAAAACAACAACCACCACCATCAAATAAACAAACAGATGAAAACAGAGGAAAGGTGGAACTCATCCAAAATCTGGTGAGGTTCTTGGAAAAGAGGTGTTTCCAAGGTCATTTTCATGTTAGCAAGATGTTCAGGAGGTCGGGACGCTTCACGCTGCTGAAGGACAGGGTGAAATGGGCGTTTCACAAACCTAATTGGATAAACATATCCATACAGCAGCAACAGAGGAAACCGCTTTAGCCTTTGCATCTGAGCAAGGGAGCTTTTATTAATTTAGAAGCGACTGGCTGTGCATGCTAACAGAAGTTGACATTCCCTCCCCTATTTGGCCTTTTTGCCTAGCACGATCAGTTTGCCAAACGAAGGTTGCATGTGACCCCTTGCTGCCCTTGAGAGTCTGCTGCGTACTGTAGCTGCCTAGCGTGGCACGCACTGCATTTACCTTGAGAACAGCTCTGTGGCGCTTACTACTGCATCTCCTCGTTTGCATGTTAGGGCCCAGACGGGACAGTGAGGAAGGAAGGGATGCAGTACGTTAGCACGGCGCTTAGCTTGTGCCCCGTATCCAGATACACAGTGGTATTCAAGTGGAAAATACGTTGCGTCCTCTGTGGCTCAGCTGGCTCAACCAAGCATCCCTTCTACAGAAAGCCCGTGGACTTGCGGTTCAACGGCGATGGGAAGGCAAAGCACGCATCTGACACCAATTTGAAGTGAGGTTTGATCCAGAGAATGCCATTACCCAAGGGAAGAGGGAATCGGATGAGGAAGCTGAGTACGCTGGTTTCCAGGATTTTAAAGTGAGTAGCGGCTATAAGATCGGCTCATTTAACAGCAAGTCACCCAGATTTTTTGTATTAAATCAAAAGGCTTCAGTTAGACCTTTAAAACATTTCCAAAGACACTGATGCCCGAATCAAGCAGGGTCTGTCAGACAAATTTCTTAGGCATCCTCTCTTTCGCGTTCTTCGTTTCTTTCTGGCTGGAGGAGGTCTTGAAGTACAGCCAGGTTTATCTTAAGGCACCCTTGAGGTCTGCAGAAGCTGGGGTGATGGCTGCATGTCCTTGCTTTCTGCCTCTGTGGCATACAGTGCTATTCTTTCTCTGAACAATTTCTGCCCTGACACAGAAAGACAATGCATTAAGAGCAAAGAGCAGGAATTTAAGTTGCCTTTTCCTCTGGAATATCTTATTATGATGACCGTGGTTTGGGGCAGGAGGAAGACCATTCACAGCCAAAGTTAGAGGCACTTATTTTACATGGGTCAACAGCTCTACAAATATTTGCAAGTCACCATCAAGCTCCTGGATTATCACTACAGTTCACAACAGAGCAGTAACAATATACATACATCATAATTAGTCACTGATAAATACACTTAGTCACAACCCACATCTTTCCAAAAGCTGTTGGTTTTTGAAGACATTAGTGTATTGCGATGAGCTTTAGTGCATGTGGGTAAGGCTGGTCTTGGCTCCCAGAGGAGAGACTGACAGTCTGGGGACAGGAACACAGCAAGACTGTGATGGGGTGGTGGTGTTAGTTATTGTCTGTCCCCTTCCTCTACAGCCAAACGCTCAAGTGAACCACATAGCAGGGAGAAACAGTTCTGGCCCCATCAAACTGTGCTCTCGCTTCATGTCCAACCCCCTCTCTGATGCCTGGAGGATGATCACCACCACGATGAGACTTGAACTGTCCATGGCCGAGTTTAACCGAGTCCTCGACACTCCTGCTGCAGCTCCGCTTTCAGCGCTGGTATTCAGCTGCCAGATACTTGCTCTGAGCACCCAGAGGTGATGGAGTGACTGATGCTTGCTACAATTCATGACTGTGGGTGCTGGTTCTCACAATCCTACTCTGCGCCTGTCCTGTGGGTGGGTGCACGTGCTGGAGTGTTGACTCTTGCAGCCCATCAGCAAAGACCAGGGTAACTGCAATAATTAATTCCTTCAGTTCCAACTGGGTTTCATGGGCCATGGCAGCTAGGCATAATTGATAAATTGCCTTTTTTATGCAGTATTGATCTAGGCTGGGAGAAAATACAGCCTGAAACCAGGCAAACAAAACAGATGCTTAAGATTGCCAGGTTTGCTGCTTGAACCTTGCTGTCAAATGAGCTGTGCTCCACATGTATCAGCATGAGCAGCATGGGCTAAATAGCAAGGATTAGTTCCTTGGGAACTGGAGCTGCACTCTGATTTCAGGAAGAAATCTGCTTCTTTAGGTAGCTTTGTCTTTTCTACTCAAATTTTACTAGGGATGTTTTGGTCCTAAAGCTGACAGAGGACTTGAGAAGGGAAATGACTCCCAAATGAGTGGTTTTGTTGCACGTTATTTCAGCTCATCTCCTCTTCACACTGTCCATGCTGAAAGATCCACGTCTTTGGTTTTCAGCAGAGATTAAAAGGTTTAAAACAGTGTGTGGGGAAGGGTGTCACAGTGGGTTAAGGCAGCTTTTGGAAGGAATTAGTGAATGAGGTCAGGAACACGGGTGTCTGGAAGGTGCTGGGTGATGTGCAGAAAGCATGGAGCATGCAGGTGGTTCAGGCAAGTGGATTAGATGAGGTTATGGGCAATTTCGGACTATTTGCCTAGGAGGCTGTGCCCACTCTTTTTTGCATGCTGTGAAGAGGAGAATGCATTCTCCCACTTCTGATCGCAGAAGTCAAGAGTGCTTTGTCTTCACTAATCGTCAGTCGCGTCTAAAATTCATCCCTGTGCTGGCCAGCTGTCCCTCAGGTGAGGCTCTTTCGTGTGTTCGTTCTGCCCGCCTTTTCTCGGTATGCGCAAACCCTTCCTGTAAGCGCTTGAGCTGTGCTCTCGGGTCTCCTGCTGGGATTCTCTGGGCTGAGCTCTCGGGGTGGGACTGTGCCTACACCATCAGTAGGGGCTGAGTTCTCCATCCCTTCGTTTGGGACCCACAGCTCCTTTTCTTTTCCTTAGTGATTTCTCGCTTTGCTTACTGCATCTGTCAGACAGAGCAGAGGTTTCTGTCTGCAGACAGAGGTCTGGAGTCCAGACAGACCAGGGCTCTGACGGGCTCTGTCAGTGCAACACTGCTTTTCCAGGCACTGACTGGCAGCTCCCTGGAAGGTGAAAACTTCCCTATTGGAGTTTACTTGAAGACTTTCTGCTTTGAGGAATGATCAAAAGAGGAGGGATTTCCCCAGAAGGTCTAAATAACCAGAGGGACTGGGTTTTGCTTGGTTTTGCTCAGACCAAGGCTGTCAGTTTCTTCCACTGTTAATCTTCTAAAAGCCAAACAAAAAGGGGAGAAAACCTACAATGTTTTCTACACAGATCCTGAAAGAAACAAGTAAAAGCCTTTGTACCACTGCTCACCATGCTGCAGCACGGACTGCATTACCCTGGGTGCCGTACAAACACGGAGCTGTCTCCCTTCTGCGCCATGGCTTGTCCTAACTGTGTGTGTAGACAGAGGTGAAAATTTCAAATCCGCTTTATTATGCCTAAAACATAAGCATGGATTTTCTACTTTTGGGGAACATGTAGTTAGAGCAAAAAGACAGCTGGAGAGCAAGTCTTATTGCAAAAATATCTTTTCCGCTTATGAATTAAGCGGTCCAGCATGCTTGTGCACATACAGTCAGCTCCTTCTCTTGCAGGCAGCAAATACACATCCTAAGGCCTCTGCTCTCACCTCTGGCACGGGGACGTGCCGGGATGAACCCCCTGTGAATGGGGGTGCCTTACCCCACTGCTGGCGCCGCTTTGGAAGTGCAGTGCTTGTTACCTCAGGGTGACAGCATTACTCCAAGGCTTTTGGTTTTAAATACCTGTTTCCAAGCACCTTGCTTTGTTCAGACAGCCTTTCTTTGTCAGACTGGCTGGGCAAAGAGGAGTGTCTCAAAATTAGTCTGCTTCATGGAAAACTTCCCTTTGCTTTTTTTAATTAAGAAGAAGGCAGAATTGACTAGCATTTTCCCTTTCACGGATGTCTCTGAATCATGTTCCGGTTCCTAGTATTTCACTCGCTGTAATCTTCTTGAGTGATTCTGGTTTCATCTCTGAAGTAATTTACTGAGCATGTTTATCAAAAAGGCAATCAGATGTGTTTCTTACAAGATGCCCTGAGAACTGCCACACGGACCTGAATATTTCCTTTGATAGGTGGGCTCAGACACGCAGGCATATCTCCCTGTCTAAACAGGTTGCCATGCATTAACTGAGCCACAGTAAATCGCTTTTTGCATGATCTTAGCTCCTAGCAAGTGCAAGGTAGGCACGTTAATGTAAATGTAATGAAGGAATGTAACCTAGAGCATTTCACTGTACATCTGTCACCAGCTGAGAACACGCACAAACTCACTTACCACAGCACAGTAAACTGCCAAGCCACAATAATTCAGTCATAAATCTACATCCCTAGGTTAATTTGGTGTGACTTTTGCATCTAGACTCCAGCCTTCATACATATTGTAGAAGCTGATTCCCTGTTGTTCTGCACTTGTAGTGTCATTTATAGCAAAACAGAGTGCAAAGTGGGTGTACAGTGCTGCAAAGGCATAAACATTTTTCCTGATGTCTCTGCTTTTAGCCAGCCTACTCATTAGATTTAGATTCTGTAGCCTATTTCCAAACTCGCCAGTTTTGTTTTGGGTCAAACCCTTTCATTCTGAATCATTATCTGTACTATTCCCTGCTGGTGAACCCAGCCCACAGCCATAGGGAGGTAGAAGCAGTAGTTCAGCTCTTTAATACCGACTCCATGCGTCATTGAATCATCTCATGCACTGGATTTAATCCAGACCAGACACGGGCACATAAGTATGTTTTTAGCTTACTAGCCAGAGCACGTAACACCCTATTTATGTCGGCTTCAGACCAGGCATTGGCTGTCCCCTGCTGTGGGCGAAGTCGTTCTCATGCCATTACACTGCAAGTCTCTTTCAAGGAACCATAGCAGCTGCTTTGCAATCTTGCTGTTTTTTCTCTAGTAAGCTAGAAGAATTATGCCTGATCAAAGTCGCTTTGATTTTTGACTAAAGCTGTCCCAAAGAGAGGGACGTATTCTGAAAGATGTACAGGCATATTTGTTTAGACTAGCACTGACTGTCCATTTCTTCCCACAGACAAGCTCTCAACTCGTAACTTGTCTCATTCCACCATATTTTCAGCTCCTGGGTTTTCCTCTGTAGCCTTCTGCATTTTGCAGCTTATGGCTTGACAGAGCTCTTTGAGCTCATGCTCACGAGATCTGCACAGCGATTTTCTTGGTTGCTGTTTGCTCCTGTGTTGCCATTTATTATTTGGAGACAAGATTAGATTTCTTGCTAATGTTAACTTTGTGTTTTCTTGCTTTTTCCCATGGTCTGAAAAGAAAATCCGCTTCATGGCTGCATTATCAAATAATATATTAACAATAGTTATTATGAAATATTCGATGTGGTTACAAAGCCTGAAGTTATGACCCGGTTTTCTCCCAAGTGAGGTTTGTAGCCCTTTACATCGGGTCTGCATGCAATTGAAAGGGGTTTATGTAGCGGTTAAACCACAGATGAACACGGATAGGAAGCAGAGATCTCTGTGAGGACAGCTGTCTTCTGCTGATTTCCCCCCACCCCGTGCAGTAGTTGCTATTAAAAGCCCACAATGTCAGCCTCTGATTTTGTTCCAGTGATGCTGAAGTCTGCTCTGTTTATGAGCAGAAAGAAACAGTGCAGCACTTCACGTTGAACAGGACATCTGTGTATGCCAGGTTTGTGAGGGTGTTGTCCGCCAGTGAGGAATCAGACCCTGCCCGTGCCTCGATTAAGTCTTGTGCTGCTGTCCATGTTACATGCAGTATGTCCCACAGGAAAAGGATCTGGACAGTGCCTGGATCCTCTGTCCTCCGCCTATACTGAGATCACAGGTACAGATTTATACAGCTCCCTGTCCTCTGCTCGCTCAGAGCCTGGGGTCTGTTTATTTATAGTGTGACTCGCTGTGGACAGGAATCTGTCGTACCTTAGGACAGTCCCCGTCCCACCTCTCTCTGTGGGACAGGCTCCAGGTGAAAAGGTGATGCAGCATCCGTCCCCAGCCCCAGGATGAGCTAGGCACATGACACTGGCCCACGAGGGGCTAAAGGCAGCCATTCCCACGGGGCCGGGCAGCCCAGCCCCTCTGGGGCTTGCTGGGGAGAAGGTAAAGCAAGGAAGATGCTGCTGAAATGGGTGTGCATGAAGTGATGGCAGGGAGGGAGCAGAAGGCTTGTGGCGTGGGCACAGGGCTTGCTGGAGCGGGAAACCAGCACGTTGCTGAAGAGTCATGGTTTCGTAGCCACCTCTCGCCACTGACCTCTGGGTTAGGCAGGAGACATGCAGACCCCTGCCCTCTTGGGCTTCTCGCGGTTAGAGCTGACGAATCTCTCGTGCCTCAGACAGGGCAGTGGGCCTGAGAGGCTGATTTACCCCATCTATTCTACGTTGAGGAGACTCTCCAGTGAAGTGATAGCAGCTGAATTCCACAATCACCCTGTAGAGCCTATTTTAATCAGCTTTCTGTGTATTTGTGGCTTCTGTTTTGCTTTACTTTTGTAAAACTTGCTGCTAATGTACAACGTGTTGTATTCCTGTTCCGTGTTACAAGCTCCCCTAGCAGTGTGTTAATATCTCTGTAGTGGCTTGGATAAAACCAGGAGTGATGGCTTCTAACGTAGAGCAAGCACAAAGCCTCTGTGCTGTTTGCTTGCTTCCCGTCAGTAAGCCTGGCATAAAATCCTGCAGCTGAGGTTTAAGTGATGTAATCTTTACAGTCTCATCAAAGCTATGGATACAGTTGATTGCATGCAGCAGGGAAGCACTGCTAAGCTTGGTTAAATGTGCTCGCTTGTTTTCATTATCCCACTTTTTTTCACGGGCCCAGCATGGCAGCTTGGGACTGCAGAATGTTTTCCTCATTTAAAAGGCCTGGGTTTTGGGTTGCTTCTTAAGTCTCTTTAAATGCATTTCTAGGTCTGTTAATTATTCATTATGCCTTAATTATATTTAGTCCACCATCATCACTCTTTCTTTGGTGAAGAAAGTTGTTATTTATGAGTCAAAAGCTATTTATGAAGCAGACAGTCTGGTATCATCAGAAAGACGGGAGTTGGGGGAGCAGTTTTAATGATTAAAAGAAGCTTTGATTAAAGAGTGAGCTAATTTAACAAGTGCAACTGGTTTTCTCTTTTTTTTTTTTTTTTTTTTTTTTTGCTAGCTGCGCAGAAGAAAGCATATCCATTAATCTGTCAGGCCTGACCTGAAACTATAGGACTCGCTCAAATGCCCCCGAGATGGACAGATCAGTTCTGGTTTATTTCTTTTGAATGGTGTGAACAGTGCTTGCTGGCGGTGGTTGCTGGGGTTGTTTTGTAGTCCATAGGCTCAGAAATAAACTGCTGTAAGGGAGAACCTCATGGTAGCTGGCCCTTTATCCTGACAGGCTGGGGCCAGGCACGCTAAAAACAAGCTGGTGTGTGTCCTGTTGTTTCACCTTGGAATAGAATTTATTCTGTCGTGTTGGGGTGGGGGAGTCATTTGAGCACCTAATTTTCCATCAGTCATGGTGGCATTGAGTTGGATCACACAGCAAGAAGAATTAAACATCAGTCGAACTTAGTAGCTTTGGAGATTCTGGTTACTGTATAAGCTGAAGACTTCAGGGCAGGGATTATCTTTCTGTTCTGTGTGGGTTCAAAACTGAGTAGACCAAGGCCTGTGGTTCATGCCAAGGATCCAAAATGCCATTAAAATGAAATTTCGGTTTGTTGGAGATACATAGTTTTCTATCTTAGTGGTAGGAAGGATTTTTTCTTTTTTTTTTCCCTTTTTCTTCTTTTCTGTATAAAGAAAATCTCGGTGAGAACTATCCATGAACCCCAATTGTGTGGCAGCCTAAGCTGAGGTATTACTGTTGTGCTGACTAAGCCTGGCTGAGGCTCTCGTGCATCTATTGGATTAGTTCTTGCATAAATACCAAACGTTTCAGGGGGTAGCTTGAGGAAACAGTGCAGCAGTAAGTGCAACATAAACATAAATATTCCTAAAGGAAATAACGAAGTTCTCCAGCATAAAAGTCAAGTGAAATGCAGAAGGAAAAGCACTCCCTGCGACCAGTTACTTAACCTTGGCATGAGCTCCTGTGCTGGTTTTGGCTGCACTGCCAGCGCCATGCAGTGTCTTCACCAAAACCTTTTATGCAAGACCCAGTGATAGAGATGGATAGCTGAAATACTCCCACTGGTGTGAATTCTTACGTTAGGTGTGCTTAGCCAAGTGAAGTCCGTAATTACTTCCTTGAGGCATACTAACTTCTGCATAAAATACAGCATTAAAAACATCGTACTTATCATACAAATTGTCTGCAGTGTCATAGTGGTCTGACAGCTTCTGTTTATTTTCTCCATGCAGAGAGATTGTGAGTTTGTAGATCCTACACAACTGTTTATTGCTGCCAACCGAACTCATACAGGTTGATGCTTATGTTTGACTCGTACAATTTGTTTCCCTCAACGTTTACAGCTCAGGTAGACAAATGGTGTCCCAGTGAGAGCAGTGGCTTTCAATCCCCATCTTGAACCTGTGCTGCTATGGACCAGATGCGAATGAGTAGTGCCAAAAAGTAAACACAGACAGCTGTTGTGATGCCAGAAGTACCAGCATGACTGCTCTTGGCTACGTACTTATCTGGTTTTCATCCCCTCCTCCTCCAAATCCTTCCCAGTCTGCTTCTGTCTAGAAGAGAAGAGAGACGGAGAAATTTAAGAACATTTTCTTTTCTGTCTGTGTCTTTCTGCACCCTTTCTTTCCCATGTCTGATTCTCCTAGCTTCAGTCTAGGCAAAAGCTTGAATTCTTAAGGGTAGACTGGGATAAGTGAGAAGAAGAAAAACCGCAACTAATCTGAAAAGCAAGTCAGAAAAAAATACAAGCTCTCATCCAAAGGCCATCTTTTCCTATCACATGTTTGTATGATGTATAGCATAAGCGTCGCTCCCTGGAGTCTGGCCCCTTACAGCTAAATTGGTGCTGCTTCTGTTAAAAAGAAAGAAATAAGTATATATAACATCACGGTAGCTTGTGCAAGTCTCTATTTAATTACAGCGCTGCGTGAAGACATTCGTTGGTGTCACAAGGACTTGTGGTGGGTATTGTACATTCTTGACTCTGCAGGAAGTCGTGTTTTCACTGGAGATTTTCACCACAGAGGCAGTGGCTTTTTTTTCCTGTTTTCCCTTTTATTTCAGCAGGATTTAACAAGCTGGTTAGACCTACCGTAATTAGTTTACTCTTCAATCAGGAAGATAAACAGTATCATGACCGTAGTGGGAGCAAGCAGGCAAGCGCCAAATACAGCGCAGGCAGAATTCACTAGCTTCTTAATTACAACCTGTTCAGGGGGTGCGGAGCGCCACATGGGCTTCAGCGAGCTGTGAATCACAGGGAAGAAAAGCAGGAACAGGAAGGCTCAATAAGCAGAAATAAAGCATCAATTACAAATAATGAATCGCAAAATAGGGGCTATAGCAAGGGTCTTAAGTTCTTCTTCAGGAAGGAAGAAATGAAATCTTCTCGCTAATGTGCTCTAAAAATCGTATCCGTACCCTTACCATCATCAGCATGTCCTGCCATCTGAAGTCCTTGGGAAAGCAGTATTTTTTTCCGGAGTGGAAGTAGCAGCGAGGACTGTATTTGCCAGACTCGGATCTGGGGGCAAGAGGCCTCCGAGTCCTGTAGGATGCAACTGACTTCTCGCAATTTTCAGGAGTTTCTACAAACACCTTCCATCACATCTGTGGGCTGGTTGTCGTTGTGCCAGGTGCTGTACAAACAGATTGCAAAGACTGTCCTTACTCTCGGCATTAGCTTATTCTTTGTAAAGCCAGAGGTGATGATCTATTTTGGTCCTCTCTCGAAAAGAGTTATGAAGGCTTGATTCATGGGTGGAAAGCGCTTTAGCTTGTCGTCTTTAAGTCTAGATGTTTCATGGGAAAGGAAAACCTGCTGCAAAGGAGATGAACAGGCATGGCATTACCACCTTTCCAAGGGCAGTGGGGAATATAGATATTCCCACAAGATACCTTTGAGTCTGGAGTGTCAGGAACGAGTGGCTTAAAATATCATTGGGATGAATGATGTGCTGCAGGTAATCTCTCCCAACAAATACTTCAGCTCTAGGAAATGACACCTGGGTTTTTTTTTTTGTTCCGAGTTAACAAACATATGGAGGACATAGGCCCTTTGTCAGCAGCTCTTTTCCTCCACAACGGTTTGGAAAAGTTTTTTATCTAGTAGTTCAGGCGAGTTGAGCTATAAGGTTCTGCATCTGGATTCAGAAACAAAATTTTCAAACGAGGTACACAGCATTGAAGATGATGATTTTGTCCTGGGTTAACACTGAATGCAAAATAAAATTATGGCACAAAGTTAAGACATTATTCACGTTCTGCTTATTTTGAGGATTCACACCAGGTCTTAGTGTGGAGCACATATCACCTATGGCAACTTCCACATGCTTTAAAGCTTTTTTTTTGTCTATATGCATATTATTTTCTATTTTGATTCAGCTTCCCACCTGTTAATTCGCTAAGTCAGATTGCACCTTTCTGCTCTGTGATTGTAAATATGTTAGAAAATTGAGCAGTAGCTTGTTACTGTTTTTCCACCACAAAACCTACTGACTTTACATTATTCTTGGAATCTTTTAATTAATGCCAGTCTGAGTTCATTCCTATCACTGAGTGACCTTGCTTGGTTAAAATTGGGGGGCGGGGGGGGAAACAACCAAAAAACAAACAGACAATGTGTGCCTGAGATCTCTTGAGTTAGTGTTTCCAATTTTCTGGTTAAAAAAGGATTGGAAATTTTCCTGTGCTTCTGTAAGAAGTGTTTTTTCCCTTGCCTACAATCCTGTTATGGCACAAATGTTCCTTAGCCGTGCGTTGCAATGCTGAGACAAAAGAGTGACTGGCCCTGTCTTACATGTTCCTAACGTTTTGTTCTGACAGCATCGTGTAACACCTGGTTCAGGTATGCCAACAAAATGTTGCTCTGCTAAGCATGTACTCTCCTGTTCAGGTACCACACAGGACCTACAGCAGGTAACGAGAACTTGGGAGCCTGCCTCCGCATATGGCTACTGTAATCCCCTAGTTCTCCAGCTCCTGCATTAACTTCTAGCCAGACCTATTTCCATGTCGTTTTATTCATCTTACTATATTTTATTTACAGAGATATTACAAAATATATGTGAACGGAGTACAATTAGTAAGTACAGTGTGGATTTGGCAATGCCAGAGTCAGCGTGGTGAAATTATGATGTTATGGGTTTGCAATTGTTTTAATCCATGAAAGACACATATCCGAGGGTAAGGGATGCTGGAAACATCCAGACCTTTGCAGAGTCCAACCTGGGCATAGGAGCAGGTCCAGCTAGGGACTTTCTTGGGGTTTTATTCTGGCTTTTTCCAAAACACACAGTTTTATCTCTTTTACTGTTAATTTAAATTAGGCACAATGTTATTCTGCACTCTCTCTGTTGAGAGACAGAGGCAAATCATATCCGAGGTGTCCTTGGCTTCATGGTGCCCTGAAGTTAGGTGAGAAGAACTGGAGTTAACTTAGCTGACTTGTTCAAGTTCACATCTGAGACGGACATGGCTGCAGATGCCTCACCTGGCACACCGTCTTCATGTTTCTACATTCACCGCGCTAACACTCCTCACCTAGTTTTGTTACTTCTTGAGAGACTGGCGATGAAATGCTGGTGGGCACAAATTGCTGCTGGGCTGGCTGATGATAGATGACAGTTGGTGTCCTGTTTGATCTCAATGTACACCATGCAGTACAAGGTATCACTTCTTTAGTTTCTCTCCGCCTATTTTTTGGCTTGGGCTTCTGTTCAATTCATCCTATTTAATCATATTTACACTGATGTAGTGGTCCCACATGAGACTTACGTTCCCCTTCTTCCTTCTGCCTGTTGCTTGTAGGCCCACATTGTTGCAGGGATTGGATTTGTAGGCGGCAGAACCTTCTTAGCCCGCTTAGGGACCTCTTAAAGTTTTTCCTCAAGGCTTCAGCAGTTTAATACTGGGTAAGTCAGCTCGAGGTGAAGGCAAAGCTATTGCATGGAGTTTCCGCAAGCTCTCTGGCTCCTATTGCAAAGCGGAAAAGATGGTCTTGTCTTTGGTGAGATTGTATCAATGACTTAACACGCAAGCCGGTAGCGGCAGTGGCCTTGGCACCTTCACATGGCTCTGCGACTGTCTGTGTTAGATGCACTCAAGGTCAGGTGGCCACAGGCAAGAATCAAGTGAGTGTGTCCTGATTTTTGCTTCCGCTTTAAACACAGTGCGAGGGTAGCTCTGAAAAGTGCCCTTGGGAGTGGTGTCCCAGAGTCCAAAGGTCACCTCGAGGGATGAGAGAACCTCCCCCATGAAGGTCCTCGTTACATCCCCACCAAAAGGCGCATGGGCACGGCACTGTTGTAACACTGTAGGCCTCATGCCCGCTACAAGAGCTCGAGACCTCCCCATGGCTGCCCGTTTGTGTGCGTGAATGGCGTTGGTTTCTTTCTCATTCCTAAAAATGCGGTTGCTGTTTTTACTTTTAACAGTGGAGGATCTTCATGAAAGCCTTGCGAAATTCAATGTTGAAGGTGGTGTAAATAATTGGGTTGACAGCACTGTTGACATATCCAAGCCACGTAAAGGCGCTGTACATTGCTGGGGGGATGTTGCAATCGCAGTGCATGTTCAGGATGTGAGTGATGAAGAATGGGAGCCAGCAGATGATGAAAACACCTGGGGGAAAAGGAAAGAGACAGATTTTGATTGCTGAAAGCTGGACAAATTTTCAGACTATGAGAACAGTAAGGTTCTTTTGCGTATAAAGGAAAAATGTTTCCCCGAGGAGTAAGCCTTCTGCTTGTCTGTTTGGCCTCGGAGTCTATATTCTGAGTATCCAGGTACTGAAGAACTTCTCTGCTGATGTAATTATACCAATTACATCCAAAAATCTGGTCTTTGGAGGTGCCAGTTTCTTGCTGAGCTATGCTGCCTTTTGTGTTCTAGAAAGCCCATGAGCTAGCTCTCTTGCCCCTGCACCCAGGTGTATTTTGGCAGCCCAAACACCCCACAGATGGACAGCTTTCTGAGCCTTTTATGCAGTGCTGTGAACTGTTCCTGGCTGGGAAGGAGGTAGCCTTCCTATTGGCAGCCTCTTGCCTACATATCCTCTAACGTATCCAGTGAAACTATTTCTGTGGAGGCCTGGAAAAACAGTCTACACCGGCCATTCGGACTGGCTACCCTAATCCTGAGCAGCTATCGGGTTCCTGCAGAAACACAAGAGGAAGCCAACGCGCGCTCTCACCGAGTACAATGGCTAGCATCTGAGTGGCTTTCTTTTCCTTCTGCTGTGACAGTTTCCTCCTGCTCACGGTCTTGAGAAAGGCCCTTGTCTTGCCGTTGGGCATAGACTGGATCTCGAAGACCTTGGCTGTGTGGGGTGTTTCTTTGGCATGTCCATTCTTCTCTACTTTCCCAGGGCTGTCCAAGGGTGCCCGCAGGGTTGAGTTGGTGCCCTGATTAGAAGCAACTGGCACAACCAACTGATGGCTACTCGGTGCTGCTGGTTTGATGGTGGTTTTCTCAGGGGGACTGGTGCTGGACACCATCTCCATTTCCATCTCTTCTATGTGACTCTCCGCCTCCTGGACAAGAATCAAATGTCCACAACATAAAGACAGATAAATATACATAGAGGAGCAATGAACATTCCTTACAGAGTGAAGCTGGATGATGTTGAAGAACAATCAACCCCTCTTCTCCCTCCCTACATCTTTGGTAGATGCTTGGAGAAAGGGTTGTAAAGTGTTTATGGATAAGAATACTTTTGGGTAGATGGGATGGACAGAACTGCAGTGAATGGCTCTTCTTTATTGCACTAAGAAATGGAAGAGATGCTGCCTCCACTCCCCGTAGATTTTGTTTAGGTTTTCAGAATATAAATAAACAAAACCGAAATCAACAAGCAAGACCCAACAAAGCCAATGCAGTCCAAGACTTAAAATAAATTGAGAGGAGAAGAAAATCAAAGACACAAAATGTTAAAATGTCATGGCTTTTATAGCTGATCTTTACGTGAGCTTAGTCTGGCTTTTTGAGCTCTATGATCTTAAACCCCCTGCTTCACTCTAAGGAATGGGAAGAGTATTTAAATTTTGAGACTGAATGGTAACCTTTGCTCTTAGTTTGTTTTTCTCCCACCCTACATAAATTCATTTTGCATCCTGAGAGGAGAAAAGGGGAAAGCTAAATGCTCTGAAAAGCTACCACTTCTCTTCAACACTCACCACTTTGCGCTTATTAACTTGGAAACTCCCATTGGACTTCACAATAACTGTGCAGAGCTTGACGTCTTCTGGATGAGTGCATTTGTCCTAAGGGGCAAGCACCAGCTCAGAGGTTACACAAGCAGATAGTAATTGGGAAGGGAAGCTGGTAAGGGAGGCACGTGGAAATACAAACACAGGGCATGAAGCAGAAATTAATCAGTGTGACTGAGGTGCTAAGAATGACAGAGAACTACCCTGAAGAAGCAGTGATGGAGGCAAGCATCTGTTTGTGCCTTTCACCAAAGGAAGGAAACCAGAAAGATCTGCTTATGTCTCAGTCTATCCCTGTCTTGCTGCCTCCTTTGCTTGACACGACCCTGGCCTCTGAGGTAGTGCCTCTGGGACTATACATTCCCACCGGTCATTTTGCAGGTGCTGCGAGAGTAGCCTTTTGACAAGCGGTCTCACGCTTAGCACGCTCAGCTGGATGCCACTTATATCTCTCTCTCTCATGTTTGAGAGGCTGTTTTCACTGCAGAGGTGTCATTGCCAGTGATGTAGTTTGCACCACAGCCACACAAACAAACTCCATTGAACTTCGTCACAGCAGCAGGACTGACTCAGAAAACAGTATAGCCTGTAGTCTTGGGTAGGCCAGCCCAAACTCATCAGAGCCAAAGGAAATGCACTCTGGTCAATGAAGCAGCTCCTAATGCAGGTCTGCTGATGAAACATCCCCTGAGATCCAGGGAGGCCTGTAAAACACCAGCCAGTGACCTGATAATCCAGTGTGCGCAACTGGGACTCTGGAGTGGCACAGGACACAGCATTTATCTTTGCGATTCGCCATTTCACCGAGTCCAGCCAGTGTCATTTGGGGAAAGGAGGAAATGCTTTGGGGAATGAAGTGGAGCAAGGAAGGGGAAAGGACGGAGGCTGCTGAGAGCAGGGCAGCAACCTAGTTACCTTCAGCGGGGCTTGTGCGTCCGAGTCCCGGCCATGGCTGCTGCGCTTGGTGTTGACACGCTTCCTGCGCCTCCGGAGCACTATGTAAATCTGCACGTACACCAGCAGGGTGACAATGAAGGGAACGTAGAAGGAGACGATAGAGGAATACACAACAAAGGCAGGATTGGCAATGATGCATTCATTCTCATCTGGAAGACAAAAAGGTTCGGGCTTGTTGTCCTTGCTGCTTGGAGCTAGCACCGGGTTCCCCTTCTCTCTGCCACTTTCTGAAGGCACAGAGATACCCAGAGAGTGCGGGGTTTGGGCTCTAGGGAGACCACCACATCAGCTGGAAGTGGTCCCAGAACAGCAGACTCCCCTTGGGTCATAGGGAGTCACATATGGACCCAAAATCCCTGGCTACTACTTGCCTTATAGCTAAAAGCCTGCTGATCCCATGCTGTATACAATCCAGTCATCTTATGAAACTGATGGCTGAACAGCCAGTTCTTTTCTCTCCTGTCTTAGTGAAACTATTTGTCCCACAACTTTCCTTTTCACATGTTTTAACATAAGAGGCATTTTGATTTTGTAGTGGACAAATGTTAATGTAACACTGGCGAGTGTTATGTAAACTTCCACATAACCTCAGTCCTGACGTGTCTGGAACAGCAAGAGATGAAACGGATCCAGAAGCAGCTGACAGAAACAGTCTGGGATGACACCTGAAACAGGGATGGATACATCCCGATAAACCTAAAACCTGATCCCTGTGGTTTTTTCCTGACTTGTAACAGAAGACTGTCTGGGGACCCAGTAAAGCCAGGAAGATGCCAATAGCCAGCTGCAGGTGGCATAACACTCACCTGTGTTGTTGAGGCCAAAGAGGAGCGGGCAGGAGATGGCAAACGAGAGCACCCAGACCACAGCAATCATGACCGTGACCCTGCGCCTCGAGCTGTAGCGGGTATTATACAGCATTGGCATTGCTACCGCTGTGTACCTGCAGCGTGAAGATACAAACCCAGTCTATTGTTATTCTGCCAGCGCTGACAAACTTTGTGGGAAATTACACCTAGTTACTGTGTCTGAAAGCCCGGTCGAGCAAGAGAATATAGGGCAAGTCAGGTTTCGCAAATCTCCAAGATGCCTGCGTTCCCTGTTTTGGAGGGCATGAGGCTGGGGTCAGCTTAGCATAGCATTTTTCTTCCACTCTCTCTGAGCTACTGCCTTCCCATGGATGTCTGCTCCATCCTTCACGTGTATAAACAGAAGGACTGAACTAACGGGGACGTATACCGACAATTCCATTTACCTTCTCAAGACCAGTGTTTCTATGTCTGCTTCTGACGGAATCCCTACTCAAACCTTATTTAGGTCCTCTAAATTGCTCTTCAAAAGATGTCGACAACACTAGCTCTCGCTATTTTCAAGTCTCTGAGTCACAGGTAAAATTAGACCGCATAAAGATGGCCGTGACTTGCTACCGTGGATTTGACACAACTTGCTGCCGTGGAGCCCCCACCTGTCAATGCTGATGGCACAGAGGTTGAGGATA
Organism: Nipponia nippon; assembly: GCF_047370975.1. Classification (NCBI taxonomy): domain Eukaryota; kingdom Metazoa; phylum Chordata; class Aves; order Pelecaniformes; family Threskiornithidae; genus Nipponia; species Nipponia nippon. The sequence goes on from NW_028262345.1 coordinate 6,683,215, forward strand.
CTGGCAGTACACATCATAACGTCAAGGGTTACAAAGATATCACAGTGGATCCGACTAAACCTCCACTCTCCAACCACCTGCAAAGAGAGAGAATAAGGTCAGTAAAAGAATTCACTGAGGATATGCTCTTGCAAGGGTCTAAAGGGAGAATTTTGCACAAAGCTGTGGACGCTTGCTGGCAGCTGGAGTTCTGCCGGTTCAAGAGGGATGAAAATTTTGTCTACAGGAGTTCCAGCTGGAATCAGGTCACAGGCAATCAGTCACGTGCTGCGTCAAGTAGGATTGTTTGCCGTTGAGCGCCTTCGAGGACTTTGTCCTGTCTAGTCTAAAGGTCTCAAATGATGGCATGGCCACAAAGGAAGTACTCTGCTCCATCCAAACCGTTCTTTAGAGCATTCCCCTGAGGGCTGGTGTGATTTTGTCCTTCCTAATTCCATTCTGTTACTCTGTATTGAGTTGGGCAGCCCCAACAGCAAATGCAAACCTGGGCGCGTGTTCCGATGACATAAGGGCGTGCAAGTCTCCTCAAATTCAGAGTGAACTGCGCAGGAGCTTAAACAGGTCTCTGAAGTATTGCAAAGAAGTAGGAGGAAGGAAATACATTAATTTTATATCCCAAGCACCGCTAATTCTCCTTACAGCTTTTTATTAGACGCTTTTTTGCAATTATACCTAGCAAAGATCAGCAGTAGAGAAGCATAAAAAATCGGGGTAGAAATTCCTTGCATGGTTGGGTTTTTTTTGTGAACGAAATGAATTTAATTCAGAGTGAAAATTCTTTGACACACTGCATGTTGTGATAAAGACAAAGAACTACTGATAACACTTCCAGTTACCACTAGCCTTTTTCTCTTCACTTATCTTGCTATTGAAACTGAACTTTGCCAATTAAGTTTAATAGCAATTATTAGGACTGCTGTATTTGACATGTGATGAAAAAAGTATATTTCCCTCTAATAAAAATAGAGTCCTACTGCATTTGAAAATAGAATGAATAAGATATCTATTCTTCAGTTATTTCTGCTCTGATATACATAACCATAGGCAGCATAAAGAAGGAAGAAAGAATGACTGCATTGAAGCCTGAGTGACAGGTGAATACTCAGTGATTAAAAAAGCACTTAAGAGACAGTTACATCAGTAACTTTGATGAGAATTTGCCTAAAGGTAAAGGTTTCCAGCCAGATACAAGCCTCTGCAAAATCAGTTTCCCGAACGCAGTTTTGAGTTTATGGGAGATGCCGTAAACTGCAGCAGTTCTTTCTCTTAGTGCTTTCGTTTATGTAGGAGAAACCTCGGAAGTTTGGAGGTAGAAGATTAGTTTGCATCGAGGCTGATTTTTAAAAGGATTTCCTTTTGATGTTCATTTTTGTCCGAGCTTGTGACACAAAGCCTAAAAAAAAAAAAAGAAGATATTTGCAGAACGAAGGGTTCTGGCCAGTTTTGATTTCCGATTGCAGACCCAGAGAGGGACCACAGTGTGCCTAACCCACGTCAGTCCAATGGCTCCTTCTCTCTCAGCAAGTATTTGTCATGGGTTTTGTCGCTTCAGGCTCGCAGTAGGTTTAGCAGAATGTGGATGAGAGCAGAAAGGGCAAAAGTAAATTTAAAAAAAAAAAAAAAAAGCATTGCTGAAATGTAGAGTCCCGATTGTCCTACTTGGTAGGCTAATGAAGCCGAGGCTCCTGACGACCTCTGTGTGCACGTGAGCCCAGAAAGGGGAAAGCATCTTACATCATTTCTGCTTTACTCTTCCACGTTAAAATAAGAAGTGTCTGAAAGACTTATAGCTGGGCCTAAGAGAGCAAGAGCTTCTCGCAGCATAAGCCTCTGCTTAAAATGGGTTGTCGCAAAAGAGGAATATAATTAAAGAGCGTAACTAGTCCCAGAGGCATTCACTACAATCACAACCAGCCTGTGGTCATGTTAATAAGCTTTAGCAGATGCATGATGCTTTACACTTTTAAAGTGCCACAAAAACAATAATTAACTAGAGTGATAATTAGTATTGTGGTTTCTCGACAGCCTATGTCATGTCAGTTGGTTTGTTTTGCTTTGCATTAATACTCTAATAGGCTAATTGATTATGGCTTCTTCCCCTGCTCTCCTCTCTGTTTTATCATTTTCTCTCCCAAACAAGTGCCTGAAAATTAATTGTAAACTCAGTATAGCTTCAGTCTCGTACTTTCTCACCGCCGCTCATTCTCTCTTGGTTGTGATTGCCGCCAGCGTGCCAGCTCTCAGTGGACTGAAGAACATGGGCATCCCAGCGACGGGGGCCAAGGGAGAGGGGCTGTGTATCTGCTCTTATTCTTTCCCCTAGAGATGCATTTCATTCTTTCAGGCTGTTTACTGTTGCAAGAGTCACTTGCCATCAAGTAAACAGGTGGCAGTCTTGGGAGCGTTTGACTTTCACAAGCCACAGTGCCGCTCAGATATGGTTCTGTATGGAGAAGCGTAGAGTTCTTTTGTAATAAAGTGATGTGCTAACGGCAGCAATGTGAAAAGTAGCTCGCTTGCGATTCTATTTCTCTCCTATATTGTGAGCTCACGTATATTGTGACTTCTACAATTGCCCGCTCTTCTTACTGCTGTAGCCCTTCGGAAACAAGGTTTTGACTACTGTTTGACGCAGTTTATTAGTGTGACACCCTTGTTGTTGTTGCAGACTCATTCTTATGCTTGGGAATGAACAGTTCATCTACGTAGTTTTGAAAACAAAACTGGGGTCCTTTCACTCTTGATGCCTCTATTTAAAGGCCAGGCTTTCAATGTAATTGGATTGTAATTTAGCCCTCTGAACAACACTGTGTTTTCAAGTCAGCCTGTCATCTGCCATCGTGTCCGTTTCCTGGAAAAATCTCATCAACTGTTAGGAAATTAAGGACACTTTTGTTTTGGGAAACTCGGGAGGCCTTGAAATATCTGCTGTCCAGGCTGCTAAACCTTCCATCTCTCTACCCATTCACCAGAAACATGCAGTACTGCAAAAGAAAACTGGGTCACCTACCTCCAGATAGACCACCCAAGGCATGACCAGAGTTGCTACCAAGAGATCTGCCACTGCCAAACTCACGATCAGGTAATTAGTGGTAGTCTGAAGGGCTTTTTCCCTGGACACAGCCATACACACCAGCACGTTGCCAAAAACAATGACAAAGATGAGGAGGGTGAGCAGCATGGCATAGTAGTTATAGTGAGGCTTCTGGTCTGCACTGGACTCGTTGAGTGGCTTGCTCCAGTTCCTGTCACCGATGTCACCGTTGTACCAAGAGAGGTTTAGGGGATCCATGGAGGTAAAAGTGCCAGGTTCCAGCTCCACCCTGACACAAAGATGTTGAAAAGACAGTCAAAGGCCGACACGTAAAATAAAAATAAAACAATTACGGTTGTGCTACCTCACTCTTGGGATTCTGTGGAGCCTGTTCCCCCTACCCTGAATTCCTGCCTGCAAATGGTTGACTGACTGGAAATGTGACGAAGACCCAGATGGGAGGCTGAACTGATGGTCAGATACCTAGGCAGCGATTCAAGCTGTTAATTTCTATTTCCAGTTCACCTCCCAGATTTCTGTGGCCAGGGATATTAATTACTCTGTGTTACAGCTGATTCAGGCAGAGTGCCTGGGATTTTTGTGTCGGCTCTCCAGACATTCCTTCACCACTAACTGCTCCATGTTAGGTGTGCACAGTTCAGGGCAGATGTGCCATGGCCTACTTTGTTTGTTTTTCATGTGCTTCATGGGGCTTTGGGCTGTGTTCTTTTTTTATTATTATTATTTCTTTTTCTTTGCTTTTCCTTATTTTTTTTTTTCCTCCAGCAGGGAAATGAATAAGTAAAAAAAACTATGAACTGAATTGTAATGATAATGAAACTTGACAGTAGCAGTTTTGAAGTCAGGGCTGGACTGTGCCTGCCTTCTGCCATTCCCCCAGTGAGGCTGCAGTGCAAAGGGAAAATGGTGGGGGCGTGACGGGGTGCCGTCCCCCAGCCCAGCCTCTGCCGCTCCTGGCACTGGGAAGACAGGTATCCGGGGAAATCTGCGGCATCACGGCAAACCATCGTTTCTTCCCTGGCCGATGGCCACGTGCTGTGCACTCTTTCAAAGGTAACACATAAACAAGTCATGGGTTTTGCTGTAGAGTTCCCTAGAACCTATTTAGGGTTTTGTGTTTGTTTTATTCAGAGATAGCAAAGACAACTGCACGTGTCTTTTATACTTAGGTTTTTGTGTTCATTTTACGCAGGCATAGCAAAAGCAACTGTAAATGTCTTCTGGTCTTTTGGACTTTTTCTGTCTCCCAGGGCTGCCTCTGTGCTCTGCTTCCTTAGCTGGGCCGTTTTTGGCACACGGTAAGGGGGCTGTCACCGAGAGGCTTTCCTCTGGTTTCCACTGGCTATGCGTCGGGTCCCAGGCTTACAGGCATTTTTTATGGACAAAGAGGAAGAAGAATGGAAATGAGCAGAACAGAGAAGAGGAAACGATATTCTAAAGAACTGTTGCTGTCCAGATATAGACGTTTGTGAGTTGTTAGCTGCAAATGCAAATGTTGTGGCTTCTGCTCTGATGATATGCTACAGCAGAGCTGATATCTCTTAGGTCATGTTTCTGTATGGTGCAGGCTAGTGAAGGTGGATGAATGTCCGTGAGGTTATATGGATTTTATGCTAGCAGCTGATGCAAAACAGTGATATCGGGACTCTGCGTACTCTAGATCATTGGCATCCAACTGCGCATATGTCCACATAGTAAGAAACTGGCTAAAATTTAAGCTACACCGTGCAGAGGGAGCTTGGCAGCAGGTGACTGTGTTGGGGTCTTTCTCTGGTGCCAGCATATGAAAAACAGAAATTCCGCATTTGCAGTGAGACTGCAGTATGTTTGGCCACTGGCTCTGGCATACCAGAAAGACTTTTTCCTGGCTGTGTGGTGAGGCTCTTTTGGCTCTTGTTTAGGTGGGCTCACTTAAGAGCTCCCAGGGCAGGATCTGTGTACTGGGTGCTTGTGATGGCTGGCACCATCTTCTGGGTATTTCCGCACCATGTCTGGGTCCTGCTGGAGTTTCTACACCCTTAAAAGGGATTTCCACATGATACGTGTTTGCTGAAGCAGTACGGGCTAAAGCCTGAGCATTGCCTCTGTCTGCAAATCATCCCTATCCCCTGCATAACCGAGCCAGTAATACAGGCAGAACCGGATGTGCTCAGATCTGACTGGCGCGCGCCCGAGCCTGCCTTTCGGAGAGCCACAAAGGCCATGAGGAGAGGAGCACTGGGCTGAATTTCACTGTATGAGCATTAATAGGTTCCCTGAGCTCACCAGAACCGCTAGCGCCAGATGCTCCAGGGACAAGCAGGCGGAGCGTTCTGATCATAATAGCACGGCTCTGGCATACAGCAGAGGCAGGCAGATGCTAGGGTCGTAGCTGTGCCACTGAGCAAGGTGAAATACAGCTCTGTCCCGTTTGTTGAAGCAGAGCTTCTTTGTCAACTGGTAAATTAGCATAGTGAGGCCAGCAAAAATAGAGTCGTCGTACCCAAACTGCCACCCACGGCTGCAGAGGGTCTCTGGAATGGCATTAATCCATGTTGATCATTTCAGCCCCTTGCCAGGTTTGCATGTGTGCTTAAAAGCAAAGTATCGAGATCTGTACCCGGGCCTGAAGCAGTCACTACATCAAGAAATGGTGACGTGTCAGAGCGTGATCAAAGAGTAATGGCAAGAGGTGTTTAAAAGCAAGTGGAGATTTTGGCCGCTTCGGTTTGGGCGTTTGTGGTTTGAAGGGACCTTATTCACTGCTCAGCACTTCCTAACATCAAGTGTTCCGTGTTGCTCAAGCTGGATCTCCATAGAGACCACTGCGATTTGAAAATCCAGCCGTGTTCTCGGACATCCCCAAACAGGCCATTTAATTTTCTTAATAAGAGACAAAGTGAATTCGATTTATTAAACCATGTAAGTGATCAAAATAGCAAAACATTTGCAAATATCAAATTCACCTGGGAACAATGGTTTCTTTATGTTTCACTGAGCTTTTGTGTGCTTTTCTCATTCAAAGAACAATTTGTATAATAATCCTTGGAAATTTGTTGCATATGGGTCCTTAATAGCTGATAATTCAAAAAGTGTCTGTCTGACAGTGCTATCAGCAGCACTTGATAGCTCTACAAATGTCGTCTTAGAAACTGTCAAAGTGTCAGAAATTAATTAAATGTTAGCTTATGTGACTCAGAGTGAAGGGGAAAAATCAATGCTAAATGCAGCAACAGTTTTTTCTTTTCTCCCGGTGCCCTTTGATAATGCAAAACTATCGAGAGAAGGCAGAAACACGCATAAAATGCAGGATGAAGAAAAAGGCACGAACATAGAAAAGTATCTTACAAGTATAAAAGGAGGGGAATGGTTTGATATGTGCAGGATCAGCCCCTTGGTCCTATCCTGCCTCCTCCTGAGCTCTGACTGCAGTCCACAAAAGGGAATTGCGCTTCGCGGAGAAAAGGCCAGAGCCAAGGGCGAGATGTGGGCGCGGTAGCTCTAGCCCTGCTCGTTTTACAGGCCGCCGCAGCTCAGCGGGGGAGTTGGAGGAACCACGTACATGTCCAGCTGCTGGGTAGTTACTTGATGGGGGTTAGGGAGGATACAGAAGGCCCTGGATAAAGTGAGCAAAAATCCTTTTTTGTTTCCTTCTGCAAGATTTTATTTTCTTCTTTCAGTAGAACTTTTTTTACAGCAATGATTTTTGTCTTTTCACGCAGCTGGTCATCATGAGGAAAGTTAAAAGATTATTTTTGAACATGGTGGAAATGAAAGGTTTGGTGTTTCTATTGTAAAAAAAAAAGAAAAAAAAAAGCTTTAATTTGGGAAAATGAAACACAAGAAATGTTCCAAATATTTTGCATGAAATAGGGAAACTGAAACACAGTGCAATTTGTGGTCATGCAATTAAAGGCTGTATCTAGTACATATCCACATGGTACAGAACTACAATCACATGGACAACTGTTAATTCCTAACTTCTGAGACTTTGAGTTTTCAGTCCTAAAAATAATCTTAATTTCTCCAGACACAGAACTGGCATCATTTGGAAGCATTACGGTGGCCATTAGAGTGTCTTGTGAGTCTTTCAGTACTGCTTTAAGGAGCGCTTTTTATTTTACTGCTGACAGTTTCTCAGCAGAGAAGAAAGAAGCACTTAAAAAAGCTGACGAGAAAAGAGAGTGCTTTTTACTGCGTTTGTCCAGGCACCTGCGTTTTCCTACGGAGGCAGAGGGAAGGGATCATAAATACAGGGAAAAGGCAGGACAAATGGCACCTCTCTACGCACTGTCCCTGTGGGACCTTGTCGAGTTTCAGTATCCCTGTACGCTAACGCCAGAGGCAAAACAGAGCCTCAGTTTTAGCTGAGACTTCGGATGCAGATGTCGGTAGAGTCCTGAAATGGAACAAATTTCTTTGTGAATTAACTGCAGTAAAGCCGCTTTAATTCCCATACAGAGTCCATGCAGACTTTTAGTATGGCTGAGCTAATCCAGATATGGATTTACCGAGAGGTCAAGGGCAGGACAGAGCAGCAAGGTTGCAGCCTTGTGTTTGATGGCAGCAGCGCAGCAGCACGCCTGCACCGCACAGAGCGTCTCTGCTGCTTTCCCCTTCCGTCGCATCGGGCCGACGCCCGGGTCTGTGCTAATCCCTTTAACTTCCTTGGGCGCCCCTGTTCAAGCATGGCCTAACTGGGAAGCAGTTTGCCATCCAGAGGAAAATAGCCCCTCTCTACAAGGTCCCATGCTTTCCAGATGCCTTTCAGCAGCTGGAGGAAATCTGCTGTCTGGCTGCTGCTCCCCGCTGGAAATGACAGGGAAAAGGGAGCCAGGATAGAGGCTGTAAATGCAGAGCCAGAGTTTTTCTCTCCTTTGTGGTGAACTCCCTATTCTTTTCAGAAAGCAAACTGAGAAAAATGTTTGTTTGCAATGCCAGTATTTCTCCTTCGCTCCTCGTGAGTGATCATCTAATTACATTTGTGGCAAACAAGCACGACGTCTCCCTGGCAAATGTGTAATGTTCACAACTGGCAGCGACAAAACCGTTTGTCTTTCTGGCAAGATCTGAAACATGAAATGTGTGCTAAGCAGAGAAGCAGAGTTTGCTATGTGATAGAGAGAGAGATGTACCAGACAGCTCCCTGGGAAGCAGGGGCTAAAAGGCTCCAGCAGAAACTCGTACCTACAGCTCTCCTGTGTTTGAATAGTATCCTGGGTCTACCCCCTGCTCTTAGGGCTGTGCTAGGTCAGGTATGCCTTGATGCGGTGCAAATGTCTCCCCCCCCCCCCCCCCCCCCCCCCCGAAATAACAAAGATGTAACACTCTTTTTGGTCTTTACTCTGCAAACACCCTCGGGCATAAAATATTCACAGGCCTGATCCTGAGCTAGCATCAGCGCCTAGCAGACACCGTGATGCGTGTCATTGCAGCATCTGGTTTCTGTTTGGTAAAGGTTTGTGGCCTTTGGAGCTAATCTGGGCTTGGCTGCCAAGACACGCAGTCAGCCTTTGCTTCTTCATGAAACAGTATGAAATTCCCTAAGGTTTTGCCCCAGACGTAACGCATTTAAGATGAAGTTTGGAGCTCAGCCTGGAGCGGGCTGGTAGGGGCAGGAGCAGGAGCCGAGGGACGCGGCTGTGGGAGCTGCATCCTGCTCCCTGCCGCGACGGCTGACTCGCACCTCCCCTGGGCAGGCAGGGCACGGTGGGGGCTGCAGGCAGCCAGCAGCACTGATGTGAGCTGGGGAGGCTGTTGGTTCAGTATGCTTTCTGGAGGCCAGCGTTCTCATGGACTCCAGACACAGCCACGCTGCTCGACTTGGGACTCCTGGTTGCTGGAGCACCTCAGTGACTGAACTCTCTGTAGACCTAACAGGGAAACAACAAGAAAAGCCACCAGCAACAATATCCTGATGGCCGACATTCCCACGGCAGCCTCAGAACAGTCTCTACCTCCCTTTCCCAAGGTATTTCTTGCACGCAGTTCTTCCCAGATTGCCTGTTTCCCTCTGATTGCTGCTACCCAGACATACCCATCAGGTTACTGCAAGTGTAGCCCAGGACTACGGGAGGAAGGTGTTTAGAGACAGATTTGCTCCAAAGACATTTCTGTCTCACAGAAATCAATGTCTAAGTGAAATTTGCACAGTACAGTGCCTCCCTGAATATTGTCATTTTCCTCTGAAATTTTGGAATCAATGGGCCACAGGCAAGCTGTCAAACTGACATCCTTTCTGTCCTGAGGATGCTTCTTGATGCTGTTTACTGGGCTCCACTGAGAATGCGACTGAGGCATTCCAGTCAAGGGAAATAACATGTTCTTTTGGAGCAGGGGGGTGGTGGGAGAGAAAGAGAAGGGGGCGAGCGTGTTTGAGGAGCTGGGTTTTCTTCCCTGTTCAGGAGCACTGTGCAAAGGAAAGCAGCTTCTGAAGTAGTTTTGCTATTTCTTGCATGTAAGCCCAGAATCGATAATCCATCCTGTGAATTCCTGGTCGTGGCTCATTGGAGAGCAAGGAAGGTGTGTAACAGCTAGCAGTGAGTAAGAACCTCTTCCCACCCACTTCTACGCAGGGGACAGCGTCTGCAGACGTTGAGGAGGAGGAGGAAAGGTCAGGAAGTAGGAAAACATGGTAAATCCTGTCTTGACCCGAGAACCGTAGTACCCACTGCTGCTGCTAATGCTGGTGAAAAATCATGGCCACCTGCCTTGGCATCTGACACTCCAGGATCAGCCGATACACTGAACACAACAAGCAAAGTCCTAGTGGCTTTAAATAAACATGACTCCCCCAGGCACTGAGTAGGACGTACAAATATAGCAGGGATTTGACAGTCATGACTGATGAGGTCCTGGCAGTAATTACATTTGAAGCAGTTCTGAGCACTGACTGTGTCTCTTCAGAAGGCAGTACGGGCCAACCTTAATTTTCTACCCTCCTTGCATTTTCTTAGCGGTAAGTCTCTAGCAATAAGTAGAATCCGCAAGCAGTAGGCTCAGCTACCTCTGCACCTAGAGGTACAGAAATTAGAGACAAAGATCCTGACAAGGCTGCGGTTTTTTGGGGGGCTGAATCCTAACCTCAGCACTCTGCAACCTTTGTGTCTATCCAATACAACAGTTCTTCCCACCAGCTCCTTGCAAAAGCCTCTAAGAAAAGCTTCCTCCTCTCCTGCCTTTCTATATAGCTGCCCGTTTTTCAGATCCTTTGTTATTTGAAATACAAGCGCGAGGCATTTTAACCACAGCTATTGCTCACTTCTGATTCAGAAACATCGCTGCGTTTCACTTGGTCTCGCGCAACAGCTAATTGGATCTTCCTACTAGAAAGCGTGCCCCTGTCCCCCCCGGAGTCTGTTGTAAAGCACCTAATCCAAGCGCTTCCTCCTGTAAGTGCTCAGAAGCGCTATCAGCATGGGGTTTGTACACAATACGCTCCTGCCACATAGGCCTTTGAGTCACTGACTTTAACCGTTCTTCTCGCTGATGCCACAATATTTTCTGTTCACAGCGCTTTGCTTCTCAATAATTGCGTTGTTCGGAGCTCTCTGCACTAATTCTGTAGCGTGAATCACCACCTCCCCAACAGCAGCGCTGGGACGGAGGGGGAAGAGAACCACAGCAGCCTGAGCTCCTTTCTCTGGAAAGCAGAGAGAGTTCCCTTCCCGCGGGAGCGGGTGGCAGGGTGATCTTCTTGCAACAGCCTTGTGCCTCAAGAGCTGCCAGGCTGATTCCTGGTTTTAATGCAGGTGCTCTGACGCTTTTGACTTCAAGAAGTCGCTCGGATTCTCAGTTGTCCATTTGTGGTATTAGCGCATTCATCGTCCCTCTTTCCCTGTGATGCCATGAATTTTTGCCGGAGTTTGCAATTGCGTTGCAGGGAGGAGAGGGAATTTGTTTTTCTTTTTCCCAGAGCACTTGTCCGTTGTCCCTGGGTGCAGTGCTGATGGAGCAAAACGTTCCCCGGGACCGCTGCGGTCTTGGCAGAAGAGGCACAAAGGGAGCAGAGCGTGTTCCTGCCCTCCTTATTGAAAACCAGCGCACGCATTGCTCTGGTCCGTTTGGAGAAGGATGTTCTAAAGCTGAATTTCACTGGGAATTGACTGCCTCCTGCTTTCACATCCTTTGGAAATTTCACCCTTAATTAAAGGCTTGCCAGGTTTTTTTGCAAGTCCTAATGGAAGGGTAGAATTTGGTGATATCTTTCCCAGAGGTGGAGAAACACACATTTCACTTGCTTTAGTGTGTCTTTCTGCTAGTAAAAAGCAGATTCCGTTTTTAAAAAGGCCTTCTCTTTATTCAAGACCTGCAGCTTGTTGTGGGGTTTTATCAGAAATGGCTTGGAATTTTCAGATTTTAACAACATCTCAGTCCAATATGTTAAACAGTCAAAACTAATAACTTTTGCAAGGAAAAGTTGTAGTGGGTTGGGTTGTCCTTTTTCCTAAATAAGCTTTTTAGGATCTATCAGGATTTCAAACCTGTTAAAACACCTCACACCAAAATGAGAGAAGAAGGAGAAAAAAACCCCCACCTGTCTACATTGAAATTGTAGTTAAATTGTGCCCTTTTCTCTGAACAGATCTAACTCAAAACATTTTGGTAACCCCAGTTTGGAATATATTTTGCGAGTATTTTTAGAAAATTCGGAGCCGTTCCCCCTTCAGATCAGGTTTCCAAGACTTCTCGCACGGGCTCTTAAACCACCGCGGCAGCCATTAGAGCATGCGGTCTCACTGCTAGCCCTCCCCAAGGAGACTCGCCGAATGCACGGACAGCCATCTCGCACACAGAAGGGCAGTTTACATCGCAAATCACGAGTTTTCCTTCCAGAATGGAAGCAGGTAAAAATAGTTTCCTCCAGCAATGGTCTCCCTCCAGAAAACCCCATCACTCCCTCTACCCGCTAGAAGAGAGCTTTGACTCCTGCCTGGCAGGCTGCTGGAGTAGAGCCATTGAGTCCTGTTACTCTTTAAGAATATGTGGGTACGGGGCAAACGTTAATCTTTTGAGCATTTGGCAGATTAAGAATTTTGCAAGCTGGAGCTACTCCAAACGCAGCCCACTTGAACAGTTCTCAGCTTGGTGGAACGGATGGGCAGATAAGGCTTTTTAAAAATAATTTCTGACCGCATGTGCTTTCGATTTTGGACACCCAACCAGAAATATTACACAGATCTTGATTTTCCGTGTTTAAAGGTGAAGAATTTATTTCTTATAAACAAAGACCCATTCCAAAGTCTTATGTTGGGCTCATTCGAAAACAAATTGTGGAAACAATCGGATCTTGCACCGCAGGATCTGATGAAATGTGTAACAGCTGCAGACAAGATTGTGAATTAATAGCGTAGGTATTGCGTATCACCTCACTCCTGCGTTCTCACGTGGAGATGGCCGCCGTCAGACAGGTCTTCTGACTAGAAAGACATTGGCTCTTATTAAGTATTGCATTACTATAGACCTAACGTGCTGTTCTGCACAAAAGCCCATTTTTTTCTTAATTCTTTTATATGTGTCTTAATGCCAAATCTGACTAGCTCTGAGCCTCTGACTAATCTAATAAATTCCCAGCCTTGCGATACTGATGATCTATCTTCTTTTAGAATTTGTTATGTGTTTGAGATCATCCACCAGTGTCTGCAAATAACCCTTAATCAGCAGTAGAGCTAATTGTATTATTTTTGAGGAATTGAAAAGGTTGAATCTCTTCACTCCCCATCCCCAGTAGTTACATACAGCGGCGGCTGAAATTTGAGCAAAATATTTACTTTCGAGTACTGGTTAAAATATGGCAGATGTTTCAGGATTTTTAAAAATTATTTGGTTTTACCTGTTTGGTGTTCACTGTACGTTTTGGTGCTTGGCTTTTGAAGCGTATAACTTTATTGGAATGCAGAAACAGATTGTGTTAATTCCTTAGTTGTATAAATCTTTTGTTTTCTTCCCTCCAGTCAGGCTTGCTGTGTTTATGCAGCACCTAGCACAAGGATATTTCAGCTCTGAGTCCTTCAGCCATGCTTTATTAAAAGTAAATAATAATAATTCAGATTGAGGGGATCAAATATTTGCCTTCCACTTATGTCATCTAACATTCATTTAGCATCTGCTCTTTTCATTGCCGCTCCTATCACTAAGCTTGTTTGCAAAAATTTTTGCCAAAAGAAGTGAATTCCGGGGGAAAGGAGAGCTCTTTTTTCCTTTCCCGTTCCCCTTGCCTGCCCTTCTCTCACTTTTTCTTAGGTTTTGTGGGTGCCCCGAATCACATATGACTAACGTTTGCCATGAAATCCTTTTTAATAGATCCTTTGTAGAAGATTTGATGAAGATGTGTCAGTCAGCACGACATTCGCGTGACTCCTCCTTGCTCTAAGTGCCGCTTCCCTGTATTTGAAACTTCAAGATAACCTTAGGCGAATTACTGTCCTGTCCCTCATGGCGAACGAGTACAAATACAGGCTACAATCAGCAGAGGGGAGGCCAGGAGGCTCTGTGTATTCGTCCTAGACAAATCAGCCAGTGCTCCTCAAATTTCAAATCCTAACGATCTTTAATCATTTAATCCCTGACCCAAATCGGCTCCCCTGTTCAGCTTAAATCCCACCTCTGTCATCTTTGCAAGCAAACTGCAAGTAGAAGGACATGTCTCTAGTTCTGGGCCTATCCTTTTACATCTCCTCCCACAGAGTGGGCATTCAGCCATAGAGGAACCGGGGTAGATCATCAGCTCCTGTAAATCAGCGCCTGTTGTTGTGGCCGTAGCGCTGGAAAGGACTTGGAGAGCCAGGTGGCTCCTGCTCTGCTCCGTGGCCATTCCATGACAAGGGTTTGTCTGAACTTCTCGATTTAACCTTCTTGAACATCTTCCAGATACGCAAAACGGTTCCTTAACTTTTATATATGCACTATATATCTCCTCTCCAACTTGTCTTTCCATTCTAATGCTGTTGCATCGTGTCCCCTCTTTGTTCAATTACTCACGGAGGCAGAAATTCAGACGCAGCAGGTCTCTTTCCCTGTTACTTGTGATACGAAAGCTCACGTTCTTGGAAGAATGGTTGCTCCTAGGCATGATTTTCTTCCCAATGGGAATTTTGTCGTGATTTCAAATGGATTTGTCCCTCAGATTGTGTAGCAGAGGTAGCTTATGTATTTGGATCTCAAGCAGACACGTGGGAAAGAGCCACGTGCAATATTTCAAATAAAACGCGCTGGAGAATGCATGGGAACCAATTATATAAAAAAGCAGAGTGTAAATTTTGCAGAGCGTGAGCTTGCAGAGAGTTATCCGCTTGCCGTTGGAGCCCCAACAGAACCCTTTTCCTGGTGCCATTCACATTTCAGAGGCTGGGGGAATTCACAGCAAGTCCTCCTGTGGTGACGGTGCAGTGACTCCTCGCTCACACTCCTCTCTTCCCGGAGGTACCCGAGGACAGCCGCTCCCCTTTGAACATACAGCAGGGAAGCAGCCTAAGAAGGAGCCAGGCATCTTTTCCCCCCAGCCTTTTGGCTGAGCTAACGGAAGATGCAATGTGACAAGAAGTGTCACATGTGATCAGATAACCCCATACGATGCCGATGTTGCCCCCGCCTGACTCACCATCAAATCCCTCGCTGAGATCGCGAGAGTCAAGCACTCCCTCGTGCTCCTGCTGTAGCAAGCCAGCATCTGCGCTCTCGGCACCCCGTGCCCACCTTGCTCCACAGCTGTGCCCTGATCTGCTTCTCATGGAGCCAGAGGGGAGGAAGAGAAACTGGCCTTCATCCTGCCGGTGTTGGAGGACAGGATTTTCAAACCTGTCTAAAGAAATCGAGTGTTTGTTCCTACTTGCTTTTACTTGTTGAAGCTCCTCAGCGTTCTACATAGGCCGCCTGGTTCTGGTTGCTAGTTTTTGAACCCTTCACCGATTGAGCGATTTCAGTGGGTTTTATCCTGGTTTCCTAAAGAAAGGTGCTCATCTGGTTCCACTGCGGGGGGGCGGAAGAGCTGGTTGTGCATTTGGGGCGTATGTTTTTCTCTGCCTGGCCTTTGGAACCGTTTGGCTGATGTCAAACAAGCTTCCTAAGAGCAGAGGGGTCTTACACTGCACGTTAAGTTCTCCCGCGTTTTGTGAAATTTGATGGGGGAAGGAGAAGACGGCCATCTCGTCGTGTCTCTCCAAAGACCTCAGAGAGTCCGCGTGGGTGATTCAACCACCAGGAAAGCAGGTGTTTTGCTTCCATCCTCTGTGGTACAACTTGTTTTCTGGGTGAATGCGTGGCTATTTTGCTTTGTCCTGAGCGAAGATGTTAGAAAAGCCGTTTAAGGTTTTATCTGTCCTGCCTGCTTTTGCTAGGCAGAAGGCACTAAACTGAACTACTACCATAGGCCTTCATTAAAACTCAGGCAAGCTCATTAGCATTCTGAAGTCTAACTCCAGCAGACGTGCGGATCACAGCCTAAGACTGGTCTCGCAGGTCTCCAGCCTGTTGCTAGAGCATCCTTTGCTCTGTTGATGGTTTGGGGCTGATTCTTCAGTGGGGGAGCAGGACCTGTTAATCTGACAGCTGGCAGAAGCCTTGAAAAGGCATATCTTTCCCCCCGTACTCCACAGGACTTGTTGCTAGCATCACTGACAAATCCCTAGCCAGGGGAAAAGGTTATTCAGAGCTTCAGTGCTCGAGAGATGATCAGTTTTTTGAATGATTTGAGTCATTTCAGTTTCAAAATTGCAGAAAAGTCTGCTTGGTCAGAGGAGAGAGCTGTTGTAAGTGGGAGCGGGTTACAGGACTTCTTACTACACTGGCTACCTCCCGTGAGAGGCCAGCACAGACTAGCTGGTTACGTTTGGACTAGTAGCCTGGGTAAATTCTGCCATGGCCGTCGCTGCATGAACACTACATCTGGTTTTAAACACAGAAGGGGCTCTGGGGGGGTGCTGCAAAACTCAGGACAAGGAATGAGTGAAACGCTGCTTGTGTTTCATGGGTTTCAGTGGAGCGGAGCCACTTTGGGGAGGCCAGCCGACTACCAGGGCTTCTGCCTGTGTTTCTCCAGCTCTGTCTTAGCCCTGGGATCGCTGCGCGCATTCAGCAGCTGCTCGCCTAAGACTTACCTGTTGACTTTCACGCTGTCAGCAAAACTTTCACCCTGCTGTGAGGCATTAGTATACAGAAGGCTTTAGTATACAAAACACAGCCATTTCGCCCTGCGAAGTTTGTAAACTAAATTCACAAAACGAGCAACAAGAGAGGACGAGCAAGGAAATATTGTTGCTCTTGTCGTCTGTATTGCAGTAAAAGCCAGGCCCCCCGGGAAGGGCTCCAGCTTCCCTCTGCAAACACTAAGAGGTTTGCAACACCAGCGGCGGCTTGGCTTGCTCGCAGAATTGATCGGCCCCAGCACCCTTGGCCTGCAGCCCAAGAAGCCTCCGGATTTACTGGCTGAGGTTACAAGTGGAAGCGGTGAATATTGTTTGCACTGGCAGCTTCTCCAGTGGAGTTTATCTGGGCTCAGTTGTCAGGTATAGTCAAAAAAATCCTGCAACTGCGAAAGCTGTAGAGAAGTACCAGCTCTGGCTGGCAGGACCCCTTTCCCGCAGCGTGCGCATCTAGCACCTAACACAGCAAATGCTTCATCTGGGGCTTTTCAGTGCGGCCGTTGCCTGCAATGTCCGTAATGAACCCAATTCATAAATCCAGTAGTCTGGACCTGCTCCAGTTATGAATTCCGTATTACTTCCATATTCCTTTAATCCACAAAGTCATTAACAGAGCTCCAGAAAGTCGTGAATATTTCTACCCTGTTTGGCGGGGAGCAGATACTCTTTCAGATGAAACGTTGCAAGGAGCCACTAATGTTTTTAATTACGGAGAGCTAGGTGCAAGTTACTGTGAAAGCTAAGGCAGGACTAAATCCAGTGCTGTCTTCAGTGGCTGTTTAATTCATCAGCAGCATAAATAAGGGGGTGCAGAAGACTAAAAGCAAAATGTGCATGATCTAAACCCGTGCCCTACTTGCTGAAGGCGAAACAA
Organism: Nipponia nippon; assembly: GCF_047370975.1. Taxonomy (NCBI): domain Eukaryota; kingdom Metazoa; phylum Chordata; class Aves; order Pelecaniformes; family Threskiornithidae; genus Nipponia; species Nipponia nippon. The sequence continues at coordinate 6,700,262 of NW_028262345.1, forward strand.
GCACAAAAGTCCAAGGAAAAGCTCCAGCAGGCACTGGCCTTTCTCTTCCTCAAAGAAGGGCATTGTAGCAGCGCAGAGGCGAGTTGTCCTCTTTCATATGCTCATCCCACAGACACGGGTCCCCTTCTTGAGCCTCTGGTTCGCTCCAGGAAACGAAAAATTACCGTCTGTAAGTGACGTGATTTGCTGCTGTAAATCAGGGGTTGCTGCTGTTGTCTGCGACTTGAATTTTTTCACTCACATCAAAACCAGATGCATTCTTAGTGGTCAAGGCGTTGCCACACCTGACGTGTTAAGGATGTCTTCAGAATAATATCTTTGGGGCGGACACTGAATGCTGATAGAAATGTATCTTCTGCACAAACTTAGTAATTGCTTCGCTTTAACGTTTCCTTTGCGCGTTCTTTTTCTAAAGTATGTTTATTGTCTCTACAAACAATGTCTCTTATGCTAAGGTTTTGTGGGCATGATTCTGAGGCCTTCCGAATCAGAAACTCAACAGTAAACTGAATTCAAAACGTAGCCCCAAAGGATCTTAACTTTATTATTGACCCTTTTTGTCATTTTCTGTTACTGTTGTAATTTCCTAATCGATTCTTCCTTCACACTGAGGGAAAAAAATCTACAGATAAATAAAAGTAACACTCGGAAAGGACGACAAAGGAAACTGGAAAGGGACAGACATCATACGTAGACAAACATCCTCCTACATAAGGAATAATCGCACCTCGTCATTGCATGGATTTCTCCTTTTATTAGTAAAACGTCTTTCAAAGGAAATGCATGTGCTTGTGCTCTAGAAAGAATATTTGGCCTTTACTGGTGGTGTGGAACAAGGGAAGGGTAAAATGCCAGTGGCAGAAATGATCTCTCTTCCAGGAACGCTAGCCTCTGTCAGAAGCTCTGAACCCAGAACTTTTGCAGCTAAGCAAAATGTGTTAGTGAAGAAATTATTGAATTTGTACGGGGCGGGGGAGGGGGGGGAGGAAGAAAACTTGTGAGAAAAGCAGTTACTTGCTGCAAACTACTGATTCGGTTCAGCTTTCAATGGAAATAGTTTTGGCCATGAAGTTTTCCGCTAGCCCTAGTTCTTACAGCCCTCCAGAACCGATGTTGCGATTTGGGACGTTTTAAGAGAGTGCTGCCTCTTGCCACCAAATTTGCTCTATATGCACGCTTTCTTTTGCAACAAGGATAGTAAAATTCTCCCAATTTCCTCAGATCTTGCTGAAAAGACCTCTGTGCCAACCGAGCTCTCACGACGCTGTGGTCGTGATTCTCAGTGTGACACCTTACCCTGGGAAGTATTCACCGATTCCTCTGACTGTTCGCAATACAAACTATACTGCGCACGCCACAGGCTCTTTTAGAACACAAGGGGCCAGGACAGGTCTGGGGAAGACTTTATGTGACTGACCCATGCAACCCTTAGCAATCCACAGTTGTGTAAAGCTGATGTTATTTACTTAAGCCAGCGAGCGATGTGCTGCTAGTTCAATACCCGGTCTTGTGTCCCTGAGAGCCTGACCCAGCTCCCAGGGCTGTCCCCGAGAGCCTGCCTGCCTTGCAATTTGAATGTATTAGCCTGCTCTCGTATGATCCGTGCTCAGAACTCTCTGTAGGCAGAACTCCAATGCCCAGTACTCACTGACAGATAAGAAGGAAGCCCTGTAGTTATTAATAGATGTTTTCAGCTCAGCTTCTTCAAAGGGCCGTGCAGACACTTTGAGCTATAGCCGGGCTAACAGCCAGCGATGTGGCTGCAAGCTGCATGTCACTAAATGTGCTTGATGTTTACTCTCGGCCCTCGTCTTCCGTCTGGAAATAGATCCACACCCAGGGATCCCTTCCACCTGCCACCTCTGTCTGTAGCAGTTGCCCCAGTGCTGTCCTTGGAAATACTGAGGTCTACTTTACAACTATTTGCAAGGCTTGAGGAAAAGACTGCTCTTTCAGTCTAGTTTTCTAGAGAGGGAAAACCGGAGGACACCTAAAGCTTCACTGGCACCTTTGTGTGCAGCTGTAAAATAATAATAACAACTGTAATGCTTTAATAACCTCGTGTTCCACTAGCAGAGGTCTAGAATCGCCAGTCATGGATCACCACCGACTTGAGACGCGTGCTTTACAAACGAAAACAAACCAATAATGCGGACATGTAGGAATCTTTACTAGCATGGGGATTCTGATGTTGACTTTTTGATTGCCTAGTTAGTAAGACAATGAAAACCCCCTAACTATTACTGTTGGTTTGCCATTAAGAAAGTGCAAATAAGGAACTCACACGTGCCTAGCCCCTTCACTCAGAGTCGTGGTGGGCTAAAGCGTTCCTGTGCAATCACAAAGACGTTTTTAAAGCATCCATAACTTCAGGGGGATGATAAATGATTCATGTACTGGGATCGGGGTGATTCTTGCTGTTTAATCATATATATGGCGGGGGGGGGGGTGGAGTGATGTTTCTATTTTTAATGCTTTTTAAATTAATAAGATCTTTATAATTGTAGCTTTTTGAGCACGGGTGACTAAAATTTGACTCCTAAATCTGTGTGTAAATGTCTAAAGGAAAGCAGGCTGGCTGGAGGCACCCTGTTCTCTCTGTTGTGGGAGAGCGCTAGACTCCCAGGCATGGAGATGTAACGCAAAGGTATTCTTGCCTGGAGTGGTCACCAGAGAAAACAGATAAAAAGGTTAGAAATCTAACTTCAGGCTTCAGTAACACTGTAGGTAATCACATTTTTCTGGACTGTCATACAAACGTGCAAAAGCTCGACGTATGCAGATACAGAGGTAACTGGAGGTCAGAAGAGTGCCTGTTGCAGACGGAATCTTAATTTGCTAGAACTCCAAATTGCCCGAGCTATCTAAATAGCGTTTGAGGCGAGGACTCGGTTTAGACAAGTAATTTGCAAGGTGTAATACCTTAGGTAATAACTTTAACTTTTCTGATATACTGTCTCAGCTGCAGCGTTCAGGGGAGCAGGATTCAAAAACCTGAGACATCGCTGAAGAGTTCATTTTACCATAAAGCTGCAAATTGCGCAGCGCGTTCTCAATAGTGTTGATTTTGCTGATACATCGCCAGCGTTAGCAGTTGGCAACCTGAGGCAGTAAGCAAAATCAGATACGTGTATTTATCAACTAATAAGTGTGTTTCCAGCTCCTGGGCCATCTCGGACAGAAACAGCTGAGGCTACGGAGCCTGAAATTTGGGATAAATAACGGAACACCTACAGAAAGGGAGAGGCGAGTCAAAATGAACGTTAACTGCAGAGGGTGCCCAGTCGCAGCGGATTTCACTTACTTCAGCAGGACTGGATTGCACTCTGACTAGCTTTCCCCAGACAGCAGTGCACAGGTTCGGTATGTTTATTTAGCTGCGTTAGAAATTTGAAGTGCGGACGTCATTGTGATCATCCAGGCCTACCTACAGGGCTTAACACTGTGTTCTATTATTGACTGCTTTTATTGCTCCTGACAGTCTCTCTCTTTTTCTCCAGTGCCACATAACACATAAGGCTGCATTTACATTTTCTGAATGGACTAATCACGGTTCTCTGCTTTGATAAAGAATGTGCAGCCTCCCACATAACCACATGGAAAGCAACAGGGAAGAGTAAACCAGAAATAAACCCGTTCTAGGGGGCTGAGAGAAAAATACCCACCGAGATAATTGGGAGGGACGTACAGAGAAGCAGCAACCGAACACACAGTCACATCGTAAAAAAAATTATAATGCTAAAAATATCCGGGTGAAGGACAGCAAGAGAAAACATGATTGAAGCGGAACAATTGGTAGAGGAGTTAATGCTTATTAGCAATCATTTTAGATTGAATATAGGTTGGTTTTGTAACAGCACAAGGAATGATGCATTTGACAGGACTTAAACAACTGCCTCCCCCTTTCCCAAGAATCTAGTTAGCAGCACCCTGGCACAAACCGATCAGTCTCGGTGCTCCTAAAGAGCTAGCCAAAGCAAACGCGCTTACTGAAAGTTTTTATTATTTGTAACATGCAGTGAAGTTACGTCGCAAACAAATCTTTCGAAATCTTTCCTCCCTGTGTTCCAAGCCCGAATATGTTTTAACATTTAGCCTACTGTATTTTCTCCTGTAGCCTTAAAAGAATAACCCTGAGAGGTCAGGCAAAGTTCAGCCCGTCCCGTGTCTTTTCGCCAATGGTATCCAAAAGCTATGGCCTAGGCAAGAGCGTAAGGACGGAGCAAGGGTGTATGATGTTTTTCTCGTGCTCTCCCATCATCCAACTGTTTGCATCTCGGATATTTACCCAGCCGGTGTGGTTTCTATGCGTTTATTAACGATCAGCGGACTTCTTTCCCTTGGAATTGAAATTGCCTAGTGTCCCCTTGCACCTAGGTCAACAACATTTCGGAACACTTAGCATCCAGACATCCTGTGGCAAGAAGCTTTACAGCTAAATTACACGTCATGTGAACATGCTCCCTGTCCTGTTTCTCCTGGCACTGAAATACCAGCTATGTGGATGTGAGAAAGCAAACGCTCGTTTCCAGCTTCCCTGAGTGTTCAGAAGAAATTCATGCACAGAGAGCGAAATTGAAAAAGAGATGTTAGGAACGTATTGTAAGGTTCACGAGCCAAATCGATCTGATTCATATCTGAAGAGCTACAAACACTCGTGCATTTGAAGATAAGCATCTTTCAAAGTTTCTTGTTGTTTTAGAGAATTTGTATGTAATATTTGTCAAAGAATATGGCTAGTGAGAAAAAGGGTGCGGCTAGCACAAGGGTGTTAAGACAAGCAAGCAAATGCTTTGTAGAAACAGAACATAGGGCTTGGAAGTTCGTTCCGCGGCTTCTTTCACATGGTGGAAATAGCAGTGTCCAAAGTTTTCCAAGTAATATGAAATTCTGCTTTCTTTTGGAGGAAGCTTGATTTTTGTTTATGTCCAAATACTCACTGCAGTTTCAGAGGCAGCTTCAGAAGAGAGTTCCGTATAATGCCTTGGGTGCCAAGGACGAGAAAGCCTAGGGGTAAGTCAGTTCATACCTGGTCCTCAAGGGGTTTGCAGTCACAGGGCAATTTGGCTGTTACATAGTGCAGACCTTCGTCTGCCCGGTAGGATTAAAACAACCCATTCAGCAGAAAGGGTTTTTAAAATAAGACAACGCCTTGTGAGGGTTTTTTTTTTATCCAGTGATGAACACAGAGGCATACCAGGTAATTATACTTTCTAAGGGTGAATTGTACCGTGGAAGAGCAATTCTCTGTGGCATTTTGAGATGCACCAAAATGTGAGTGTTATAAGCTCAAATTTGAATTCCAAAGTTTAAGTAAACAGAGAGCGGGAGGGTGGAGATTTGCTGCTTTAACACAAAGGACAGATTGTAGAAGAGCACACGGGAAATCGTACTCGATGTGCTAGGCCTTTCTGTCGCTTTGAGGGGGCTTATCCTGGTCACAGGTCCTCACCGGTCTGTGCCATTGCTCAGACCTTTCGACCTAGCTGCAGAACGCTGCTGTTCTGTTCCAGTTGCGTTTACCAGCACGTTTGTAACTTGTGTTATCAACTGACCGGCGCCTTGAGCCTCTGCCGTGGCAGTAACAGCCCGAGTCTGCCAGCCTGAGGGAGCATGAGGAAGAATACACTGAACCAGCAATGAAGTGCCATTAAAGGAAAAGCTGAGTATTTTCCCCAGGCGGGTGTCTTATACTTCAGCAAAGCTGGAAAAGATTAAAGTGCAATCTTTGTGCTTGCTGCCTTGCATGCAAGCAGTGCATGCAGAGTGAGTGGATGTCAAGCTGTGATTCCCTTGTGAGAGGAGCGCACATGTATAAATCACCTTTGCTTTGCAGATTTCTGTGGTTGTAACCTACTCGCTTCAGTGGGCTTCATGGTGATTTGGGATGGGGTTGTGGGAGGAGTATCAGGACAGGCATGATGGACGCTGTGTGACCGCTTGTCTAATCTAAGTTGTGACCTAGCTTTTCGCGCAGAGCCTGAAAGTGACACAGAGGCAAAATGTGAAGGAAAAAGGAAGCTGTTTGGTTCTGGTTACGATCCGTGTAAGCTACAATATAACCTATGCTATTAACCCAGCCTCACCTGGCTTTTGAGGCTTCACATGCTTCTCTCTATAAGTCTGAAGCGTGTGCTTTTGCTTCATAAATGCTACAGTGTACCAAGTTGAAGCTCTTTTTTATGCACACGCAATCTCAATGCACGCGTGCCTATGGAAGTTATATGCAAATGGAACAGCGTGGCAGATTTTACAGAGTGGATTTATGTACGTGTAACTGCATGAAATGCATTTGGGTGGCATTTTGTGATACACGGCAACGTGGGTGAACGTAAGGCAGTTCACTTAATTCGTGTCAGGTAACTGCTCTGTCGCTATCATTAGAAATATTAAGGGAAAAAGCAGGCCCCAAGCTCACATCTTTGTAATTCTGCTGACGTATAGTTATTCCTCCTGATGTTACCGTTTCAAACGGTCAGGAGATTTGAAGTCTGCCCTTCTCTTTCTTTCTCTCTCCATCTTATTGGCCTGTCGTGCCATACACCGGCTATCTGTGTAAGCAAAAGATAATCACGTGGTACATAAACCAGTGCTTTTACAAAAACTCTCTTCAGAAGTATGGGAAGTAAAGAGTAAAGGTTCTACTGTAACAGAATTTCTGTAGTATGAAAAAAGTTAAATGGAAAAAAAATAACCGAAGCTACAGAGGCAGTGCTGTTTACGCTTCTTTGATGGAGTTAGCAATATTGTCAATTGACTTTTTTTTCTAGATTGCTACAAGCAATTCATGGATTTTTACTTTGAAAGAAAGAAAAAACAGTAAGCACGGGATTATGAGTTCTTAAGACCGTTGTGTAGTTAAAGAAGATCAATTACAGGAAACACTGAACATGTAAGAGATATAACCCATGCTATTTTGCAGTGAATTGCACGTGTAACCTATTTGACCGGTTATATTATGATCTTGTGGATGGTTATTTAGAAAACTTGTTTTTCTTTTTGACTTTGAACTCTACTTGAAGAACAGTGATTCATGCTCCAGATGCTGTTAGCTCTGTGGCTCCATGCTTTGCATGTGGGAAAGTCAGGCTGAGAGAGACTTGAGAATTAACGTGAGAGGATGTGTTATATGTGTAGAAACCACCTACAGTCAACAACTTTGAACAAAAATACTTCAGCACTCAACAGGACCCAACGCAACCCTCCAGCCCGCTTCCCTGCCCTAAATCCCTGTTCCACTGGTTTCAAAAAGCCAGCCGAAAGATATAACTGAAGGGTGATGGAAAAATATTAAGATACAAACAGGAACAATTCAGACTTCCTTCACGCCACAGAGGTCACTGTAAACCTTGCACAAAATCTACTTGCAGCGTTCAGAGGAGTATTTCTGAAAGATTGCCTTCCAGGGGAAGGGTGACAGATCTCCCATCCTTCACTGGCAAAGATTGTTCAACATCAAGACTGGTGCTGAGAAGGAAATTTTAAGGGACGCAAGTTTTGCCATATGTAAAAAAGATGAGTGTCGTAAGAGAAAAAAATAGTGTTTTTCCCTCAAACTGTTTGAACAGTCTCATTCTTTAGGGAGATGGAATGTACCTACATTATATCCTATCTACACATCCTCCTCCTACAGTTTTCTCTGTCACTCTATTTCCATTGTGTCTGTGTGAGAGCAATGTTAAGCATCGAACTTCTATAAATTGATCCCAGCTTCTTAGCAACTCTAAATGCCTCTTTAGCATTTAATAACACTTGTTTATTGGTTTGCGGTTAGTGTTTCAGAAGAAAAAATGAAGACGGTTTGCGTTTTTAAATTTGAGAACTCGCTTTCACCTACTCTATTTCAGAAGAGAACAGCTTAATGCATCATTGCTCTAATGACAAATATTTTCTTTTTCTACTGTCTTTATTTACACTGCTAGGCAGTGGCGATTACAGCAGCTACTGCTCTCTCTATTCCCTCACCGGGATATTCACAACGTTTGTATTTCTTGAAGAAAAGCACCGACGCGTATCTCTTACCTTCAAGCCATACGAACGCCTCGAGCAGGGGCGGCGGCACTGCGTGTCAAATATATCCAAACCACCACAACTCTCCACCGTGGCTTTTCTCCAGCTCTCCCAGGCTTTCAAGCAGACTTTTGGTATTCGGTACTCAGGCACAGGCAGAGGAGCAAAAAGAAAAAAAAATCACCTGCCTGACCCCTGCAGACTGGGACTCGTGCAGGTGAAACTTGCTGTGGTTAGCCCCAAGCTGAGCTAGCAACTGCTAGAACTTCGAGAGCTCGGGGAGCGTATTAGCTTCCTTAGGGAGGCGGCGATTTCGGAGCAAAGCTCTCCTGCAGTAATTCGCTGTCCGTTTCTTTCAGCGCTTCTCTGGGTGGAAAAGCAGCAGCTCCGTCTCCATTTCCCAGAGCCCAGATTTGGCTAGCTGGTAATCAGAGCCGCCCCTTCCTCCCACGACGAGATCCCGACAACCTGTTTCCACTACCGCTCCCTTCGCTGGCCGCGGGCTGCGATTTCCCGCAGCGCTTCCCTTTCTGCCTCGCCTGCTGGGGGGGGGCAAAGTTTCCTCCCCCGAATCCCACCGACTCACGCCGGGGGGAGCACTCGCTCCCCGGGGGTGGTGGGCGGCTCCGCTGCCCCGGGGCGGAGGGACGAGGTCCTGCGGGCGGCGGGCGCGGACGGCAGCTTCAGCACCGGGAGCCGGACAGCGCCGGAGCGGGGCGGAGCGCGGCCCCGGGGCCCCGGCGCCGAGGGAGCCGCTCCCCCCGCAGCCCCGGGGACGGGAGAGAGCAGCAGCTCCCAGCCCGAGGAAAGCCCCGGTGGAAACGAGCCCTTCCCCGCCCGGCTGCCCTGCCCTGCCCTGCCCTGCCCTGCCCTGCCCTGCCCTGCCCTGCCCTGCCCTGCCCTGCGCACGAACGCCGGCCGCTCCGGGGGCGCCGGGCAGCCCGCAGCCTCCGTAGGCGCTCCCCGGTGGGTGCCGGCGGGGTCTGGGAATGCTGGGCAGCCTCCGGGCTACCAGGTTACCGCATGCGCCCAGGTCTGTGCGTAGCTGTCGGGTTTCACAGGGAAGGCAGGGAAAACACGGACCGACCCGCCCGCACGGACAGGATAGGAGAGGCAGGCAGAAATTTCTGGGTAAGGCAGCTGACCGCAGTTGTTATTTCCACCGTAAACAGCTCGCGTGCTTTCTCCGTAAAGACACGGGTCGATGCCAAAGAGGGACGCCGCTCACCTGCGTTCGTCCCCAGTGGAAAAGTCCCGGCATGGTCCTGTGTATTTGCCAACCTCCCAGGCTAAAATTCCCGACAGAGCTCCCGGTTTAAGCCCTCTCTGTAATGGTAAATAGATCTCTTTGCAATTCAAATACCAAGAGAAACCGTTTCCTGAAAGGATGATGAAAGCCTAGCTGCCGTTGCAAGATCTTAGTATCTTCTTATAGTTTAATGTCCTTAATACTACCTAACTTTCAAAGCATTAGGAGGCCATAATTTGAAGGGTGTTTCCTAAGAAAGCTTTTCTTTTTTTCCGGAAGTGGCTCGGTTCTCTTTTCGGAATGTTTTTTTTTTTCTGAATGTATTATTTTTCATATTCCCAAATAACACTAGATGAAGAGAAAATGGAACGAAACCCGGCTTTACGGTTAGGTTTTAAAAGGATTCCATTTCTGGAGGATTTGCTACGAAGGAGTGGATCTAGAATGCTGCTTCCAACCTTTTCTGACTGCGGAACCCTAAATATTTCACAGCAGAGCTACTGACCCCTTTAGGGTATTGCATACACGAATTGCTGTGAAACGTACGTACGCTTGTCTTTCTGAGGCATCTTTAGCATTAAAGTCAAACCAAATTCTCTCGAACTTTCCAGGTGTTATTGAAATAGCTTCCTTTTTATCCAAGTGATGTTCCACTGTGGGTTTTGCAGTGCCGAGGTAGCGAAACGAATACTAGAGCTGGCACCTTCAGCACAAACCCCAGAAACGGTCACAGGAATCGCCGTGACGTTGCAGCAGCCTGGAAGTATTCCTCCAAAGTGCTGAACTGTTACTCAGGGCCAGCGTAGGAAGCACCAGACCTTATTGCTTTGGTATATCAAGAACGCTGATTTCTCCTTGAAAGCAGGACAGGGAAGTTTTAGTACACAGGATGTTTTGCTTGCCTCAAAAGAAATATATTTATTTAACAGATGGATGGCACTTCTTTGAGATGTTTATGCTTTCTTTGAGGCCCAGAAGAATCTTGTCCTCTCCTAGCCTCCTTGGGCTTCCAGTTGTGTCACAAGTATGCTTTCTCTCCAGTCCTCTAGGAGAAAATCAACTACACTCCAAGTCGGGAAAGCAGTGATTTTGTAACTAATAACTGCGTAAGCTATTTAACGGATGAGCTCTGAGTCTCGCTGACTCTTTGCCATCTGCCCAGGCCTTTTGATTTACAGCGAAGATGTGCTTAACTGCTTGTAAGAGTCATATCTGTGTGTTCCTGCCACCGCGTTTTTTCAGTCCTACTGAAGAAAACCGCTTTTATTCTGTCCACCAGAAAACTATGAATTAAAGCCATAGCTAGTCTGATGGAAGATGGCGTTACATACCGCATCTCTTGCCTGTGCTAGAAATGCACCTAGTCTGTAACGTGAAGAACTACCTCCTCAGCCGGTGAACGCTGCAGGAGACTTTAATCAGGCTTCGTAGCTCTCCCGGTGAAGTTTAAAGTGAGATTCATTTCCCTTGAATTTTGTATCAAGAATTTCAATAAATGCCCTGGAGTTAGATGAATCATGGGAGAGAATAAAGTACAATAACAAGAAAAACTGACATATAAAATAACCCCGACACTGAACCTGAAGCCAAAATAAAATGAAACTTCAAAGCCGCAAGTATAACCTTCTCATAAGAAGCAAAATCGTTTTTTTCAGTGCCTTTCTGGTTCGGGATTGCTCACTGAGGAAGCTCTGTGACTAGCTCTTTGCTTAGAGGTTGTTCAACAGCAGCTCTCTGCAGGGAGACAGTTCTGGAGAGTTGTTACTGGTTAATACAGAGTAGACACATCACTCCTAGGACGTATCTCCTCTTTGATTTTAGGGATATAACAAGCGGAGCACGGTTCCTAGGGTAAATATCAGGAGTGTTCTGCAGCATTTCCTCAATGTCTGTTCTCTCTTTTTTCTTCTCTAACAGAAAACTCAGTCACCTCAACAGCACTGGAAGCGGAATAAGATAAGACAAGATGCCTCCTGCGCCGCACCGTGCCACTGCAGAAGCAAAATGGCGGTGAAATATCAGTCATCAAGATCCTCACAACAAGACAGCTTATTATTCTACTGTTCTATCACACGTCGCTGGTGCGGATAGCTTTGAAGAAAAAGATAGGGTCTTGACTGACAACTGTATTTCTCTGACGCAAGGAATAGTCAGCCACAAACGCAGAAGAAGAAATGTTTCTGGCTCCGCTGGGGACAAGACAGAGGTTTCCTAGGATCCGGTCCAGAACGGTAGGATGAGCTTCCCTGCAACTTTATCACAACTTTGTTGCCTTCTGTGTCAGGCCCACCTCTTTGGCTTTGCCTTTCTGGCATCAGCATTCGATAAATATAAAAATAAGGAAGATTTGCAGAGCAAGCTCCTTCAGTGTACGCAAGCGTAGAAAAGCCGCAAAACTCCTTAACGTGAATTAATTGATACGAGTACATCACGTAGACTTCTGCATGGTGCTCAGATCTCACGTGAAGTGTGTCCCAGAAAACCTAACTCAGAATAGTGCAGAACTCTCCCGGTTACAGTGCAGGAGCGGAGTACTTGTTAGCTCACAGGAGTTGCTAAGCATCTTGTTCAGAACACAGGCTCCTAAAAAATGCCATTCTTCCAACAGTCAAAGCTGTGCAGGTTAGGAGGAAAGTCAGAGAAATACAATAACGAGCCCAGGCTGTTCAACCCCAGCAACTCTATGGCACTTACAGCCCCCTGCAGCCAATATTACACTCCAGATTTAGTAACTGAAACGCCAGGCGAGGGCCAAAATGCCGGTCCCGCTTCCTCGTGCACTGCCTCGTTACGGTTCAGACTGCCGTTCCTTCTTAATCTCTTCACCAGCACCAGCTAGCAGCTAGGCTATTCGCAGAAAGGTCAAGATGGATCCATGTGCAAACCTGAATGGAAGCTGGCAGGACTTCTTTCTCATCATGTGCGCAGTCCTCCTTCACAGAGGACTGCTGCAAAGTCATTTGGCTGGATGTTGTGCCACCGGTATTATAAATACACAGAATAGCACATTAGCATTTTCTGCAGAAGATGCTCTTTCTCAGGGCAGACCTATATCTGACTTCTGAATAAAAGACTTGAAGCTCGGGAAGGCGATTAGTCATAATGAGCCTGGCGAACTTGAATGCTCTGCATTTTTTTCATCTATTCTGCCAAAACAAGTAACATTACCAGACTCTTACTTGTACTCGGTTCTAGGGTAGGGGGAGTCTTCGCTTTCATCAGCAGAAGGGGCAAAGGGAATCATTAGGGTCAGAATTAGCTTCTGGGAAATTATGAGCTCTGTGCCTTGCGCTGGTGCATGAAAGCTAGTTAGTCCTGCCAGAGAAAGTACCCGCTACTTGTTACAGGCTCACCTTTAATTGCGTGATATTAAATCTGTCCTTGGGAAATTCAGGCTCTTGACGTAGCTGCAGATACTGTTTTAACCAGCCACACGGAGTCATAATCAGACAGGCAGGGCCCTGTCAAATAGGCCGTACTTTTAATAGAATGAGCTAGTAATAAGGTGTAAAAATGATGGGCTTCATCAGAAGTACCTCACCTAACGTGGTCTGAGGGTCCGGCCTGATGGTTTCTGAAGTACTTTCTGTGTTTCCTTTTCATTGCAGTCTAAGAGAATGTACTGGAGCACGAAGGAGCCGGAACACGGAAGAGATGGTTTTTCCTGTGATGCAAACTAATGGTCACACTTTGTTACTTACTCAACGCAGCACGTTACCAGCCCATTAAATGCAGTTCACTGACGGGCATGGCTTGTTCTTTTATTGCTGCAAATTCCGACGAATCGTGTCCCTCCAGATGAGAGAACTGCCACCTTGGGATCCCTGAGCGTCGACAGAAAGAGGTGCCTATAGTGGGCCGCCTTCGATGTCTGTTGGCGTGGGTTAGGCCGCTGTGTCATGTGTCACCCAACTGCCGTGATCCTCAAAGTGGTGTGGTCGCTACATACCTGTTGCGTCTGAGCCGAGAGCCAACCTGGTCACGCAATGCTGGAAATGACTGAATCAGTTCGTTTCAAGTTTAAGAAATCAATAGTCTTTCACGTGAAATTTCTTCAGAAGCCAAGATGGACGTTTATATCTCTCTGGAAAGGAAATGAATTCTCATCTTCTTATATCTTTTCCAAAGATGGGCTAGAAGAATGCCCGTTTCTGCCACGAATAAGGAGTCAATAGTGATTTCAAAATATTTTTTGTAAAAGCAGCGCACCAGAACGTTGTAATAGTAGAGAGAGGATTGGAACAAGGGAGCTCTGACCTACCGCTGCCACTAATTTGCTCTGGGGCACTGGGCAAATTTTTGCCTTTTCTCTGTCTCAGCCTCAAGTTAGGACAAAGGTTTGGGACTACCACGGACTTGGAGTTTACGTATTAATCAGCATCTCACGTGCTCAGCCCAATCAGCATTCTCTACCTGTTTTGGTGAATGAGGTCTGTCTCCTTGCAGAAAAATTTCCTGTTAAATACTTGATATGGACAACATCACTTAAACTGCCCTACGTGCCATTATTGAGTAGCCTGACACAGTCAACTGTAGGTGGCCAAATTTGACCCTACCGTCTTAAGCCGAGACCTCTGAAAAATTTGAAACGCTATGCAAGTGCAAGTACAGTGAACGCGCTGCCATTCCTCTCCCTGCCATGGGTTTCCTTTCTGTGGCGTGAGAATAATGAGGCTAACGCATTTACTTTAATGCACAGGGTAGTCTGAAGACTTTCCAAACTCCATTTGAGTTATTAAAATATCCCTGAGTCTAGAAGAGCACTATGCAACTTCCGTTGTTTCTCTTTTAATCATTTACTATTTCTTGCAGTTGTTGTTATCCTCTAAAGTGGTCTATTCAATTCCCGCAGGATTCCCGACTGGGGAAATGCTATCAGTGTACATTCAAATAAAATAAAATTTGCTGTAGCTGTGTTAAAAAAATATTGGCTTAGCTCTCTAGGGAGCAAATCCAGGCTTGAAGCAGAGTGTCAATAATAATTTGTAAGCGAATAAAGGGAGGAAATATGCATACTGACGCTCTTGGGGTTGCAGAGCACACTCTTCTTAATGCTCAGGGTGGCTTTTTGGAAACTAAAAACTCAGTTAATTTCCTTCTTGTGGATAACTGTAGAAGATGTGCGGCTGAAAGGGGCCAAGATTTCGTGGCATTGCCATTGTTCTTCACCAGTTGGTGCCTTTTGTGCTGGATACTCATCTCACCGAACGCAATATTTATCATGACAGATAAGGACAAGACTATGATGATTTAGAAGCACCTGTCTAGGTGCAGTTTATGAATTCTGATGAACTTTGAGAGAATTCAGTGCCTAAATATTCCAGCGTCGATGGAGTTGGTCAGGTGTTGTCAGCGCTGTGTTACGCATGCTTCACGTCAGGGAAGCAGAGACACGTTAAACTGTGACGGCTCCCGTTCAGCTGGAGACACTTGCAGAGCACATGTATAAATGTCCCAAATTTTGAATGCTTACTAGGTTATTCTAAAAGAGAAAAGGGGAAGAGTCTTCCTCTTCTCTCCACCTCTTTGTCTGGTGCTTTTTCTCTGCTAACAAAGGCCCTTGGGAACCTTGAGTGTTGGCAATCAGCTTGGAAAAATTCACCTGGATTGCAAGAGCCTCTTTTCTGCCTTTTCTTTTTTTTCACCTCCTTGTTGTTTTTCCAAAGCTCGGCAGCCAGTGAAGACACGTAATTAAAGTTAATTGTGATTGCTCGGTGATGCAACAGCCCCCCCCCCCCCCGCCCTGCGAGGTGGCTTCAGGGTGCCTCTGGCTCACCTACGGCTGCTGCCTGCGAGCAGGAGTGGGCGCGCTTCAGAGTGACAAGTCTAAAGAAAGACTCTTCTCGCCAAGTCACCGCAGCCCCGTGCCAGCCTTCTCTAGTGTCCGGCCACCAGCACTGCTTGCCTTTGAGCACAGGAGAGCGTCCTCCTGCTTCTCAGTCTGCTCGCAGAGGGAGGTGGGCAATCTCGCCTTGTCCCCCGGGGGCGTCCATTTGCATAATGATCAGGTCAGGCCGCAGTTGTCAGCACCTGACAAAGGTGGAAGGCTAAGGCGCTGGTCTGGATTTGAGGAAAATAACGGCTGTGTAAGCCAAGCCATAGTACGCTACAATGGCATTAGGAACCAGAGGAGTTTGGTTTTCTCGAGGTTTTTAATGCCTGCTTTTCGTGGCTGGCTGTGACAGGTCTATGGTAGAGCCTCTGGTACTAACCGACACTTCAGCTGGGAGTTTTCTTCCTCGAGGCAGAGGAGGAGACTGACACCACTTTGATATACGATCAAAGGCGATCCTGTCACATCCCACAGTTACAGACCAAATCCAAAGCTGGCTTCTACCCTTTTTCCAATCCAGAACCCACTGGGAATTTTGGTCTGTTGTGCCTCCTTGACACATCATGATTTCAGAAGCATCTGCATTAAATAACCTGTCTTGGTTTCTGGTGAAAAAAAAAAAAAAGCATTTCTAAATAGCCCTCAAAATACCTAATTTAGCATCATTGTGGGCTGGCGGAGTGGCTACGCAGTGGACTGCAATAGAGTCAGCGTAAAGAGAGGCAGTGCTTCAGCGGTGCTTTGCCCTGCTGATAGCAAGTGCTCAGCTCCTGCTGATGGGGGAATTAATTGCTGGATTTTTGGGCAGCACCCATTTTAAATGAGGCCCACAAATACGGTGCAAATTCCGTTCCGACACTAGAACGAATGTGTGAAGGCAATGTTAAATTGCCACTAAACAGGCTATGCATAGTGCCAAATTCAGCCTCACAAGGGGACTGTCCAGAAGAAATACTCATCTGCAGTGAGCTTTTCCTTCCTAATTAAAAACAGAGCCACAGCCAGCACCAGGTTATGAAGGAGCTGGTAAATCTGATTATACAAAAGAAAGTCACTGGTTAGACAGTGATTTGCAAGGAGAAGCGATCGACAAAGGACCCAGCAATGAATCAAGCGGAGCAGCCAGTAAATACGTGGTACGGGGCGTATTTGCCTGAGTAGCTGAGAGGTCTTTATCCCTGTGGCATGGACCTTAGCCAACTTCTCTGCCAGACGTCAGCCACGGCTTGCCACCTGCAGAAAAGCATCTACACGTGGTCAAAGAGTCAGCCTGACCACGGCTGCATCTGGCAGTAACGGCACAGCAAGCAGCACAAAGTAAAGCTCCGGCACAGTGAGCGGTGCAAGCTCAGGAAAGCCCAAAAGGGAGGCACAGGCTCAAGTCTCCTCCTTCTCTGTACCACTGGGTTCACCTACAGTTTGTGTCCCAGAAGTTTAGACACAAGCCAAAGCTGGGTTCAGGCCTGTGCTCAAAAAGAAGGATAGATTTTGCTATTGCTTCATGCACCCCTAAATAATGTGACTGTCGCTTTCGTTAAAGCGTTGGTAGCATTGGCCGGTAGCAGGTGCGGGGTAACCTGGGCGGTGCTGTGCAGGGGTCTGGGTTCAAATTCCCCATTTTACTGTGAATTAGAAAAGAGCAGAATGGAGGAGAACAGATGGGCCCATCTCGGTGCCACACACATCATCCAGCATGTGAAAGGAGCAAAACACTTAGCTGGGAGGGGAGGGTGGGGGTGCAGCTAGGAACTGTGGAACCCTAGGAAAGGCATATTCACAGTGGGGCAGAAAAGCTGCGGTTGTTCACTGTTAGTGAAAACTCCGGGGACGGATACCCGCAGGGGGCCACAGTCTGTTTCTAACAGGCTGGGAGACAAAGCCCACCAAACCTTTGAATATGTTAGGGTTCTCGGACCCCACAGCAGATTCAGCAAATCACACTGGAAGCTTCCTGTGGCACGCAGCGAGCAGCAGCTGCAGAGACTACTTTCAGGGTTCTCTGAGAGCTCCGCATATTGCTACTAGATCAAACACAAATAATTTCTTCCTTACCCTGGGTAGCCTCTAATTGCTGCAGTTTCCCCCCCCAGAATGCCTCGTTAGCTGTTTCCCCTCGGACACAGCAAGTATGAAGTTCGTGTTAATCCTGAGGATTAACATTTATGGGTGCGGGAGCGCCTTGCCAAGGACACAAGTTTTGCCTTGACGATCTGGAATCGGTGGTCAGTCTGTTTAATGAAGAGGCTGGTTTAGCAGAAGTCTGTTCCCGTCCTGGCTGCTTCACACCCGAATGTACGCAGCCAACTAACCAAGCTCACTCGCCCTTTTCTGGGCTACGAAGATCTTTTCAAACCCTTAACTCTGTGCTTTCCCGTATTTTACGTAGAGGGCGCTCTGCTAGCTCTTTTTCAGAAATGAGATTCACAAGCTACCTGGATCCTCTTTGCAGTTAGGGAAATAATTACTTTACGCAATATAATTTGCTTAAAGCCATGACAGTTTTAACTATAGTTTAAGGCTAAATGACTGTTCAGCAAGACAGCTGGTAAAATTCACCCTGTAATAAGACTGAAGCAATGTAAACAAGCACAGCCCATTTAGGGCTTTGAGTTAATATAGATGTCAAATACTTCTTTCAATATCTCTAAATTTCCCAAGCCATCAGACATTTTCCTCCTTTATAAATGTATTTATACCAGATCTCATCCTTTATCACATAAACCCACAACATATGTCTGTCCTAAATCCCTATAATTGATTATGTTTGAATAGAAACTAACCTCGGAAGAAACATCATCTGATTTGTTGAAATACTACAGGCACCCGTGACACGACGTAATGACGAACTCCTGCTGCAGCAGAGCTTTAGGGAGCCCCAGGCCTGGCTCCCTCGTTACCTGCGGCGTGGGTGTTGCAAGGAGAACGCGGCCTGAAACGGCCAAAAATGACAGTGCTTTGGCCTTTAGAATAAAACACGCCCTGAGATTTTTGTCGCTGTTCTGCCGGGCTCCTGGAGTGGCTGTGCTCTGCTTAAACGTCCGATGTCATCTGAGTTTACCTTCTCTTATATGCCTGGTCACAATGAGGAGCTGCTTTCAAAAGCCACCTTGAGGACGAGTGATGCTTCCCAGGCATTTGCATGAGGGCACGATCCACAGAAAGCTGAGGTGACGTTTATGTATGAATTAAGCATGTGCTCACGTGCTCTGGTGAGCCACGCTCAGGACCCTAGAGAACTACAGCCAGGTAAGGGTGACAACCGAACCGGGTCCAGGCGAGAGGGACTGAAAGGGTTTTTCAGCTCTGATTACAGTAATTGCAACAAATGCGGGGCTTAGGACTTGATCTCAGGTTTACTGATATCAGCAGAAAGGCTGCTATTCTCTCCCACGTGCTTTGCATCAGGCCTTTTGAGCGTCTGAATCGTCCAGAAACCAGCGTACCGGGCAAGTGGAACTCATACTCGTAGGGAAGCTGCGTCAAATTACTGAAAACTAAACCCCTTACTTTGCAGCCTCCCAGCAGGCCAAGCAATGCCAAACAATTCTAATTTAAATCACAACCAGTAGGGAAGCATCTCTGGGGCCTGATGTCCTCTGTCCTGCTCAGCTAATAACAGCGATACAATTGCAATTATGGCGATAAAGCTCAAAATTCATTTGCAGTTGCTTGAGTTGTGGTGATTTATTGCTTGGTAATTACCTTGCTGGAGTCTTGAGGATGGAATAGTCTCCCCTATTTACATAATCAAGGCATCAAAGTCTTTCGAGCAGGGCACACGATCAGCAGATGGCCCTACCACGTGTGGCAGGATCCCGTAGTTTTTATAGTTCACGTTGCATCCAGTCTCGGTATCTATTCCCCTATAGCAAAAATTTACTGTCTTCTATTAATTAAGTGTAATTTACATTAATATAGAGAGCTCTTTCTGCATTTCTGTCAGCCTGCTAAAGGCCCGTTCAGCGGCCGTCCTGACCCGCCTCTGCGGCTGAACGGGTGCTGTGAGAGGCAGGGTTTACGGAGGTGAGACAAAGCTGGAAATCTCCTGCTCTCCGAGGACGTGACCGCTGCGGACTCTGCATACCCGCACCACACAGAGCTGAGAAGGAAAAGCTGGTAGAAGAAAACGCAGAAAGAATGAAATTCACAGGCAGAACACGTATGAGGATATTTTTTATTATGGATTAGGTGGTCTAACTCCCTGCAGTCCCAGAAGCCACATGGTGGCTGTTTAGTTTAGAAGGGTCTTGGTGCATTTGTTCCCGACGCCACCAGCTACAAAAATCCTTCCTTCCGTCTAAAAAGCTCTTAGACCCCCTGCTTCCCCAGCACAAGCCACACGCCACGATCGGTTGCAGGAAAAGAAAATTAACGACACCAGAAAGTATTAGGTCGCTGCGATAACGCACAGTTTGCGAGGGAGGCTGCACTACTCAAGCGCTTTGATCTGGGCCTGTTTCCACTTGTTCTCTGCTATTGAAACTGGCCATTTTTCGCCTAATTTCTCCCGTAAAACTTTTCAGATTATTTGCATTTCTCACGGTAAACACAGAGGTTAAAAAAATCCCATTTTCGTAATATGTTTGTAACATGAAGTGGATTTTAGTATATTTCCTTCAGACTAAAAAAAACCCAACTTAGATACACAGCTGCTGACCAAGCCTCAGCTGTATCTTCGTCCTTGACTGAGATGTTCAAACACTTCTGGGCCCCACCAAGTGTTCAAAAAGCGTAGATTAAACTTTGAGAATAAATTGCTGAAAGATAAAAATCTTTCTGTTGCATTTTAAGAACAGGCTAGGCGAGAGTCTGTAAGACTATCTGACGTTGGGCCTTTTTGCCCTTTTTTCCGTAATAATATTTCTGAGTTCAAAAGGGATTTTCCTTATAGAGGCAGAGACAGTAGAAGTGACTAGGGGGAATAAATTAATTAGAAGAAAAATGAATTTTGGGGACATCTACTGCACTGGAAGGAACATGTAATGTTTTTCTTGACAGACGTGAACATTTGGGAACCTGAAGCTTTCAAACGTTGCTTCCTTTGGTGCCCCCAAAGATGACAAACAGGAACAAGCAAAAATACAGCGCGTTTCCCATTTGCTCTCTCAGACACAGCTGAAGGCAGGGAAACCTCCTCAAGTGCTATTCCAAAGACTGGGTTCTGAAGGGTCTTTGGCAAAAGAAAAACACCTAAGCAAACAAAGCAACAAAACAAAACCCGCAACGGAACAAATCGGCCCCCCAGAGGCAGCTGGGCCCGGCTGTTTCCATGCCTGGCACGGGAACAACGCGGGCGGCGGCTCCGTTGCGGGGCCGCACACCTCAGGGGCGCTGGGGGCACGCGCGGCCGCCCCCTCCCGCCCAAAACCAACGGTCGGCCATGTGATCGGCGTCGTGCAGCGTTGCTGCAGGAGTAATTTCGGTAGCTTGTGTTTGGATTGCATCCTTGAAGTTTCACGAGTCCCCAGTGAGGATGCAGCTTTCTCTACTGCAGGCATGGAGCAACTGCTTGAAAGGCTTCCGAGAAAGCTAGAGGAAAATGCAGAATGGAGTGCTGTCCCTGCAGTCATATAGAAATGATGAAGTAACATGGCATCTGCTGTTCCAGAACACTCTTCTCTCAGATGCAGAGACGGCCTCTGCATTGAACCGTTGCTGATTCAGAGTGATCACGCCTGAAATTCTGGGTACTTGCAAATACAGCCTGCAGCCACCTGACGATGTACTGGGCGAGAGAAATATAACCCTCAAAATTAAACCTTCCTCCACGTTCAGGTGTTCTCTGCACCACATATACTCACTAGAACGGTCTTTTCTGTCTGCTTTAGCCCTCACATTAGCTCTGCGCTTTTTCCAGAGAGACCCGATATTGTCTGAGCGTCTTGATAAATTATCCTTCAGCCCAGACGTTTGGCAGCATTCCTTACTGTTTGACTGAGCTGTTATTTTATCTCGGGTCTTTTGGTATTCCACTTTTAGGCAGAAGTGATGGTGACCACAGAATGTGGTGGTTTGGTTTTGTTTGGCTTTTTAATACAAGGTTTCTTCTTTTGTATCAAAGAATTCAAAAAGCCTCCCTTAAAACAGAGGGCTTGTGTCACAGTGGTAGTCTGATTGTACTCTTGCAGAGAAGAAACACGATCCAAAAAACCTGATACGATTGATAAGGGAAAGCTATTTTCCGGAGTGCAGGATTCCAGCTTGTCATTAGATTAAAAAACATACATATAAAAGGCTTGGAATTGTATTTCAAAACGAAATCTTGACTTGACACTTCTGAGCCTTGTAACTCTGTGCCTAAAAAATGACACCAGCACTTTTCATCTGCCTTTAACATCAGTTTTATACCAATAGTTACCACCACCTTGTAATTAGCCGAGTGTTCTGAATCTCTCTGCCTGTCATCACATAAATTGGGTTGTTCTCATGAAAGTGTGAGCGTTCATGTGTTCTTATTTGCTTGAAGTCTCTGAGTTTTCCTTTCTTGGTTCGAATGTTTGTTGGTAAGACCATTGCATATGAAGCAGCAATCGTCAAAAACTTGCTAGGTATCACCGTCTGAGCTGTATTTCTTGTTAAGCTCCTTCAGGGATGTTTCGCTTTTATGATTTTTATGGAGGATGGAGTGAAGGAAAGTTACGTATGAAAACTCACTTTCCCAGACTATATATTTTTATCTGCGCTGCCGATTATTTTTTTCAGTACAACTTCAGACACCCTGCGTGTATTTCTTCCCAGGATGCCCGTGTATTTACCACCGACACCAGCCTGACCTGCCGGGTTCGGTGTCCTGATACTACAAGGCAAGATGAGCAATGAGCGGCAGAAATCATCTCGTTCCTTGCACGTTTGTGCCGTATGGTTGGGTTCTTGACTGTCTAATAAGGTTTTGTCCCGAGAGAGGATTCCCCCGTGACTGAGAGTTTTGCGCTGACCTTGCCTGAGGGGTGCACTGATGTCCACTGAATTCATGAAGTACCTTTTTTCTACTGGGATGCTAATTTGGGGCACTCTTCTTCACTCAGCTTCTTACTTTCATAAAATGTGTAGAAATACACTCTCCTTGAGAACCTTTTCCCTCTCGCAAGTTTGTTTGAAGTTGGCTAAGGGGGTCAGAGATTGCTAGCGTGAACTAAAACTCGATTTTGTGGATGGACTTGTGGACAGCGAGATCGCATTTTCCTTGGAAACTGGGGAGAGAGGAAAAAACCAAAAGGAATGAGAGCAGCGGTAGGCCTTGAAACAAATAGAGTTAACGTTTATCCCATGTTTTGCTGCCCAGATTGGAGGAGCGGGCAAAGGAATATTTGATACGTTTCCAAGGGCGACATGAAAATTGATTAGCTCTTAAAGACCCAAAGGTAATTTTCACTGTCCCCATTTACATCCTAATTAAGTAGCATTGTCAAAGACGGGCCACCTGCCCTCTTGGTTAGACAAACTCATTGCTTGAATGTGAGACAGTAGCTTATGCCTCTCATATCACTAAATGCGTTCCTTCCTGCTCTCTATCGATTTGCAGCATCTTTCTGGATTCCTTTTGAAGAGAGAGAATGACGAGCACCTGAGACAAGTCCCAGAATGATTTCTGAAGAGACTGGAAGGTAGATATGTATAGCTCGGCCTTGAAAGAGGAGTTGCCATAGATTGTTTAAGGTGCCGTTAATTCAGCTAGATATGTTTCCAAAGAGCTTACCAGTGTAGTCCCTCTCACACAATCTTGCTTTTAAACCGATCCTCAAAGGATTTTGTTCCCTTAAATGGGAAAATAGAGAAAACCCTTTTTTCGAGTGTAATTTTTAATTATGCTTCTAATTAGGGGAAAAGACTGTCACAGAAATTATGCCTTCGAATTGTCACACAAAGGAAATTAAGTGCCGAGTTCACGTTGCTATTGTTACTGCCTTTGCCTTACAATTTGGATGGCTCTTGTACACGGAGCATTTTGTTGTGCTAATGGAGCCTGTGAAATGCAAAATATCTGTGCTCAGGATCTGAAGATGCTCTGAGCGAGGGAAATTCAGAGCAGAGGATGCAAAACCTGTGCCGCCTTTCCACCTAGCCTGTTCCATTATTGAGGAGACAAAAGCTAGTTATCGTGCATGTACCTGTATTTGAAGGACCTTTGTTAGTGGAAGAAAAACCCGGTCGGAAATACCGCTTAGGCTGTATTTCGGTTCCGCTTATGAGGCCACTCCAGATAGCACCTGGCCTGCAGAGACCTCTTGTTCTAAACGTCCCCTCACTTGGCTCCTCTTTGGGAAAACAAAAGGAATGGAGTTGTGGGTTTACCTTTCAGCCTCTTTGGACACTGAACTAAAAGGTTTCTCTTTGCCCTTCTCAGTGCTGCTTTTCCATTTAAGGTGCCGCTGCAGAGAGCGAAGTTTGCCGGTGGGCTCTGGGAAACCTCAGAGCAGGGTGATGGCAGCTCTCCCTTCTCCCGGCAGCATCCAGCCCAGATCAAGCACCAGGAAGTCTTTTAAGTCCTCCTGCCATAAAACCCGTGCTTCTTTCAATAAGGAAAAAATATGTCCTAGAGCAGATTTTCCGTGTGAAGTTCTTCATTTGGGATATGGTTGAAATTAGGTAGCCGATCATCCAGCTTTAATTGCCACGGTAGTTTAGACCTGCCAGTGTCAGCTACCCAGTAGCTTCCCAGGTGAAGACGACACATGTCCAGATCTAGGAAGAACCATTTTGCTGCTTCAAAAATACCACTCTGCAAAGGGAGATGCAATTGTGTCTGATGCCAGCATGCTGTATCAGAGAACTCCTGTGTGCTACAGGGACTCTGAAACGAATACTCGTAGGTTGGGTGTGCGCTGCAGCAGCCCTCGGTTTTAGCACTCTAGATCCTGTTGTGTGTTTTACCCGGGCCTAAGTAGCTTCCTCCTCAAACCAAACCTGATGTTGGGGAAGAACAAATCCCGAAGTAGCAGCTGCAACATAGATCCGAGATCATTTCTTTAAGACCTTAGGGGATCTGAAAGTTAATCTCTTGCTTTAGCTTTAATAGCAATCAAAGACCTAGCAGCTAAGCTTAAAGACAGTCTTTTCCTAGAGTCTACAGAGCTTTTCACCCTTGCTTCTCCATTCATGCTTTGAAGAATGCTAACAGGCTGCTGGGTGCCAATGGATCCCTTATCCAAACCTCGAAGCGAGAGAGCTGTTGGAAGCTTTTCCTTGGAATCCTTCCCGGAGCGGCAGGTGAGGTGACAAGGTGCTGGGTTTGACTGTGCCTGGGTAGGGCTGCGAAGAAAGTCTCCTCACAGTAATCAGCCTTTGCATTTGAAAGGCACGCCCGGGTTGAAGCTGCAGCCTGTGCGTGTTTTCAGGGCCTGCACGAAGGGGTTACAGGGCTTGGATGCTCATCCCTAGCATGCGCGTTTGTTTCTCCACTGGGAGACTCCGCAAAGTTCAGGGAGAGACTTGCCTCTGTTTACAGAGAGCTCACCTGCTGCGGTGAGCCCAAGCCTCCACCCCTTCGGAGACTCTCATTCCTGTTCAATAAAAGCCAGTAAAGGTCAACGCTGCATGCCAGATGAGTTAGGCTGGAGCTTGCAGGATTTTGCCCAAGAGTCAGGAGTTGACTTTGGGTCTCCTGTGTTTGAGGCCAACATCCCAGAGACCAGGCTTTTCCTTTATTCTCTCCCTTAAGTTCTGTTGAAACTCGCAATTAAACTGTAAAACCCAGAATATTTAGGAAAAAAGAAATCCTCTCAAGAATGTTCCAACCATCTCCATTTACTGATTCCTCCTTCCTCCATTACTAGCAAAGGGGTGTTTCACGAGTTAGTAAATCGGTTTTAATAGGCAAATTGGTGCTTGGGATTATCTGCTTTTTTTTTTTTTTTCATTTTATTTTGCATTCATTTCAGGCTTAACTATCGAGTCTGCACAATGTATCACTGCTGCAATCAGAATACTTATGTTATTAAAAGAGGAGAGGGATGTAACTGCTAATTGCACAGAGATATTCTGCAGTGTGCATCTTGCATGTAATTTAGATTAAATCAGCAGATAAATATGATAACAGGCTGCTTTTTATTGAACCAACAAACAAGAAAGCTCCGTCTTTAGGAGCTGGCTGCAAAGCGCTGTGAGCAGTCAGTACTGACTGGACAAATATTAACCTGGCCGAAAATTTTAGGCAAGCCTCTAGAAATTCTACACGAGAGAGTGCTATTCCTTAGAATAACTTCGGACATGTCTTTGCAGGCTTGAGAATTCTTTGTCGCAGCCCGGTTTATTTTTCCATGGTGTTAGCATTGTTGTTAGCAACTGGGAACAGTGGAACGGGCATCAGGGAGAACTGCTCTTCCTTTGGACTCCATGGGTTTGGGCTGTCTTCAAGTTGAAGCTCTTGGGCTGTTCGTGAAGGTTCAGGATATTTGCCTGTCCGTGGTGTTCCTAGGTGTACTGCTGGGTCCCGCAAGAAGTCATCTTCTGCTAATCCCTGACAAAGCTTCCCTCACTCGACTGTTTACAGAAGAGACCAGCTAGCTTACAGCTACGTTGGGTGATAGAGGTATTCATGCTGGAGAGCTCTTTGGTAGGTGATTTACTACCGTTATCAAGAAGTTGGTGCTTCTGATTAGAGAGCAGGAGATCCGAGCTGATTTGAAAGTCGGTTCTCGGCCCCGATGCTAACTTCACATGGGACAATCAATATCTCCTCAAACTTTGCGTTCCCAATGTTAAAATAAGACGATGACAATAATGTTTCTGCCCTTCACCGCAGGCCTGAGCCCACAGAGACCTAGGCAGGAATAATCCCATTGGAGGTGAAGCGGTGCTTAGGCGCGGTGGAAGGTTTGGTGCTCCAGAGCGCAGACTCTCCAGGAAATGGGGATGTTTTCCGTTATGTGCCTGTACAGCACCCGGCAAAATGAGGCTTCGGTTTCAGCTGGGAGCCTGGGTACTGCTGTTGTGTGACAGTCTGTAAGTAGTGCAGGAAACATCTGCCTTTGTAGGGAGCTCATCTTCCATCCACAAGGGAAGCTGCTACCTTCCTTTTAATCCTGTTTCTCTACATAAAACGTCCCTGGTGCTCAGTTTGTTCATCATCGGTACAGTTCGGCATCACAAGCAGAGTTCCTGCCTGGCTCCTGAGGTGTAATAAGGGAAGCAGGAGATTCTGGCGAGTAATTTTGCAGCACCCAGGATATCTCCAAGCATTTCTCCCTGTCTGTAACCTCTTGGGCTGCTTGTCCCGTTCACTCACTTAAAAAAATACAAAACCAAACCCCCTTCCCCTGCTTTCTTCTGTGTCTGCTCTGCCTCTCTGTTCTCTCATCCCGCACCTGGCCTGTGGCTGTCAG
Source organism: Nipponia nippon (assembly GCF_047370975.1). Taxonomy (NCBI): domain Eukaryota; kingdom Metazoa; phylum Chordata; class Aves; order Pelecaniformes; family Threskiornithidae; genus Nipponia; species Nipponia nippon. Next base: position 6,726,675 of record NW_028262345.1, read on the forward strand.
AAAATGGTATTGGTCCTAGAATCGGCGAGCAAATTCGTCTATGCTGATCTCAACACAACTTCCAAAAAGCGCGCTCGATCTGGGAGACGGGCTATTCTGTGGGAAGGCGAGTAAAGAGAACAAACAAACAAACTCTGGCAAACACGGAAACTGGAGAGTACGTTACCAGAACAGCCAGCAGGCTGCCACCCGAACGCCTGTTCCTGGCCAGGACCGGGGCAGACCTGAAATACAGTGGCACGGTGTGCACAAGCAGTATCCTTCCATCTGTGACTCACCACCCGGCGTCTGGATGTGCCCTGCGTCTCAACTACGGAATCACCTGATTCTAGCTGTTCTTTAGCACAAGGTCAGTACGAGATTCTCCCTCCTCTGCATCCCCAAATGCTCAGGTATTGTTTCCCTTGTTGGCATTAACAGTGCCTTTTGAAGTCACTTCCGAAGGCAGGGAAGAGGAACAGAAAGACAGGCAAATGAACAGGGTGGATATTGTCCTGCCTCGCTTGAGCTCATGGAAAAGGAGCTGCAAGGTCATAGAAAGCAAGGGCTGAGGCTCCCACAGCTTCCCTGACAAAGCTGCACCGGGGCGTCAGTCGGTCCTGCTGCCCTACAGCTGGAGCAGTGCTCCGCGCTGCCGGAGTCGGGAGACCTGCTGCTGTTCCCCGAGTGCCCCCAGGCAGGCAAACAGGAGCTGCAAGCGTTCAGCACTGCCAGATGCGGGTTCAAGTAGTCCCTAGGCAGGCAGCAGGAATCGGAGTCTATTTCTGAAACCGTGGTCCTAGCCCTTCTTGCTCCAGTTGCTTCTTGGTTTAATAAAGGGCTAGCAATGCTGCCTTTGTGAATTGCTGTGGAAGAAGGAGCCTGCGTTAAGGCGCGATTTGGGTCAAGTACGTTTGATGCCCTGCTCTGACCCAGGCTTTTCCTGTGTTCTCTGCCCTGTCGCTTAGTCCCTCTGTGCCTTGGTTCTGCATCGATGAAGAAACAACGACGATCCTTTGTTCCTGCTGTAAACGAATGCTGTGCAGATGACAGACAAGGCTGTGAGGCATTGAGATGCTATGGTAACAGCTGGATAAGTATCGCAGATGAATGGAAATGGCTTTAGCGCTGCCATTATTTGTTGGGAGATGAGATGCCCTATTTCCACTTTCCAGGTGTCCCTTGCATTAAGATTTGCCCAGACATTATAAAAAGAAATCTCAATAACATTAAACCATGTATATAACAGGCTGTATTGGTGGTAGGTGTTAATGAGCTTAATTAAAAAGGTGCTTTCCTCTCAGATTAGGACTCTAAACCAGGGACTTTTATTAACCCTGCAGCAGTCCCCCTCTGCTTAGCATACTAAGCAGGGCGTCAATGAAAAAACATCAGCTTGTTAAACCAATAATGTAACTAGTTCTAATTATCACTGCTGAAATGCAAAGCCATCCTGCAGCAGGGCATACCTCGTGCGTATGATTTCAAGTCCTCACTGACTGCTTAGGGCACTTTTCTGCAGACATGTGCCAAACCGCAGTGAAAGCAAGGAGTTAGCCGTGGAACCCCTATGTAGTAAGCGGCTCTGGCTTTTATCGGTGGAATATGGCACTGCCGACTGCTGCAGGCTCGCACTTGACCACTGGTCGGGCCAGCTGACGCAGCACTAAAGCAGGAAAGTTGTCAGATTTCCCCACGACAACTTTCTTGGGAATGTGTCGACATGGGTGTCTTCCTACGGGTCCAGTCATTTCAGAGGAAAGTGCAAAACCCTCTGCAATTGCAGGATTGTTTAACCAGGGAAAGGCTGTCCTTGCCCTGCCGGTGGAGGACTGGCCCATCTCGAAGCAGAGAGGCTGCTATCCTTTCTAAAGCATGCGACTTTTTAATCAACTTTCAGCCTAAGAAATGGTGCTGATCTGGACATGCCATGTAACGTTCGTTCCACGGCTTTGGCGGTTCCTATTTCCCACTTGCTCTGCTCATCCTGGACGTGTACAGGCAAATAGTAGTTGCTGATTGTTTCTTTTTCTCCAATTGGCTTTCCAACACCAGGAAAAATATACAAATCTGCGGCAGGATGGGAAGGGAACTAATCACTTAACAAGACCTAATTAGCAAGGGATTCTCACAGGGAGGTCCTCCCGGGGTAATTGCTGCTCATTGCTGCTCATTTTCAGCTGTGAATACAGGAAAACAAAGTAGTTTTAAGCAGCTTAAGCAAGTCCTGGCAAAATACTGCTAGCACCCAGTAGCTGAACCGTACCTGCTCAGGGCTTGAGCGGGGAGGGTGAGAAGGGGCTGTTTACAAAGAGTTCTTGAAAAGCTCGCTAAGTGTCTAAGTAGACAGATCTCCCCTAGCAGCTCTCCCCAGACCTATTTTCTGGTCCTTTGCTAAGCATTCAAAAGCCAGCTGAGCGGTTTTGGCGATTGCGGTTTTGGGCAAGTTTCTTTCTTCTCCACTTGGTGGGGAGGATCTTTCTGGACAGAAAACACCATCACCAGGAGCTTCAGGACTGCAGCCCGGGAGTCACGGGGAGCAGCCTCCAGCGTGACTGTGGCGGTGGGTAATCCTGAGCCCAGAACAGTGCTGGGGGAAAGGACGGGGGTCTGCTCTGCTGTCCTGCAGTAGAAATAAATGTATGCATTGCACCTGGAGCATAAATGCTGCAACAGCTGCGCACAGAGCTTGAAGCTGGGATTTGCCTGCTCTGACCCCAGGTTTCAAGCGTCTGGTCAAGTCTGTCTGTCTCTGACACACCAAAGAGGCTATTTTGGGGTGCCAGGCAAGGGCTACTGAAGAATTTGCCTCCAGCATCTCCTGCCCTCTGTGCCCGTCATGCAGGTGCCAGATGCTGCTGTGCACAACAGAGCCTCTGGTGCTATAAGACAAACCCCTTTTCTTTTGAAATACCATAGCCTGAATTGAATTAGCACCAGGACTGCTCCTGTCCTTGCACGGACCACCCTCAAAATGCTAAACGCGGAGGCCATTGTGGGGCTATATACGGCGTCAGGCACAAGAGAGCCGCTGACAGTAGCCGAGCCATTCGTGGTTGCTTACTGAGATAACAAGATATCCCGCCTTTAAAATATTTTATTTGTGCTGCTACTCCCTGCAGAACAAACCCAGCAGTGTTACAGCTGCAAAAGGCATGTGCGCTCCTGCAGCTCATGACTCTAACCCTGTGAGCGACTTATTCTGCTAGCGTGATAAACACATGCTGTAGAGGAACAGCACTAATTATGACCCTGTCACCTTCATCAGCTCCCCACTAATTGTTTTGGCTTTTTTTAATCTCAGCGCTTGGAGATGAAACATGATGTTTGGTTCTGAAAAGGAGTTGAAAAGAAGAGAGAAGAAAGAATCGCATTTTAAAATAGAAGCATCAGGTAGGTCTTTCTGTTGGATTTGAAATTCAAATGACAGAAACTATAACTATTTTTTGTGTTATTAAAATAAGGCAAGGGAAATTTTTAGAGGACTTTCTGGGACTGCCCATACTGGCTCTCAGTCCACTGATTCACCTTGCTCTGTGCTCACATCATCTTCCCAGCCCAGAAGAAGGGTGCTCTGTGTCATGTCGTAATAAAACTTTCCCAAATCTCTCCAGGCACTGTCAGACAGTCCAGAGACCCTGCCAGTAATAACTCTCTTCCTAGGTTTTGAGGAAGAAGGGCGGTATCTCCTTGTCAGGAGCTCTGTGGATCTTGGAAGAACAAGGAGTAGGATTCAAACCTGCAGGCCGCAGGAAAAAACATGTCTTTTGTTCCTCCAGCCCTCCAAAATAGCAAGCCAACGGAACAGTATCCGAATGTTCTGCTGGACGTTTCTTGAGTGACTATCTAACACCTACGCACAAGCAAAAGATCAAGTACCTCACAAAGTGAAAATGAGTACTAAGATTTATTTAGGGGTGACACTCAGACTCACAAATCTTCCCAGGTGCCCTTTGGAAAGACCTGGATGTGAGAACAGTCATCTCACCGCAGCGGGCAGATTCTGTTGCTGTATCAAGACCAGAGTGAAAACACCCCAGTGGTAGCCATAATATTGACTTTCATGGCTCAGAAATGTTTTGAAAAGCATCTCTCAGATTTGTACGAAATAAGGGAGCTCTGACAACTGTCAGCAAACCTTGCAGGGCATTATTCTACCCAGGGATAGCCTTTGAGGCAGAGATATTTTCAACAACTTGACTATAGCAATGCTAATGTTACTGTCGCTGAGAGAGCAGCAACGTTGCCAAAGCAGCTGAGCGCAGTATAGATCAGTCTATAATAGTGCTCGGCTCCTATTAGAAAGCTTTAAACAGAGTGAGGTTGGTTTTATTTTCAGCTGTTTCGCGGTCTGCTCATCTGGGAGTTTGTTTTCTGTTTTCCTGGATGAACCTGCAAAGCATTTTCTGTTATGTCAAGGCTTTAACTTGTGTTCTGGTTTGTTTTATGCAAGCCTCCAAAGGCAGATTGTAGCTGCAGTTGGAGAAATCCACAGATATCACCTAGCGCTCCAAAGAGCCGCTGCGGAAACGCATAGCATTTCTAAGAGCCATCCGGCAAGATGTATGTGCAGGGCTTTCAACGCCTGCCGTATCAATGCCCCTTCCTCAGCCACCTGCAAGCCTGTCTTACGTGGCCACCTTTGTCAGCACGGGCAGGCGTGAAAGGTGCTGTTCTGCCTTCGCCAGGGCAGGCATCAGGGCCCAGTAGACAGGATGGAGGAGGTGCCCACCGTCGGACCTCCTCTGCTGCAGCTCTCTGCATCTCTGCTTCTCATAACCTTTTGGTCTGCCTTGACCGTTCAGGCTTTAAGGCGCTCTGCCCACCACAGCAGCATTTCTGTGGTCCCTGCCGTAAGAGTTAGTGCAGCACGTTGGCTGTTCCTTACTGCGGGGCAAGCTGAATGGGGGAGCGGGCTGCCCAGGGCGGTGGTTGAGTCCCCATCCCTGGAGGTATTTAAAAGACAGGTAGACGTGGTGCTCGAGGACATGGTTTGGTGGTGGACTTGGCGGTGCTGGGTTAACGGTTGGACTCGATGGTCTTAAGGGTCTTTTCCAACCTTAACGATTCTATACCTTTCTTCTCCAAGTTCATCGGCAAACAAACATTCATCGTGACTTGAAGGTGCCTTGCAAGGCTCCTTACTGACTATTTTGTGTCCTTGTCCTTTGTAGCTATTGAGCGCTGATTTAATGTATAGGCACGCACCCCCACGACGGTGGGGTTTCATTTGCAAAGAGCAGCGGAGTAAAAATATTAAAGAAAGGCATGGCTCTCTCCACCCTCCTAAGATTTAGTGTGGTAAATGACTTAATGACTTAATTGGTATGTTCTAGTCCTGGTACAAACGCTGACATGAAAAAAGCGCTAAGAAGCCAACTATATAAATAACGATGAAAAACATAATCGTAATCCTCCTGCATGAAGCCAATCAGTCTGGGGCCTGATTTCCTATGGCTGCCTCGAATAATTTCCACAAGCAGTGGCTTCGGTAGCCTAGGAAAGAAAATTAGCTTGGTAAGTGAACCCAGCCTTACGCAATGTCTATGTTTCTGTTTTGCCACGTGTTTATAATCAAGAGGAAATGCTTATGTTTACTGAACTTTGTTTTGTAAAAACATCTTGCTGAACTTGTAACAGAGTTACCATTTTCAGAAACGCTTCCCTCTAAATGGAGGATGGAGGTCAGCTAGCGGGGATGAAAGAAGAACAACACGTCTCCTTTCCCATCGACCTCCGTCTACAGCCAGCGGAGCTTTGGCAGTAAGCGGCACAGAGAAGGTAGCACGTATGAAAACAGGCCCTGCCGGTTCTGCTGCTCTCGGGCGATTTGTTACGCGCAGGACTGAGACTGGTTGTTTTTAGCCGTCGCAAGGTACGCAAACAAAGGGATATCAGGCTGTTGACCGGGAATCAGGGCGTGTGTCTCTGGATCCAAACGAAGAGGATCAGCCTGTGCTTCGTGTGAATTGGGATGGTTTGGAGGCAGACTCATGCATATACATGATTTGCTCTGCAACTGACGCACAGCAATCAAACGCAAACTCATTTATATTTTAAAATCTGGACTTTAATTGCCAGCCCACATTTATCTGTGTGTGTAGGCAGGAGGGAGAACTCTTCACCCAGCTGCCTTTGGATGCTGACTTTTGGGAGGGAAAGAATTGCTAGGAGCTGCTTCCACCCAAGGCTGAAGCTCTTTTTGCACAGAGCCTTGTGCAAAAAGTCTCAAGCCTAAAGGGAGCTGTTATCTTTCAGGAATCATCTTCCATCTAGCTAATCCCCTTGTTCAGGCCAGGAGCTATTCCCTCGTGCCTCTCACTGTAAATACAGATTCACTGGCCTTTCTCACCCCAGTCACTATCCCAGGCTACCTCGTCTTACGGTTTTATATTCAATTTTCCAGGCTTTAAGTCACATCACACACATGCATTGCCCTTCCTGTCACACGGTAAAGTATAATTCATCTGCTCTCTGTCACGCCTGTGCGCACACACACGCTCTCACTCGCGCGTCTTCCTCCAGAGACTCGGACTTCCTGCACTCTGTGGACACAGCTGGTTTCATGAAGCCGTTCTGCTAGGACCTGCATGCCGCTGTGTCATCGGCACCTCGCACAGCCCAGCTCCGAACCTGTCTGAACCGTATTAAACCCCAGGGCTGGAGTTGTGCATCAGCAGCGTGAGGGGGAACTTACAGACCCTGAGAGCAAGGGAGAGATTGAATCATTTGTGATTTACCATAAGGGGAAGGCTTGGAGATGACAGGAAACTGTGATAACTTGGGGGGGAGATCTTGTCAAAGACTGATGACTAGAAAAGCGAGAGAAAGAGGGCCCTTCAGAACATCATTTGCATCGTTAGTGCAAGAAGAGGTTCATTCTGCCGTGGGGCTCAGCTCGTTTTCGCTCTGATAGCAAGAGATGGTGCATTTTCAAAGTGTTTATTGAACACTTGCATCTTTCTGGTTGGGCCGGTGTTTCACTGGATTGGCAGAAACACGCACGCCCTGGGATCACCGGTGTTCGTAGGTAGCCTTTTAACCTTCATGAGTTTAGTACCTTGCTTTTCTGCGCGAGAACCTGCTTTCTCTCCGAGACCCCACCTGGTGCCAGTAGCCTGGCTAATGTGTCTGCTGTGAGGGCACTCAAGGCAACGCAGTAACTGCTCCACCGCCCCAGCGCATTTCTAATCGCATATCCCTTTGCTGCTCCGGCCCAATATCCAGGTGTTAACACCGGATACGGCAGTGGAAATCTCTCTCTTGCCATATATCCTGTTCGTAACAGGCTTTCTTCTCAGACGAGCTGAAATATAATTGACCGCAATCTTCCAGCTGCTTTGGTGCATTTCTACGAGGCGGTGCTGGAGATTTCAGCCTTTTCTTTCCCACACTGCAGCCAAGCTGTTCATAGAGGTTTCTTTTCATTTCCAACTCAAAAGCGTAAGGACTGTCCTTCCATTTGCTCGGCATGGCGGATACTGAAAAGAAAAATCAGAACTACATAAAAAACATATTAAAATTCTCTGTCTGGGTGAAGTTCAGCAGTTCTGAGTGCGGCAGAAGTGAAAGGAGGGTGATCTTTGTGATATGGCTCGTTAACGAATGGCGATATGCTTACTGTGTTCTTTTCTTTCTAAAATCAAATTAGAAGTGAATTGTTATATGAGCTGGCAGAAGGGGAAGGACGGATGAAGCTCGGCACCGAGCAGTCCTCTCGCTTACACTGGGACTGTGCTTGACAGGCAGAAAGTTAGGAGCTCTCCTAAGCTGAGCGGCTGCTGCCTGGGGAAGCCTTGTACAAGCACTCGCCTCTTACCGATACCCTGGTGAGCCGCTGCCTGGCATGGCTAAACAAGAGTCTTTGAATCTACCAAGGAGTGAAACAGCAGTCATTCAGGTGCCAGATCTCATCTTTCAGGCTTGCGGAGGGATGCTTAACTAGGTAGTTTTCTTTTTTAGTTTGAAAACATTCCTTTCATTTTTGATGGGTAATCCAGGAGTGGGGAAAGAAAAAAGCCATTCCTGGTATTTTTGCTATCCCAGCCAAAACCAGCACAAATATCAAAAGCAAACATCCAGGCGAGCAGGGCACGTTCCAGAGATCCGGGAGTTCCTTTCACACAGGGCCTGGCTGGGTGCACCTCCAGGAAATGAGAAAAAGGGCTTTTGCTGTGCACCATTTTTCGTGAAATGGATCCTCCTTCCCGACAAAGATCAAAGTGATCGAATCTGGACGGGGAGATACTATGAGTCTTGTTCGCTCAGGTTAATTCCACTCACCCAATTCCCTACGGAACCTGGCAGCACCGTTTCATCCACATGGAAAATAATGCCTGGTGAAGCCATCTATAGTTATGTAACTTCATGAATTCAGATGATGGAAGCTAATTCCATATTTCCTATAACTTCTTTTTCATCGCCTTTGGCGGCCAACCAGCAAAGCAAACGAACTGTCCCCTGATTGTTTTTCTAAGAATAAACCTATTATTCTGTCTCTGACCAAATCCAGTTCAGCGCCCTGAACTGTGAAGCCGTCTAGGGGTAAAGGACATGTACTTCACACTTGCATGATTTTAGATGAGGGTGATAGAGCACCGTTTGTACACTCACCTACGGTGGCAGCAGGGCTTGTCGTCTTGCAGCCTCTGGCCGGGAGTTTCTCTCTGACTGAGAGGGCAGCCCCTCTTCAGGCACCACTGAGCTTCCCTTCTCCTCACCTGGTCTCTTGCTGGGCTTGGTCTGGCCAAGCTGTAAGACAAGCGTTTACTTTTGAGGTCACATATTTACATTTTACATTTTGCTGAACATTATTCTTATGAAATGGCTCCCAATAGCTAGAAACATTACAGTGAGCACCTGAAAATTAACTTTTCAGTCGCAGCCTAAGCCAGAACCTGGACTTTTCTCTCTGGCTTATTGTTGATATTTCAGCAAAATATCTGAGCTGTCTCTTCCCAGCCTGCTTCCCTCTCCCTGTTGGCTCCCGGCAAATTGATGTGGATCTGTTCAGCACCACAGGCAAGCCTCAGGGGGGAGGGGAAGATTAATTGAAGACTTAATTTTTTCTATTTTCGTTTGATTAGCTAAGTGGAAGAGGCATGAGTCCCTGCTTATGTGCTACTGGAGGCCTCGTGTCGGCCATGAATCACAGCTCCCAGCTGCCAGTCTGGTTGCGTGTCAGGTTAATCATGATGTTGTAGTAAACAGTCTTGCAGGCAGAGCCCATCAATTATAGCCCTCCACACGCAAGCTGCGCAACTCAGTTTCCGTCACTTACCCGAGACAGGACAAAGATGAGAAAAAGGAGCTCAGACAAAAGTGGGATGGGTCAAGGGTTTAGGAATGTCCCTGGCAGGAAGGCTGGGAGATAGGAACAGGTCTGAAGGGTCCAGCTCTCCAACGGGCAGCAGCCAGCTGGAGCCAAAGGAGCCGAACTCGTTGGCCAGACTGTCTTGGGTGCAGTGAATAAATCAAAGTTAGCAAGCGACCGATAAACTGAAATGTACTTGCACAAAGTCTTAGAGGAAAGCTAGATAATCCCAAACGTGTGAGTGACCGGCAAACGAGGAAACAGATTTTCCTTCTCCTCAGTCTTGACAGCCTAACGTCTAGCTTTTCTTGTTGCCTCGGTACCCCAATACCATCCAGCTCTCACCCTTCCAGACTGGGGCAGATCAAAATTTCTTTTTGCAGCTTAATATTGTTCTATGAGTGCTTCGCACTAGTGTTGGCCTAATTGATGCCCAGCTGCGCCATCAGACAGCAAAGCCATAAACATGACCTCTGCATGCGGTGCATGGTTTTCAAAAACTGGGCTTTACTCAGTGCAAGGTGAATACCAGAAGCCCTTAAATTTCCCCTTCCCCATTTTGCCACAGGCCACTCATTCTCTCTGTCAGCAAGTTTATGTTGATTTCTTTCTGGTTTTCATTGTTCTTATCTTAATTTTGGAGCCTGATGCATCACACAAAGTATCTTATTGTTTTTTACTTAGAGACAGATGGAGGGGCAATGAGAAGATGCAGTGAGGCGTTACCATCAGCTTCCCTTTTGTTATTAATCCTGCAACGGAATCAATTAGTCACGAGCACGTTGCTAGCTTCTGACAAACTTCCCGCCGCACTCAGTCTCCCGAGCTGTGTCTCACGCCTGGGGCTGGCACTCTTAAAGGACACTTCCATTAAATTGACTGCTTTTGTCTCGTGTGCATTGCCCAGTATCTTCTAGCCCCACTGGCCTGCATATCCACTCCAGCGAGTGCTAAACACTTATTTTGGGCCCAGGAGGGAGCACAGGCCAGCCTCGGCTAGCTCAGTCTGATGGCCGCGAACATACGTGCACCGCGTGCCCGCAATATCAGCCATCCCTTATACAACTCTCTTAAAATACCAGCCACTGCAGCTCTCCGTACCTCTCTGCCCTCCCGCACTGTGGAGTGCGTGAACCGGTCATGCATCCCGGGAACAAGATTTCCCAAACGTTTATTTAAATCTGGCCACCAGGAGACCCTACGTGGTAACGTTTTGCCCCCTGCAACTCCCTCCTGCCTCCTCTTCTGTCCGTTTGCTTATCTTCCCCCTCAGCAGTGGGTACTTCACTGGAAAAGCGTTGCAGCCCTCACTTGAATTCAAGTCCTGGGGGGAGGCAATGAGCACATACAGCCTCCATCCGTGACGAAAAGGCTGGGACTCCAGCTGGCAAGAGAAATCCAGGCTGAGAGCTGCCTAAGGCTTTCTCGGAGATTTGGAGTAATTACAGGGAACAAAAAGCTTCATACTTTAAAATGTCAAGCAGTGTTTATCTGAAATTCTTCCCAGCTAAGAAGAAATGAAGGCAGATGCGGCAATAAAAAGGAGGAACGTCAAATCTGGTGGCCTGGAAACGCATGGCCGGACTGCCTGCCTGCCAGACTGACCCTCCGGGCCCTGATCCGTAAGTGCCACCCAGCCCTCGCTGGGGTCACAGAGGGCCATTAACACACTCACTTTCAGGGAACATCTTAGAGTCAGCACTCCTACCAATCTCTCTCTGCCTCAGTTTCTTTTTTCTGTGTGTGTAGGGTCAGGACCCCCCATTTTTCCACAGACATCAAAAAAATGAACATCTGCAAAAAAGAGCAAAAGACCGAAGTGTTCTGCTTCCCTCCTGATGTCTGCAGTGCCCGATGCACCCGGACGTGCTCAGCTGCGCTCCTCCTGCTCGGTGTTCCTCTCCCCTTGTCACCTTCCGAGCAAATAAAAACAGCTCTCGGAGGGCAACTGCTGGGTGAAAATGCTGTATTTTGCAGACATCACCTCCCTACCGCTACCAAACGAATCCATGGTGTTTATAAAAGCCTATTCACACCTCCACCCTGCACACCCTTTACCTTATACTTGAGGAAGAATCGGGCTGTCTGTACCAGAGAACTGAAGTGGGTGAATTCTGCAAACACTGGCTGTGGCAGGCCGAGTACCTGGAAGGTCTCTCAGGCTGTGAACAGACCTAGACTCGGTCAAATAGCTGCTTGCCTGCGTTCCAAAGCGGCAGGCTTGGCTGTGCGTTTGTTCCAGCCCCGGCATTGCAAGCAGAGAGACCCATGAGACAGCATCTCCCCAGCCCGGTTCCACCCCCAGGAGACGGAAGCCCAGGGGCACAACACCCAGTGAAGAATACCCTTGTGGAGGAGGGCCGCCTCTCACCATCCCGGTGCAGGGAACAGCCCCTCTGCCGATGTGCAGGCAGTCCCAGTCGCACGCACTGAAACCCAGGAGTGCAACACGCTCCCCCTTTTCAGGAGGAGCTAGCTGGCGTTTGTGAGGTGCTTGAGCTCAGCGTTGCCCGGAGTGTATAGCAAGAAACTTTTTAAATGGTAGCTATGTGGCAGGGGAGGTGGAGAGGATGTGTTATATGCGCATCACAAATTCGTTTGATTTTTCTGTAGCAAATGTGTTTAGGTGCCGTAATTACATGAACGCTCTTCATATGGCTGTGTTCTACTACGTGAGTGCACGTTGGGGAGAACTGTACATTCCTAGTGCAGACGCTTAGAGAAAGTCACGTTTGCTGCATTAACAAGACCATGAATTTCAAACTTAGACAAAGAAGTGCTGCAGTTAGGACCCCGCATTTATTTTCTTTTATGTGAGTAACCTGAGTACCTATTGATTGGGTTTGCATACACAGTGGTACACTGCGTTTTCAGCAGGTATATTTGCATATGCAATTGAATTGATACATAAGTGCAGCGATTACTGTGTGAATCTGTCAATACATTTGTCTCTGACTAATAGAATTTCAGGCTTCCTATCTTGCTGAATGGATCTAGCTGCTGCAGGGCATATGGAAGCAGTAACCAGACGGTAAGATGGAGGTGCATAATTGCACGATGGCGGCATAAGAACGTCTCGTCGAGCTAGAGCCCTGTTTTGGCAGATCCTGCCAACGTACACATTCTGAGACACTCTGAAAGACAGGGAAGAGACGAGCCAAGAAGGGATGCACGTGAGTACAGCAATAAGCAGGAATAAATAAACAATGTTTTTCTGTCATAAAAAAAGTCTAAGGCGGTGTGTGGAGGAGAGTCGGTCTCTCTTAGCTCCTGTCACAGGAGCTTCCCCGCTAAATCTTTTTCTTTGCTTGCACCTGCACCCAGCCCATAACCGTGTCCCTTCACCATTTCCAGCTCTGATGAAACAGCGTCCTTCCTGCTAAAGACTTTTCTTCGGAGACAGAGGAGACGGTCTCAGCATGGAAGGACGGTGGACACTCCTTTTTCGTTTGTTTAGCTGTGTTACGAAGCACAAGGCATTGCTATCCTGGCCACGCTGTGCTGCTGGTCACGGTACACAGGTATCGTAAAAGGTAGTCCTTGTCCCCAGGGGGTTACGTTCGTCCCTGAAGGTCCCTCACCTACCAGGTTTACCCGCACCCTTGGCAAGCCTTGGGTGAGCTGTCAGGTGGCAGAGAAAATGCCTCTCTGGGGAGCGCTGCAAACGCCCTTGGTGTTTCGCAGGCACTGAGAGTTGCTCCGTGTCTCGAACCTTGCAGCGAGCGGCCGGTGGGGATTCCCCCCCGGATTGTCTCTCTTTCGCCTCCAGCTGCGCGCAACAGAACACATTTGCTGCCTCTGCCTCGTCGCGTGCTGCCAAGTGAGAGCAGTTTTGGAGCAAATAAATGCGTAGAAAAATAGACCGTTGAGGGGAGCCCAGAGGAGGTGGTAGACTTCATAAAGACAAACCTAATGAGCTGGAAACTGGCAGAAAAGCAAGACTTGCTGAGTTACAGTTAGAATAATTTCCAATAAACAAGGTCTCCGCATACAAGGGATAGAAGTCCCAGGCAGAGAGAATAGTCTGCCCTGTTCTGTTGCGCAGCAGGAACTTGAGAAGGATTTCTTTTTCCTTTTTGCTCAGAAGTTTAACTTTTCCCTGAAGCTTTTGTAGCTGTGGGCACGGAGACAAGCAACTGGTTTTTTGTCTATTGGAAACCGCTGTCACACCCTCCCTCGCCTTACTTCTCTGTCCGCAAAACATGCAGCCCCATTACAGCAGACAATTTAGTGGTCTTCTCTGTACTTCTCTGCTTTACGCTGCTAACAACTTTTGGAAGGTTGTTTGTCCTGAAGTACTTATAATTCCTCCTCTGCAGGAGCGTAATCAGTCACTATTAGCAGCAGTTTCAGACTCTAATCATAAAGCTGTTTTTTCTCCTTAATCCTAACCATGCTAAATATTAATTTGATGTTTAATCCCCCTGGTATCTAGCAATATTGTGCTGCTGCTATTATTATTATTATTATTATTATTACTACTACTACTACTACTACTACTACTACTACCACTACTACTATTATCATTATTAATGTGACACAGTGAAAAACTAGCACTGAGGTAATCATATCCTTATTTATTTACCATGACGTACATCTCAGTCTCCCTCTCTTGCCACCCTGTGTCACGCAGTCTCTCAGTGCAACGTACCCAAAAGAGCGTCCCACGTATACAGAGGAGCGGGAGGACGCCCGGACCGAGGGGCAGGGTGATGCTTTTAAGGAAGGAGCCTGGCAGGACGGCTGGCTGCACGCGGGAGGCTGCGGGTACGTAGTCCCACGCCGTTGCAGCCCCCTGAGTTCCGGTGACTGCCTCAAAGGGCTGAGGGCAGGGAGTGCCAAGAGCCGGTGGGGGAAAACACATGTCCCTGCTTCGCTTTTCTCTTTCTCTCTCCTGAACCATCATCTAAATGGTTAGAGTTGAACTCTGATTTAATATCTATGATCATGGTTTGTGTGAAAATATCACTACAAACTCACTCTGGTTTTCTTCTTCCTCCACCGTCCTTTAAAAATAAAAAAAAAAAGGCTCCACAGCAAACCTGTTAAGCTTTCAAACATGAAGCAGCAATTTGTCAAATGTTGCAAACCTCACCGATAGAGAAGTGACAAAGCCACTGCAGAAAATTTCATGGCAGGAGCAATTTGTCAGGAATGCCATTATTAACTGCTGTGGTTATCTGCTGTGATCAATAGAGCTCTTTTACGAACGAAACTTAAGAGCCCCTTAATAACTGGTGAGGGCACTGGTATCAACCCGCTACTGCAGGCTACATTCATTCGTGAGAAATGCCACGATTTGCCCTAAAATGAGAGGCTAAAACCCTCTTTTTGATGTGACGATGCTCTGAAGACGTGGTCTGGTATTCTGTCCATCGTTGAACAGTGAAAGAAGCGGCTGTGCCAGACAGACCTTTCTTCACCGAATGCATTCCCTGCTGCTGCTCTGTAACATAAACACAGGAAAGAGAAGGAACCAGCGGGAGCACATGGCATTTCATGCAAAGATGGGCCTCTAGTCAAGCCAAACCCTCCTGACCTCTCAGACCCTACAACTCGGCCCAACCTCTATTTCTACACCTGTACCGACCTAGTAGTCCTTCTAGTGGGAGCATCCATAGTCTTTCCTTCTCCAGACACATTTAGTGAGAGATGAGAATCACTGTGACCTCTAAAGTGTAAACACTGAGCACAGAGGGTGAAAAGACCTCCTAGTGACCGACCTTGCTTTGTTATTCAGCACTCGCTGTGCAAAACATGGCCATTTGTCACAGCCCCTTCCTTCTTTTTGCTCCATCGTCACCTCTGACATGAGTTACGAGGAGGCAGAGCCATGAGGGCAGTGCTGACCCTGGGCAAGGAGCAGCAGCGCCGATCGATTCCCAGGGCCCTTTTGGGAGCTGCCGGTCCATGCCTGACCCGCAGCCAGCCACTCTTCTGTAGAGTATCTCTGATGCTCCAGCAAGCCGCTGACATATTTAATCAGCATCTGACAGTCGTGCACCCTTGCTGCTATTTTCATTGCTCTAACAATGAAAATTAATGCAGGAAACGTACGTGGGAATTTTCACATTTATTTTTACAGTAAAACCTGTGATTTCTACCTGAGGCTGAGAAAGAGCAGCCAAGACACCCAGAGGTTGGCTCACATGATTTGGACTTTGTTGCAATATTCAGGAGTCTGGTTTCCCTGCTGAGCAGCAATTAATTTACTGTTTGGCAGATGTAAGATAAACCACCTGGACCACGGAAGGAATTTGCTCCTTCGGTGGTTGCGAATGAGAATACAGCAGCATCTAGCACCTCACGTCGTTCGCTGTGCAGAAAATGGGGCCACTCTTCGACGGCGGCTGCCCTGATAGGCGATGCAGCTGCCTGCGATCCCTCCACCAGCTTTCTGGAACCTCTGGCCAGACCCCTCAGCTTCTCCCCAGGCCCTCTTGCATCTCCCCTGGGGTAAACGGGCTCATCAGACCCCGACAAAACACTCTGGTACCTGGATGTCTCTCTTCCCCCAATTAAGACGGATGGGGCAACAGTGCCGTTTTGATTATGTTCCGTCTGACGACTTGCCTTTCAGGAGCTGGAATTAAGAGGGGCAGTGAAATGTTTGTGCGCGTTATTACCCACAAGGGTGGCAGCAAAGTAGGGGGTACCCGTACACAGTTACTAAAGATCTTAAATCCCTCGTTCCTCCCGCCAGCGGCAGAGGTAAATGCGCAGCGACCGCAGCCCGTGAGGCAGCCGTCCGGCCAGCGGTCTGCCGCGCAGAGCGCGTGCGTGACGCCACACGCGCACTGAAAGGCACAGATCACGCCGAAGGTGCAGGCGTGCCGCCAGTGCTGCAGAGCTGGGCGCTGGAGAGTAAACGGAAGCCAGCATGAAGCTTGCAGGCATCAGGTCCCTTTGTGAGAATTATTAGGGAGTCTTTGTGATGTGATTATATGGTAGGGTATTTCTTAACCAGAGAAGAAAAAGACCTCATTCCCAGCACTGTCTAAGTTTTGAATGTATAACTTTGAAAGCTTAATCATATTCTTTTCACAATGCCTTATGGTTTATATATATTTGGGGTTTTGTTGCCTTTTTGAATTCACTCATTTCGCTGTCAATTTCAGCTTAATATTATTAAAATTGCTCTGGTTCACTCTACTTGTAATTCTCCAGTTACAGTATTTTTTGGAAAGAAGTGCTAAGTCAATTTCTCTCTCCTATTTTTCATTTGTCTCTAATGACTCGTTAGATGAGCACCTTTGAAACCGCCGGCAGGAAGTAATAAGCCTGCTACCAGAAAAAGCCTTGCAGAAGCCAGCGGCTGGCAGTTTTGCAGGTTCAGGGCCGTGCGTGGGACCTCTGGGCCGGGGAGCCGATGTCCTCGCAGGACACAACCACACTCCAGAGACGGGTGACGTTATACAGCTCCTGAGGAGATGTTACGGGGCGCAGGCGATGGTGGGCTAAAGGCAGCGTCCCGCAGCCTCTCTCCTTGCACAGTGAGGGTCGCAGGCTTTTGCCCTCTTTGCAAGGTGAAAGGGGTAAATTGTCACTAGAGCCCCGCCGCCTTGCCCAGGGGATCTGTGTGTCACTGATAGGATATAATGAGGTTAATTTGACTTCTGAAGGGAAGACAGGCAGGAGAGAGCAGCATTTGCAGGTGGCAGGGCTGCTGGGATGCTCATTGCCCTCAGCTGGGGCAGGGGCAGGGGCAGCACCCAGGCCCTATAAAAGGTGAGGGGGAAGGCCTCCTTCTTCTTCGGGCACGGGCTGAGCTGAGGGCAGAGGTGAGCACGGCGGCTGCGGTGGTGTGTGCCCTGCGGGGCCGAGGTGGGCAGGGGGTCCTGTCGAGAGGTGCGGGAGCAGCCCTGCACCGCCGGCGCTGGGGACTGAGTCCCTGTTGCTGGTGCTCAGCGGCCAGGAGCTGTGCTTTGCTCGGGTTAGGGGTCAGCCTCAGCGGTGGAGAGAAGGGGCTCGAAAGCTTTAATCAATGCTAAAAGGAAAAAAAAGCGACAGGCACCTTATTGGCAGACAAATTCTCCCCTGTCAGAAGGCAAAACTGACTTTGCAGAAATATGTACTCGTACGTGCTGTGGTTTCTGGTCTTATGGAAATGTCTTTTTTCAAAGGGTGAAAATAATAGCGTTCCTGTAACACCAGCTGCTACCCCTTCCCTGGGGTACCTGGGACAATAACCAGCTCTGGTCTGTGGGAAACATGACAAATATCAAAAGTCTGTGTTCGTTGCCTCCCTTTCGTTTCACAAAGCTTGACAAATCTTGCTAGAGTGAAAAGAAAGGCGACAAATCTGTTTACGAGTAAAGGCAGCCCCCAGCTGCGGCACTGAAACCTTACCGAATTCAGCGTGCGAAGTGGGAGCTGACCCTGGAGCAGCTACGCTGTGGTAGCGCTGCCTGGGGTGGCAACGGGACGGGGGCTGGCTGAAATTCGCCGGTGCAGCTGCCTCTGCCAAAAGGATTTGCAAGCGCGGATAAAGAGCATTTTTCTTCCTTGCCTGCGAACGTGAGGCTGACTCATAATCTCACAGATGACAAAAGCAAATTTTCCCTGGCGTTGGGGAAAACGATGTTTTCTTGCATGTGCAAACCACCTCTTTGTAATACCGGGGATTCAGTAAGAAAAACAATCTTCAGGCTGAAATAACAGCAGATTTGTTCCAGTGCTCTGTTAGGGGTGATTTATGGGCAAGCCGCTTTTCAAAACTTAGCGGCTTTACCGAGTTAAACGTGTGAGTAACGCTGGCTGCCGAACAGGAGCCTGGTAAATCACCCCTGCTCTTGCCCAATTGGTGTCCATTGCAGAGCAAGCATCAGCTGCGTTACCGAAGCAGTCAAAATACTCAATACCCTTCACGCAGCTTCGTGCTCGCTTTAGCTGAAAGGCGGCTCTGGTAAAGAAAAGTAGAGCCGATAAATACCGTAACGAAGAAAGATGTTGCACTTAGGCCGCTGTGTGTTGTTTATAGCAGGCAAAAAAAGTTCCTGCTCTGTGACTGACAGTGTTGGCTTTTGAACGCTGTGCCCTCCGCTTCATTAGCATTTAATTAGGCGCTACCAGTGCAGCATAATACTTAATTGAGTTTCACTGAGTCACATCCCCTGAACTGCTGCAGAGCTCCCAGGGCTGGGAAAGCTGCGAGCGTTCGCTGGCGGCCCATCGTCTCGCCCAGCAAACTGCAGCGCAGCTCGGCCGGGGCACGGCGGCTCTGGGCGCCGCTCGCTCTCTGCTGGGGCTGTGCGGAGCCTCCCCCTCTGGGGCCTTGGGGAGAAGGGTTAGGAGGCACGGAGGGGTGATGTGCGCCATGTCGCGAGGCTCAGGAAGGGATGCCCGGCGCTGGTCCCTGTGGCTAATGCCGACATGCCAGGGCCAGCTCTAACGCAGCTTGCGAGAGACCGGTAGTACTCTGGAAAGGAACCACAGCCGGTTAATTACATCTGTGTTAGCACGGCACCTTGTGAGCCTTACAGCCACGCTGACTTTTAAACCTGCCTCTTTGGCTCAAAAACTAAAAGCATCTCGATTGTTGGGACTTACCAAAATATGCGTATATTTTTGACTGTTGCGGTGCCTAAAAGGCGAGTTGCAGATCGCAGCTCTGGTAAGCCAGGCACCCTATTAGCAGCGAACAAAAGCTGTCCTCTCTTACAAAGGAGGGCACAGTCTAGCCACGCTTCAGTAGTGCCTGAGGGCTCCCCTTTGGCATCATTGTTCCTTTGTTACGTCAGAGGTTTTTTATTATGATTGTGGCGTCATTATCAATGCTTGTGGAAAACGTCAAATATCCATCGTGGAAATATTAACATTTTATGAGGTGACGTGTTCCCTTTCCACATCAGAAAGTAGTGTAAGGAAAGACTATGGAATAATGTGCTAGAATCCATGCAATAAGCCCTGGACACTTTGCTCCTCCTACTGAGTGCTGTCACTTGTTGTCCTGGTTTCAGCTGGGACAGAGTTAATTTTCTTCTTGGCAGCCGGTAAGGGGCTGTGTTTTGGGTTTAGGATGAGAACAATGTCATGAGACACTGATGTTTTGTTCTTGCTGAGTAGTTGCTAAGTGGCGCTCACACTGGTCCAGGACTTTTCAGCTTTCCCTGCTCCGCGGGGTGCATAAGGAGCTGGGAGGGGACACAGCCAGGGGGGCTGACCCGACTGGCCAAGGGGCTATGCCGTACCACGTGACGTCATGCTCAGTATATAAACTGGGGGAGTTGGGGGGGGGGGAACGATCGCTGCTTGGGGGACGTGCTGGGCATCGGTCGGCGGGTGGTGAGCAATTGTACAGTGTAGCGCTTGCTTTGTGTTACTGTTGTACTATTATTACTTGGTTTTATTATTATTGTTATTATTACTATTACTCCTGTTCTATTTTTATTTTACTTTAGTTATTAAACTGTCCTTATCTCAACCCACGAGTTTTCCCCCTTTGCCCTTCCGATTCTCTCCCCCATCCCACCGGCGGGGAGCGAGCGAGCGGCTGCCTGGTGCTTAGCTGCCGGCTGGGGTTAAACCACGACGTTTGTGTAGTATTTAAAGCACGAGACTTGTCCTTTCTGTCAGCCCGATGTAGTCTTGACTAATTGGATCTCAAACGGCTTCCAGAAGCAGAACTCGAATCTTGACTGAACTTGGGAAATGAGTGAACTTGGAAACGCTGGGAAACAGTGTTCATTTGACGTTCATACATTTACTTAAGAATTAACTGTTACTTACGCTGAGCAGTCCTTCCCTGGCTGATAGCTCAGGCTCCAGCAGAGTTAGTGCCTGTGCTCTGGGCTTTACAAAAGGGGTGGGCGCCTTTTCCACCTCCAGTGGCATCACCAGAGATGCTAATGCTCTCAGCAAGGCCCCTGCTGTCCATCCGTGTCTGACTGCCCACCGGCAGTGGGCCCCCCGTCACGGGGCGCCAAAGGAGCGTTTCGTGTGAGCAAGCCCTGACCAAGCCTTGTGCGTGCGAGCATATACGTGCTGGTGCAAATGCTGCGTAGCTCCCTCCTCCCCGTCACGTAGGACTTCAGCTCCTAACTCGGCTGAAAACATCTTCAACGAAGTCGCTTAGGGTGAGGTTTTCTTGTGGTTTATTTCCCCGCCGCCCCCCGCCATGCATGCTGACTTTCTCTGCCGATTGCAGCTCTGGGCTGAGCTGGGAGGGCAGCAGCACAAGAGCCTCCCCACAGAGGAGGCATTTGCCGAGAAGCCGTTAAGCACTTAAAATCTAATTACTAACACAGCTCTAACTTTGGTCCATTTGCAAAGCTTTGTTATCAAACTGTGCCTACTGAAACAAACGTGCTAATTATCCGCATTGGAAATAGGATGGAAAGAATAGCCCATTCTTCTACACTTGTGCTGTTTATGCCACAACAATAACTAGACTTCCCTGGGAGAAATGCTGAGCGTGCGTTATTGTCTGGGCTGGGGCTTAGCGTTGTGGGGATGGGAAGAGACAAGAAGATAGACGGTGGCTCAGTGGCTTGTGGTGATAAAGCCAAGATGCAGACGGAACGGGGTTGGGAGGTGTTTCCCCCCCCACCCCGAAATGAGAAAGGCGAAGGTAAGGCTACCTTGAAATTTTACTCCCCTGAATATCGTGCCTTGGAGCATTGCTGCTGGCCGGAGCGCTGGCATTGGTAAATGCCGGCATAAGGGGGAGCTCATTTCCGTGTCTAGATGCATTAGAGATTTTTCACTTTGTAGCCTGGAGAAATACAGACTAGCTCCAGGTGGGCAAGTGGATCCCTGGTGCAAAACGAGATGCGAACGGACGAGGGAAAGCAGGCTGCCGCAGTTGAGAGCACCGCGCGCCTGCAAGCTGGTCCAGAGAGGTGTTAATGACTTAGGGCTGCAGAAATCCCTGCAAGTCTCCTCTTCTCTCGCCAGGCTTGCTGTGGCAATGCAACCCGCACCTGACTGGAACTCCTAACGCTTTCCGGGGCCGTGCTGCTGTAGTGTTTGAGAGGCATTTTGCCTTTGCAGCCCTGCCTGGGGCGTGTTCCTCTCCCACACTCCGCCCCTTCCAGCGCCACAGCAGCGCATGTAGAAAAGCCTCTCGGTGCTCTCTGGGGCAGGAGAACGCCTGCTTAATTTGTCCCGGAGGCTCCTATACGAGCCTGGTTTCACAAGCAAATTCCCGTGATTCACTGGGTCTTGCCAAAGTTTTGCCGGGTTTTCTGTCACCCTCCGTAGCGCTCATGGGTTCAGACCGGGGCAGCGGGCCCTGCTGCTGGAAGAAGAGAGAGCGTAGTAAGCCCTGTTCTCACGGTCTTTCTGTCCTCAGCCGCGCTACTTGCAGCTTCCCGCAGCGCCGCCGGGACTGACTGTTAGTTGTGGGAGTATCTTGTATTTTCTGGCTTGGCGGTTGCCGAGTGGATTGGACCTGGGTAGAAGCTCTCTGAAGTGGTTTCCTCTTTAACTGAATCTATACTTCACAACAGCTTTTCATAATTTTGTAATCACAGTCAGCATGTTTATTTACATAAGTAGGGACTGTAATTACGTTTCATTAAAATGTATAGTTAATTAGGGTTCATAAAGCGGGCTGAAAAATCAGCTGTATGAGTGAGCTTCAGACTGTCCTTGGTTAACAGCACTGGCCGTGACTTTGTGTTCCTCTGCTGTGGAGGGGAAGAAAGTAACCCTGAGTACGGAGCCAGGAAGCCGCTGCTGGCAGAACGATGCTGCTGGCTGGGGGAACCTTTCCCCCTAAGAAGGAAATCGGGTTTAGTAGTCTCTAACTTCAACCTCTTGCAAGACAAGGCTGGCAGGACTAGCCGCCTACTGCTGGATACACCTTCCTTCTTGCTGAGTGAGAAGCTGCTGGGCTGAACAATGACGGATTTACATGGAACACTGTCAAGTTAACTGCGCAGAAAAAGCGAAAGCTCCCCTTGAGTGCACGGAGTTAATTTTATCGGGTGTTTAGCAGGCTCTAATGAGAACCAAGAGACCTATGTGTCTTTGCAGGTGGATAACTTTCTGGCAGGACCTTGATTGCAAGTAGATTTTATACCTTATAGACCCAAAGCCCTGCCGAGGATGTATCCCCAGGGAAGCACACGATACAAAAAGGTTCTGCAAATGCAATACTTCTTGGTCTTTAGAAACAACCAGAAATGGAAAATTCTGCTGCCCCTGGCAAGGACTTCGGTGACCCCTCTGGGAGCTGAAGAGCAGAGCACAGAGCGATTTTGGGCCGCTGCAGACAAGGCCGTGTCCTGCGGATGCAGGCAGGAGCACCGTTAGCCTTTGGATGCTGCGGAGGGAGAGGAGGGCGAGGTGGGCACAGCCTGGCTTTGGGGAGCTCTGCTGCCCACAAATGGGCGGTGCTTACTGTGCTCCTTACAAGTGCTTGTGTTCCAAACAAGCCCATGTTAGAGAGCTGTTTCTCGAGGAAATCGGAAACAGCACCGGTTTTACTAACGTGGAGTGTGAGGCAAGCGGGATGAAACCCTGGGAGAAGCAGCCCCAGCTCAGGCTCTGCAGAACAGCATGAAGGCAGGAGAGCAGGGGCAGAGGTTCAGGAAAAACATCGGCTGGAACTGCAGGCTCTGACAGCTGATGAAGATCTTGCTGACCCTTGCCTCTCCCGTGCCCCCTGGGGAGATGCGAAGCTAATGGGGTGGAAGATTGTGCCAGAAGGCTGCGGGCTCTGCGGGTCAGGCGGACGCCTTGCTGCTGAATTCGTTCAGGCTGCAGAGTTCCCCGCAGGGGGAAAGCATGCGGGCTGCGGAGATCGCCAAGTGTCTGTCTGCCCGCAAGAGCACGCAAGCGGTGGCATGAGCAGAGCTGCCCTCCCTGGCCTGAGCCAGCTGAGTAGGGCTTCCCCTGGCACCCTGCTTTGGGAGCACCTTCAGGCTGCAGGAATGAGCGTCAAATACAAAAGAAAGCACGTGCACGTCATCCGCTTCTGGAGCTGAGGCGTTGTCTGTACTCTCAGTACGGGAACAGGACTGCTGGGAAAGGGGCTGCTGCCAGAACACGACTGTGCACTTTGCAGAGAGAGAAACAAACAAACAAACGAACAAAAACAAACAAAGGAAAGAAAGGGAGAATGAGAAGAGTCATTCACAGTGGGATTGCTTTCCAGAGACTAAAATCTGCTTTATTGGTATTACATTCTACATCTCTGCTGTTGACCGGAGAAGCACAATGGGTTGTGTTAATTAAAATCCAGTTAATCGGCAAAGGGAACTTTAGCCTAATGACACTGAACTGCAGCATCTCTTGCACTGGGAAAGATGTTTAAGCCAGTTGCAGCCCACAAACGTGCAACGCAATCGGCACAGTGGGCGTCTTCTGCCCGAGAGTGGGCAGCTGCGAACAAAGATTCGTGGAGTCTTTGTGCCCCTTATCTGCACTTGGGCACCAAACAAAAGCAGCAGCCGCAGAGACGCTGCTGGGCCAGAGACCCTCCTCTGCCACCACAATTTTCCCCGGGTCCCAAAGCCCACAAGCACAGAGCCAGTTTGTTCCCTTTTTTGTTCGTTATTCAAAACACGTTTTGCTTCAACCCTCCAGCTTTGTTTCTTTAGGCATTTAAATACAGTTCTCGTGGGGGTGCGCTGGAGGCTAAGCACGCTTGAAAATCCAGCGCTTTGGTGCATGGTCCAACAAGTATTATTGCAGTCTGTCTGTCCATTGCTTAAGCTAAAAAGCAGCCTGCAGCGCCTGCTGACCCCTCCAGTGCACGCGTGGGGTGCAGGGGTGTTTCCTATTCAGCGACTTGCAAGGGGCCGGCCTGGGTGGCCTTTCGCACCGCCCAGAGCTGCCCGTGCTGTCAAGCGCTTGCGTCCGTCTTCAGGCATTGAAGGGTGGAGTTTAGGATGTCTGAAAAGAGTGAAGAGCCGAGTAATGACGTGGAAGAAGCTGGAACTGGAGGCGTGCGGCTACTGCTGCTGTGGGATTTGCGTCTTTAAAGTTGCTTAGATTTCATGACCTTTCTGCTCGGGATGAACTCGCTGTGGAGAGGAGAGGGTGGAAATTCACGCCTGAGAACAAGTGTGGAAAAACTGATGTGCTGGCAAGGGCTGGACTCTGAAGGAATGGAATTAGTGGTTGTGTAATTGCACTGAACAAATCTGGCCCAAAAGCAGAGTTTTCAAAGCAGGTTTAACATATGGTGTCAGAGTCCAGGGATGCAATTTATCGGATTACTGCACTCTCCCCGTTTGTGAAGGGCATCTCTTCCACTGTTAAAGCAACAGCAGGGAAAGTAGAGCCAGGGTCGGTGATTTAAACAAGTACTAAATGCTCCCTCCCTTGCCTCCCCAAACAAAGGGAAGAAATTAAGCTATTTACGGATCCTGCTGATCAAGTTCAGGAGATAATTTGGGTTGGAGAGAAGGTCATGTTTGCAGTAAGGGAGGGGCTTTCATTGAGACGTGAAACGTCATTGGCATGGTGGGTCATGCATACTGAAGACAGTGGGTTCAACCTGGAAAAGAAGGGGAGGGAATAGTCTCCCCTAAGCGTGTTTAGCTGAGTAAAATGAAGACTGAGGGGAGAAATGATTGCAGGTTATAAATACACTTAGAAGGAACAGGAGAAGAACAAACTCCATAGAGAGGAAAAACTCCTTGAAGGAAAAAGCTATGCTGACGCAAGTACGCTCCAGTAGAAAGGGTATATGAGAAGAAAATGAGGACATTACGAACCTCCAGAATGCTTAAGGCTCTGCTGCAGCTTGCTAACTTGGCATCTTGGGAGTCAGAAATCTAACGATTTAAAGACGGTGTTTGAGAAATGCCCGAGGAGGATAATATGCTGATTAGCAGAGATAGGGCAGGACTGCAGCTGAGCACAGAGAAGGTGCTTTCCCGTCAGAAGTTTCTGAAAGTCCTGTGTTGACCAGGGCGGGAGCAAGGTGCTTCAAGAACACCTTGTCCCGCCGGTGCCTGTTTTTCTATCGCTAAGCCAGGCGGGTCTGCAGCCCAAGAGGAAATCATTACGAGCCTTACCTCCCGTCAGTGCTGGGAGCGCTTAGGGGGAAGGGTGTTCTCAGCATTCTCAAATCATGCGGTGAAAGCCACGCCATGCAGGCAGGTTACTGTGGCTGAAACTGGTTCTGCAGGATCCCAAGAGCCTAAATTACAGCATGCATAGGAAAAGGGGAAAAAAAAAAAAAGCATATGCAATCCTAGTACCTGCAGACAGTATGTTTAAGGATGTTTTTCGGATCCAGATAAGTATACCGGATTGTTTAGCTGTCCTCTCATGGAATAGTAGCACATGTCCAGCTGCACAACCCCGGCCTGCTCCCTCGTGGCTCTTAGTGCCATCCTACGAAAGAGTTTGTTAGCTAAGCTCTAATCCAACTGTAGTGTCCTTGGTTG
The DNA here is from genome assembly GCF_047370975.1 of Nipponia nippon. NCBI lineage: Eukaryota > Metazoa > Chordata > Aves > Pelecaniformes > Threskiornithidae > Nipponia > Nipponia nippon. The sequence continues at coordinate 6,752,313 of NW_028262345.1, forward strand.
CTCTGGGATAGCTGCTCCGTAGGGGACTCTTACACATCTGGGTTTCCTCTTCAGTCGTCTTCTGCAAACCTTGGCAGGGCAGAACACGAGGATCCCTTGTGTTTTCCCCGGTGTACCTTGGGCTAGTCAAAGTCTAAGAAATTGCTGAAAACTTCAGAGTTGGGATGTTTTCTGGTTTTTTTTTTGGGGGGGGTGGGTGGGCTGGTTGTTTTTAGTGGGGGAAGGAGCTGGATAGAACAGGTTCAGCTCCCTGCTGCAAGCAAGACGGTAATGCTGTGCCGCAGCAGGCGAGACCTGGCAGCCCTTTAGCCACCATTACATCAGCTAGTGACTTCATCTGGACTGCCAGCAGAGAGCAAGTGGACGCCGTATTTAACAGCACGTGTGGCAGGCTGCCTGTCTGGGCCAGGCTGCAGCCGCTGGCTGGGACGCGAGGCCGGCCCGGGTCACAGCTCGTCTCTGCCCGGGCTGCTCCTGCGCCCCTCTCTGTGTCATCCTCAGTGGGAAATTGCTGCAGTTTGCAGATGGAAATTGTGTTGCTGGGCCGTCTCCCTGCGAAGGTGAGGGACTGTAAGAAAGCGTCCCTGCTGAGCCGCGCTGAGCACAGGCTCCTTTGGCTGGGGTCTGAGGGACAGGGCTCCTACTGACGGGGCTTTCTACGCTGCTGTCATCCCGGTCCCTGTAGTGTTCCTCAAGCCGCCAAATCGGGCTCATCGTGCAAGAATCGGCCAAAAAAAAGAGTGGAAGCGAAGCCAGACCGTGGTTCAGCCTCTGGCATCGGTTTCTGCACATTTGCACAAACGCAGCAGAGCCCGATCGTCTGCCAACAGAGCCAAGCTCCGCGTTTCCCTTCTCCCCGCTGTGCCCTTGTGTTCCAGGGCCTCACTGGCAGCAGCTCTCCTGGTTCAGGCGAGCCCAGATCACAACGAAGCTGTTAGGCAGCAGCGTGGAGCCCAGCACAGGACCCGCTGTGCCTTGGTCTCTGTGCCAGCCAGCGCAGCAATTGCAATGCTGCAGGGTTCGTCCCACGTGCTGACGGCCACCCGGGGGCAATTTCCCCGAGCTGCGTCAAGGCTGTGATTTACTGCAGAGGGTATGGGTACAACTGAGGGACAAATGCCACCGAGTCTCCTGCAAGTGTCTTTCCCTTTTCCCTTCCTGGGATTTAGTGGGTCCTCAGCAACTTGCAAGGGCAGAGAGTCCGCTGACAAAGTGACAAAATGAACTATGTTTGGAAATGGGAAAGAACGAACGTAATATTAATTGCTCCTTAACAATTCTTCTTCTTTGACTCATCTCCGAGAAGAAATCCCTCATGATATCTTTGCACTGGAACATGATACAGCTGATGAAGCCATTTTCTCCCCGACATCTTTAAATTCTACTTTTATTAGGTGATTGATGAGAATCCAGGGCCCAGCCTTCTTCTGACTGTCGGTCCTCTGAAGAAGCACAAAAACATGAGTATCGAATAGCACTGCATCTTACAGGTCACCTGTGAGGATGGCAGTCGTGAACGGGAAGGTACAGAAAATGAGAATACCCTGCTCAGGGTTAGCAGCACTGAGAGTTTCCCATTGCTTCTCGCAGTTACAGCATCCAGTGGAGTCAGGACGTGTTTCTCTGTTCCCCCCTGAGGCAAGAGATGAGAAAACAGGCTGCAGAACTGACCGGCTCATTGCATTTCTGTGCCGTAACAGCACTTTTCCTTTCCAGGCTTAGTCTCCGGCCTTTTGCTTTATATCCAGCAGGATGTCTGTTCTTGTCTGGGAAGCACAAAGTGTCTGAGGGAAACGACGGTCGCGAGACCTCGTGTTCCCTGAGACGTGGGGACATGGGAGGGCAGATGTGCGTTCGCAGGACCTGTGAACTGTCACCCTTTCCCTTAGAAGTCTTGGTATTTGCTTCTCTGGAGCAAGAGGCTCTGGTTTCCCCAGTGTGCAAGGCATGGCTTCTGCCCGTGCCCCAGACCTGGGGAAGGTGGTACCGTCTCTGCAGAGAACTGCCTCTAAATTGTCTCTGCTTGCTTCATATGGAGCCAGCTGCTTTTTAAATGATTGTATCAGGTTATTATAGTAGTTCCTCTATTCAGTTCCTTCTACAGAGAAACTCGTTTGCCTGAAATTGCCTTCTCCCGACTCTATAATCATTACATAGCCAATTGCCTTGGGAAAGAGGCTGGAGCAGGGCAGCGGCCAGTTTCCGCTTTGCGCGCGCCTCCGTGCTGCGGCGGGAGCGCAGGGAGAGCTGCATCGGGCAAATCCACGTTCAGCTGCCCCGGGACGAGGCTGCTTGTGTCCTGGGAAGCGCAGGCTGCGGCGGGGATGCTGTTCACGGGGGGAGTCTGGCCCAGGGCGGCGCTCAGCTGGCGGGAGGGCGCGCAGGGCTCGGCACGCAGCGTGACCGGGGGGCGGCTTCCCCAAAATACTTTCTCTCCTGCTCTCAGTGGATGAGGCTGCCCACATTGCACACCCCTGCCCAAAAGCTGAATCTTATCACCTTGATCCTGGTGTAACGGAGCAAGACTGAGAAGCGTGCGGTACTCACTGTTGGCTAGAAATGAAGTACAAGCGCTTCATCCGGAGCGCAGCTACGAGACCTCCCGGCAAGGGGCAGTCCGTCCAGACTTCGGACGGAAAGGGGAGGACCGGCTAACCCGCCGTTTGTGGAAGCTTTTAGGTCACCCCTTTCTCTCCTGCCTGCAGCAACCTCTGGGCTTCCAGGCCAGGTTGCAGGGCAGAGCCAAACCACGAGGCAAGATGGTCCAGAGCGGGTACCGGGAACCGGCAGCTCCGACAGACGCAATTTGCTCTTCTGTTCTGGGCGTTAGTGGTCGCGTGAACCAGCCTCTTCCCTGCTAGTTTTGAGCTTCTTAACTATTTTTTTTTATGGGCCTTTATTCACTGTCTTTGGGATGATCTCTTTAACAATAGGCGCTATGAAACGGGCCGTTACAATGAGCAATACGGTGATAATGTGCCAAGTTTAAAGTAACAGCTTTTCGCTCCATGGAAATGTCCAAGTAGGACTGGGTGTTTATATGAAATATGGAAAGATGTGCAGTTCCATTAAACAGGGTAAACGCACACAGGCTATAAACTCTCTCCTTTAATGTCGGTACATCCCGCTGCCTGAGGTTAAAAAGAGCCTTAGTGAATAATTTCCCGTGATGAGGTTTAGGGTATCGGCCTCCCTTGGAGACAAGATGCAAGGTGAGGGGGATAGTTAGTCAGAGCTGATCTGGCAGGTCTTATTTCTTATGGCGACGCGAGTGCGATGTTTTGCGAGTCTGAGATTAAACTCTGCCATGACTGCAATCCTTCCAGAGATATCTAAATCCTGCTAGAGACAGTAATAAATGGGGATGGGGACGGGCAGATAGTGGTGAAAAAGGAGTAGAACACGCTTGGGGAGTGTGGGGGTTGGAAGGCTGTTTGGGAGTTTATTATTAATTTTTTTTTTTTTTTTTGACCACAGCATCACTGCTGGGAAAACACAATCCGGACATCCAGGACTCATCATCCATTATGAGATTTGGAAGACAGCTACTAGGATTAGGCAGGTTTTAGGCTGTTGCTTTTGGCCATTTCTCTCATTACAGGCTTACAGCAGCTGCCTTATCTCATAGAGAAGCACTTTTATTAGATAGGAGACTAAAGGAAGAAAGAGAAGAAATGAGGTAAGGAAGGAAATGATCCGACAGAGGGCAAGAGGCCCGGACAAAGCGATGCTCTGAGGTGGTGACCACGTTGCCTCATTCCCTCTCACGAGAGCGCCCTGGGGGGCTCTGGGCACAGCCCTGTTCGGGCCAGGGTGGGAGCAATCCAGGGGTTTTGTCAGCTTTCCTGCCAAGAAACACCGAGCACCCGCAAGCCGCAGCAGCACCCCTGGGCAGGGCAAGGCGGATGCGAGCCTTCCCTCCTGCGGAGCTCTGGGCTTTTCAGTTCTTCAAAGCCACCGACGTGAGACCTCCTCGGGCGGCCGCCTGCAGGGCTGCTGGCGGTGGCCTGGCAGAGCAGGGGAGGCTGAGGTCTCCTCTTGTCCCTGTCCCTGCCCCTGCCGGGGGCTGGATGGGAGGTCCTGCTGTGGCAGCTGTGCCAGTGCTGGGGCTCTTGTGTGCTCAGAACATCTGATTTTCTCCTGCTCCTCAGTTAAGCCGTAGGAGCGCAGCCTCCTGCTGCTGCTTTTTCCCATTCGGTACTGGATCGCGCTGCGCTGGGGCACAGCTCTGCCGTCCCTCTCAAATGCAGCGCTTGCTCAGAAAGCGGTGAGCTGCCTCTGCCCAGCGCTGGGGTCTCATCGGACCGTCTGTCACTGCGCCAGCTCCCCTTTGCACGGTTTTATGCCACGCTTTCTACCAAGCAGATGGAACAGGCAGGAAACCCCGTGAACTCCAGGTACTGGATTAAACTCGTTTCCTGCCCCCTGCCCCCAGAGCTTTTTGCTTTAGCGGTCTAGAAGCGTGAGGTTGAATGTGCTTTTGTCGTAGGTCAAATGAATCCTGCCTTGCTTGATGTTTGCTTGGCTGCTTTTTATTGGGTCTTCTCTTCCTGAGTTCCTCTGGGGTAAGTACAGGGATTTTTCAGGCTTCCAGGGTTTTGCATTGGTAGTCTGCAACCTCACACTTCAGTGCTTCCTATGCAAGAACTTAAACACTGGAACTCCCTCGGAGCACAAAACAGGAGCTCACATATTGTTTTTCAGAAGGCGAGCTCGCTTGGCACCTGGTAAGCAACAGACACCTCAGCTTGGATGCAGTCTGAGGCACTGAATCCAGCAAATATTGCTGGGAGCTCCCAGCCCTAATTAGAACTGAAATACTGCTTTGCTCCTACCAGGGCTGCCCAGCTGCGACAGTCTGAATGGGAGAGCTCGGAGACTGCAGGAGGGATTTAAAAACGTCTCCTTGAGACGTGAGGCAGAACCTGTATCAACAAGAGAGATGCTCTAAATCCTGATGAGTGAAACTGATGGTTTTTTTTTTTTCCTAGCGCTGCTTTGGAGGCTTAGGGTTCCCATGGCTGAATCCCCAAGGAAGAACTCGGCTTTTGTATGGGAAAGGACGGAGCAATCTGAGCACAGCCTAAAACAAAGAAATAAAGCAAGCGATATTCAGCAACTGGCTGGTAAAGCTGCTTTGAAAACTTTACGTATTGGGTGTACGGGCTCAAATTCACCCCAGGGTGAAAGCTTGTTGGGAGGAGGCTAGTTCTCGCTTCGTTTGTCCTGCACCCAGCACAAAAGGGCACAGGCTGTGATGCTACCGTACAGCCACAGGCAGCAGCCCCGGTCCGTATCCATAAAGCCCCTGGTAACTCAGAGCCTAAGGGCTGCAGCGTCCGGGCAGCCCTTTTCCCCGGTCGCTCTGCAGTCGCACGACAGGCCGCTGTTGGGAAGCGGGCTGCGAGACCTGTGGGGCAGGGCACCTGGGGAGCAGTGGCTGGCTCGAGAAGAGCCCAGCTCTGGGCTCGTTCTGGATTCCTATCCCAGCTCGGAAACGCCCAGCAGCCTCCGAGTTGAGTTCGGAGCAGAATGCGTCAGGTGTTCAATAGGCAATTTTATGTGCCGATAAGTGACCCTTTCTTGCTAATCTCAGCAGAACTGACTGAATGCCTGGAGAGAACTGTTGCTTGTTATTGCACGGGTTCAAAACACGTCATTTGACAAACTGTAGGCCAGATCTTGACGTTGCCGTGCGCAGCCAGGACTGTATCAGCTTTGGTGCTACAGCAACGTGAGCTGACATCTGGCTTGGTGCTCTGCAGCTGTGCTCTGCTTGCTGCTCTCGGGTGGGAAAGGGAAGTCTGTTTCGATGGGAGCGAGTTAGAAAAACGACAAAGGGAAGGTCCTGTGCTTCGTGGCACCTCTGCCACCTGTCAGGTACTCGGGTAACACACGGGCGTTCCGGCAGTTGTCAATGTCTGTAATCGCTGCTGCTTCTGCTTTAGTTTATTTTTCTGAAGAAGCACAGAAAAATGATGAAAACTAGGAGGAAAAAGCTACGATGCTGTTCTCCTTCCTACCTTTTACGTCTGCGTGTCGATGTTGAATTTTGGAAGCACTCTCATTTTAGTCACTGTTTTCTTATTGCAGGCAAGCAGAATGGATAGAAATATTGATCTTCTCTTAATGAGTTTTAAAAGAAAAAACGAGCGTGGCTCAGAGTAGCGAGGTAGCGTAGACTGATTGATGTGTCTTATTTTTTAAGTGCTGCTGATGGATCTTTTTGGAATTTGCTCTGTTTTCTCATTTTCCTTGCATAGACTGATACTTGCTCGTTATGTTTTGTTGCTTGGAGTGAAGGCGTTTGCGTTTCGCTGGCTGTGGTCACAGCCTGGGTCTTCATCTAACTTTTGCAAACGTCGGCTTTCTGACAGCCCCAGGGCATGGGGTGCTCGGAGGGGAGGCGACCTGAGCTGGTCCTGCGGCGACCTTGGCAGCAGGGAGGAGAGGCCTGGGCGAGTCCTTCTCCTCTGAGCCCCTCTGAGCTGTCAGCAAAGGATTCTCCGGCTGGTTTCTGCAGCCGGGGCTCTTGCCTCGTGTTTCCCACTGGTGCTCCCCAGTCCTCCAGCACCATCTACAGTCCTCCGTAGACCGAGGAGGTGCTCCAGTGCCACCAGCTACAGCCCAGCTGCCCCAGGAAAGGGTCGGCTGCTGCGCCAAGACTGTGATTTGGGGGATATTTGCAGCCTTGTCCGTTGCCTCTCAGCTTTCCAGCCCGATTGCTAAACGAGGTAGGGGGCCTGGAGACAAAATCTTAACCAAACCAAAAAACCACCCCAGTTTTCACACCAGCCGAGTGGTTGCAAGGCGCCAGGCTGTAAAAGAGTCTGACCTTGGGGATTTGTAACCGGCATCTCAGCGCAGGTCTTGAGCAGCGCTGCAGCGCGCAGCTCCGGCGGTGCTGGCGCGTCCGCCTGCTCGCCAGGAGCCGGCGGCCACACCTGCGGCTCCGCACGGCTCAGACTTGTGGCACAACGCAGGCAGCGCTGTTCGTCGACAGCACAAAACCTCAGCCTGAACCTGCGAGACGGGGCTATCGTGAAATATTCATAGGAGTTTCCTTGAGTAAAGAGCATTAAAAATTCATGGATATTTTGAGCAACAAGCCGTCAGCTGTATCTTTCAGGGATGAAGAAGTACGTGAATAAGAAAAGTCTTTCTTTTGTGAGACAGCTATTTAAGTCTGCTTCAGCTGCCTTTTGTTTTTAAGATGTGCCGAAATCGGTACTCAGCCTCATCTCCCCTGGAGGGGAAGTTTGCCTTCGAACTCGCTTAATTGGAGACGGCCGCCTTGGTATTTCTGGATGGGATATACTCAGCCAGAGAAACAGCACAGCCGGTGAACTGCCTGCGCAGACAGGGCTGCGTGGTGCGCTGGTAACCTGGGGCTCTTCGCAGGGACTCCGGACGCTGCTGCCGTACCAGGAATCTCTGGTGGTGGTGGTGGTGGTGGTGGTGATCTCTGGCCGGGCCGCTCGCTGCCTGGGTCTCACTTCCATAACGACTTTTGAACTTGTATTTGGGTGTTGGGAATTTGACAACTTTTGCAAACTGTTTGACTTTTATTGCTCTTTGTGCGCTACAGCCGAGCGACCACCGGGAAAATCCGGCACCCAGGGAGGTGGGGCTGTTTCCCTGGAGGTCCCCGTGCACGTGGGCTGGGTGACAGGGACCCCCCAGCCCTCGCCAGCGCATCCCTAACGCAGCTCGTGGGCAGGAAAATCGTGCTTTACGCATCACAGCTGGCAGGTACTTGGCTGGAGATGTGAGGGTGATAAAGAGCAGCTGCAGGCTGTCTTTTCTGATCTTCTCCCAGCTTAGGCCATTTTGTTCCCCAAAGTCTTGTCTCTCTGAACATAGCCGCTAACACGGAGTGGGTGGTCGGCACCCTTCCTGCCACCGGTGCCGAGGTCTGTCCGTGCCTCGGAGCCCACCAGCGGCAGGGCTGCTGCCAGCCTGCAGCCCCCTGCTCGCGCCGACGGCCCGGGGACTGCCGCCGCTCCTCGGCAGCGCTCCGTGTTTTTCATACGGCAGCTAAGCAGAGTAATGGGAGGAGGAAGGTGGCGGGGGGCAGCAGGTGGAAGATGGGTTTGAGAGCGGAGGCAACTCTACAGCTGCTCGTTTCACTCGGCACAGCACCAGGGAGGGACGGGAGCGTTTCCCCTGGGGGTCCCCAGCCTGAGCAGCTTCTGGGAGCAGGGGGATGAGGGGTGGGAGGGGGGCTGCTGAGAAAAGGCCCTGTCAGCAGGAGGGGGGGGGCTGAAACAAGGACTCCCTTCAGCGTGGCCGCCGCGCAGCGCGCGTGCACGGCAGCGTGCCGGGAGCGTGCGGAGGGAAACCCGAGCTGGTTTGCAGGAGACCCTGTGCTCGGCTTCCGTGGCTCAGCAGCTGCCCTGCTCCTTGCTGTCATGGTGAGAAGTGCTTCCTCGCCTTGTCCTGCTGCTGCCACGGCCAGCCTGGGCAGCAGTGTCATCACTTGAAGCTTGTCCCCTTCCACGAGACCTGGCCTTTGTCGCTGATCTGCTTCCCGGGATCCGCGCCTTTCCCTAGAGCCCAGCCCCAGCCAAGCAGTTTCCCGACAACCTGCCTTGCATCGAGGATGCCACGCAGAACTGCGAGAGCCCAACAGCAGAGCCGAGGAGGGAAGCGAGGAGGACACGGGTCTCCCCGGATCATGGTGAGTGAGCTATTTCTGGGCTTTGGGAACAGAGGGGCCCTCCGAGTCTTGACCCCCTGCAGAATCCGTGGCCTTAGCTCACCTCCTCCTGGCATTGCGGGGAAAGGATCAGGTGAGTCCTAGAAATGGGTGTATAACGACCCAGGAGCTTCACCAGGGGGTTGATAGTGCTGTGACAGATGGAAAAGACCACGTTAATCCTCTCTCCCTCTCTGTTTCTTAAAGATCCTGCTAACGCGTCTCTCCAAACTCTCTGCACCGTCAGGAGGCTGTTCCTGCTGCTCGGGGTCGCCGGGCTGCTGGCGGGGACAGCAGCTGGGGCATGGCTCCTAGGTCAGTGTCTGCTCCGGGACAGCTCTGCCGCTGCGGGCAGAGCCCAGCCGCCAAACTGGCGAGTGAGTTTGGGATGCCGGCAGCAGAGGTGGTGGTGGTGGTGGGAGCTCCTTGGTGGGTGAGCCGCGGCATGGGACGGGGGGATGTGGCCGGCGCGGGCTCTGCTGGTGCTTGCTGCGGTCCCAGCAGCAAGCGGCAGCTGTGCCCATCGAGAGGCTCATCGCCTCTTCCAGTGGGCAGTGCAGGATCATTCCCAATATTGTGCATCCTTGGATACTGTGTGTGAGTCCAGCTCCCCTCCCTTCTCTCTTTCCTGAAGTGAAACACCTGAAGAGGCCTCAGCCAGACCAGGGCTTCACCCTGCTGCAGGAGCCAGATGCGATCCCAGCGTGCAGTGACGGTGGAGAGGAAGAGCCGGTGGTCCGTGGGGCTCCCGACAGAGGTTTACACCTTTGCTTGCTGCCACAGAGGACAGGGAGCGGGGAGCAGTATGCAGGACCGTGCCGGCCCAGCAAGAACAGAAAAGATGCTCTTTAATAATAAATATCTCTTGCTGATCCACTAGCTTCTTTCAGCTGTGCTTTGCCATTGCTTCCCTTTGCTTTTAAGTCCTGCTGCACTCCCCAGCATCACGGCTTCATCGCATGGAGCGATCCTACGGCAAAGGCACCTCTTGCGGGACTCCTTTGCGTGTAATCGCTCGGCAGAGCTGCCACGCGGACACTGAGGACGTGTGAATAGGTTCCTCTATAGTTTTTAATTGCTTCAAGTGGCTTTTCTGGGATTTTGTTTTGGGGTTTTTTCTCTGTTTGGGTTTGGTTTTTTTTTTTTGCTTTAAACGTGCACTGTGCTGGCCCTGCACAAAACACTGCAAGGAAGGGAACTTGCAGGTTGTCTTTAACGGAATGGCTTTAGTGTCTTTCAGAATAAATGTGGCAAGCTCCTTGCTGGAAGCACAGGTGGAAGGCCGTCCTGGCTGGCTCCTGGCATGCCACGAGCGCTGGCGTCTCTCCCTGGGCACCCTGCTCTGCCGGCGGCTCGGGTATCTCAGGTGGGCACGGCAGAGGCAGCCGCCGCTTCGAGCCCTGCTCGCCCTTTCCCGAGGGGGACGATCTTGGCAAAAGCAGGTCCTTGAAGGCTGGGAGGTTGGTCGGGGCAGCAGTGCCGGATCGCACAGCTCCCTGGTGAATACGGGGCAGAAAGGGGGGCTCGGGCTGGCACGGGGACCTGCGAGACCCTTCCTGCCAAGGAGGTTCGTTCCCGGCTGCCAGAGCGGCAGGGCTGTGGGCCGTCGCTCCCACGGCAGGGTTAAACTCCTCATCCCCCGGCGGGTCCCCAGCCCTTCCTGGGGCGCTGACGGTTGCTCCTGCAGAATGACCCATCAGAAAGGAGTGAACCTGGCGGACGTCAAGGTGGGCGGCACACAGGAGTTCGTTCAGCTGAGACCCCAGCAGGAAGGCAGCCTGGAAGACATGTGGCAGGTCAGGTAAGGGCAGGCCTGGGGGAAGCAGCGTTTGCTGGCGGGGCTGAAAAGAACAGAGGCCTTTTCTTCAGGCTTAAGGACACGCAAACTGTCCTGGTCTTGTGCAGTAAAGCAGCCCCTCTGGGGACGGCTGCAGCTGCCCTGGAGCTCCCTAGTGCCCTTGGGGATTTCAGTTCGTGTGTATTCTGACCGGAGGCTTATTCCCGCGCAGGAGCAGCTGTGAATCGGGTCGAGTTGTGGCTCTGAAATGCTCAGGTGAGCGCCTCTCTCCTCTCCTGCGTCCCCACGATCTCCACCCGGATCCGGCAGTTTCTTCGCTCCCACTCCACCCGCTTCCCTCGCCATCCAGCGTGAGGGTCCGGCACCCGGAGCTTCACCTAAGACGTGCTGCCCGGCTGCCTTGCAGAGTGCGGGCTGCGCCCCGGCGCCGCACGGGTGGTCGGGGGGACGGACGCGTCCCCGGGGCGCTGGCCCTGGCAGGTCAGCGTGTACCACGGCTCCCAGCACCACTGCGGAGGCTCCGTGCTGGCGCGCGAATGGATCGTCACGGCAGCTCACTGCGTGCGCAGGTACCGCCGGGCTCTCCCGTGCCCAGCCTCGGAGGAGCCGTGCAGCTGCTCTTGTCCCAGGCCTTGGCACTTGGTGCCCCGCAGTAAGAAGCACGCTGTATTTCTGCTCAGTTACAGGCGGCTGCAAGCCTCTGCCTGGCTGGTTTTCGCAGGCGTCGTCACCCACGGCTCGATCAAGCAGGAGGCTGGGTTATCGGTAAAGAAAATAATTTACCACCCGCTTTATAACGACAATAGCCTCGACTACGACATTGCTCTGATGAAGCTCCAAGTCCCCCTGAATTTCTCAGGTAAGATGCTGTCGTGATGCTGTTGTGTCCTTCTCCCATCTGCGGAGTTGTCTGTCTTATCCCACAATTAAGAGACAGCCAAAACCCAGCCTCTGCTGAACCTGCCATTGCAGAGCAGCTCTTTACGGATCTCCAGCCTGGCAGCTGGGCGGCAGCACGCACAGCCGCGCGTTTCCAACTGTGCCAGAGCTGAGAATTCCTGGGAAGGCGGCTGCGGGAGCTGAACCCCCAGAATCTTTCACTTCAGCGTGCCAGGCTGAGTGGCTCCGCAGGCCGATAGCTCCGTGGCCCTGCCCTGGCCGCTCGTGCTCGGCGCAGCACGAAGCCATCCCCGCTGGCCTGGCCCTTACCCCGTCTCCTCCTTCCCAGATGCCATCCGTGCTGTGTGTCTGCCACCCTCCCGCCAGGACCTCCTCCAGGGCACGCGGTGTTGGGTCTCTGGCTGGGGCTATACCAGACCAGACCAAGGTAAGCTCCCATCTGGTCCCCGCCGCCCCGCGCTGACCGGAGGCTTTCCCCTTGCTCCCCACCGGCCCTGTCCGGCCCCTTCCGCGCCGCGTGGGAGCTTGCAAATGCCCTTCCTGCCTTCATCCCACCCCTGCTCCAGCAGCTCTGCAGCCCACATCCACAGCTCCTGTGGGCCCGGCCATACTTAATCCCATAAAGTAATCCCATTTTTCCCATCTTCGGACTTCTCCAGCTAGCGCCCTGCTCTTCCCCTCTTGCTCCCCGCAGATCTTGTTTCCCTCTTGGCTTCTCTTCCTCCCTCCCCAGCGCAGGTTACCGAGACGCTGAAGGAAGCGCCCGTTCCCTTAATCGGTACCAAGAGGTGCAACAGTTCCTGCATGTACGCAGGCGAGGTCACTGCCAGGATGCTGTGTGCCGGCTACCCGCATGGAAAAATAGATGCGTGCCAGGTAACAGGAGGGCGCGAGCGCTGCACGCTGCGGGTGCGTGGCAGCTGTGGGAAGGACTGAGACGTCGCGTGTCCCTGTTAGGCTCCAGCAAATACCGGGTTTTGCGGGAACAGCTTGCAGCAACCAGTCTGTGCAGGGTAACGCTGGGCCCGTTGCATCTTGCGCCGCAGCGTGGAGCCTGCGGTGCCCCGGTGCATCGATGCCGGGCTGGGATTTGGCTATCCTTACAGAAGGAACGTGGGAACCTCGCGGGGAGGCACGCGCTACTCGTACCCGCGTTTCAGCGTCTCGTGTGGCCGACGGAACAAAGCTGTGCGGGAGAGGCCAGCCTGACCTGCATCCCAGCTGCCAGGGGGGCAGAGCGGCTTCACCGCGCCTCGCTCCGTCTTGCAGGGTGACAGCGGGGGCCCCCTGGTTTGCCAGGACGAACTCGCGTGGCGTTTGGTAGGCGTCGTGAGCTGGGGCCAGGGCTGCGCTGAACCCAACCGCCCTGGGGTTTACACCAACGTGGCTCAGCTGCTGCCATGGATTTATCACGTCACCGAGGTAAGCTGGAGCAAGCCGAGGCGCGTTCAGCCTGACCTACAGCCACGCACGTTGCACGAACAAATCCCAACGCTAGCGTCCTATTTCAGCTCTTTCCTTCGCTACCCTACGCTCACCCTTGACACGTGAACCTCTGGGACAGCCTCTCTTACGGTACTGATTCCTTTTTTTGGTTTCTCTTTTTTTTTTTTTTTTTTTTTTTTTTGACTAGATCTACTAGAAATAAGGCAAGGAGACTTCAGAGAGCAGCACTTTGCCCCTTCCGCGTAGTAAGTGGAGAACGGTCCAGGACTAACTCGTACCGTGTTACTATAACCCTAACAGAATCCCCAGACAACACTAGAAAACATGCTCGGTATAAATAGTTTATTAAAGAAAATAGCAAATTACATTTGTGTGAACAATCCACGTGGGAGAAAGGGTGTTTTTCAAAATACGTGGTTTTTTGGATTGCGATGCGTAGAGGGGCAGGGGCTCCCATGAGGTGGAAGCGTCACGGGAACACTCGCAGCCTTCAGATAAATTACTTGGAGGGGAAGATAAGAAAACGCTAGTGTTTTAACTGGCAGGCAGATTTTGCTTCAGTGTCTCCCTTGCTGTGCCGGGCTCAGCCTAGCTGCCAGCTTGGCTGCCTTTGCCCCCTCCCTCCGCCAGCTGAAGCCCGAAGCAGGAGGGTCTCCTCACCGCCTGCCCCCCCGCAGGCGGAATGGCCGCTCAGCTCTGCAGCGACGGAGGGGCAACGGGGAAGCCAGCTGCGACTCGGGCCCGGCACGGACGCTTGCAAATGTGAACGCAGGTCAGACAGAAGTGCGAATGAAAAGGATGCAACAGCAGCTGACAGATTAAACCGTTAAGCTCTGGGATGGAAACTTTTGTAAGCACTAGGTGGTAGGAAATGCTTTGTTCCACGTGCGCAGCAACTGGCACGTCTTGGCCTCGGCTACGTTTTAATGAACGCTCTTGGTGAATTTTCCAATTAAAAGAAGCGTACGTTTCTCAAAGTCTCAAACGGAGCCCTTTGTAATTTAAATGATAATGCTACGAGTGCACACGTCGTTCCCTTTTTATACGCATTTACATTTCTCGCTATTCTTAAAGGACAGAAAACTTACTACCAGAAAGACAACAGATGCCAGACCTACCTAGTTCACACACAACACAAAGGTAAAGGAAGGAGCTGAACCCTAACCTTCTCCAGGTGGTCAAGTGAGACTGAGAAATTCTAAGTCAGTTTTAAGATATTCTCAAAAGCCAGGAGGAGTTCTGCCACACGGGCAAAACCCCGTGACTCGATAAGCAGTTCACTCGGGAGAGGATCTCCTCTCCCCCCCGCCCCCCCAAATTTTCACTCTCAAGGTCTGCTCTTCAGGGAAACCCGGGGTGGGAAAGAGCAAAGTTTGGCACTTCAGCGTCCTTAGAAGGATATCAAAAGCTATCAAAGTCTGCGGGTTTCACGTGTAATTTGCAGGGACAGAAGAGGTAAGACACAAAGGGGCTCCGCGCCCCCGACGTAAAACTGCATAGATAAGATTCGCTATTGAGAAATCAAAATCCCTCTACAAGACCCTTAAGCAAGCAAGCTCGAGTTGGCATCATACAGCACCTTGCAGGAGAGGCCCATCTGCGGGCAGCGCCTGTTCTCACAGAGAGATGCTGGACACAGGACTGGATTGACTTCCCTACGCTGGGCCTAACAGGAAGATGAAATGCTAGAGAATGGAAACTAGCAAACATCGCAGAAAGCATCTCCTCTTCGCCAGAAAGCCTGGATCTGGGCAGAACGCCTCTGGGGAGGTGGCAGGAGATTGACTTTCCAAGGCCAAACTCGGTCTGCCTGGCAGACGGAGCGCAGGCAGTTAGTGTCCACGTGTCACCCACCTTGATTTCCTGGTCCCAGGCTCAGCCATCCTCTTTGCCCCGCAAACATTGAGCTAGGAAACGTTTCTTCTCCCTCAGTCAAGCCCCCAGGAAGCACTTACCTAACGCTAAGCTTTTTTATACCGGTACAAATAAGAAGGGTCAAATCCAACAAAGCATTTGAAAGACTCGGTTTGCTCTTGCTTCGTCAGAAGATGCAACGCGTAGGAGTAAACACGGAGTTACTTAATTTTGGCCAGTGCCGCTGCTCTCCTTTCTGTGTTCTGGAACAAGGCTCGGATCAGACTCTTCACTTCAGCTGCGGAGAATTCAGCTGCGAGAGGCCCCTTCCCATCCGCCCACCTACGCGGGAGAGAAAGACCTTTGTTTAACCAAACTGCGCAGAAATGTCACGTTAAAACAAGCCTTCCGAGCACTCGTTACAGTAGTGAGTTCGAAGGCAAAACGAATCCGGTTAGCAGCCTGTTAGCTCTGAGCAACTCGAGTCCAGGACTGTTTACCCAGGTATAGGAAGCAACAGGCCGTGAGGCGATTTCTGCACTCGTTACGAACCGTACCTTTCCCTTCTCTGAAATAAGCCTAGAGCCCGTCTGCGAAATTCCCACTCGCCTCCCAAACAACATTAAAAAAAAGTGGTTTATGCCCAGGTGGAAGTAGAGCTGGGAACCTTTGGTGTCTAACAGGGTTCCAACAGCAGCAGCGAGCAAGGCACAGAAAAGGAAGTGCCTTCCCTCCGTGCTTTCTCCGTGGCTTTTCAGTTTAGCCTGCTGAGGAGAGCATGTTTTCTTGCCATTCGGACGTACGCGTGAGGCAGCTGTGAACGGGGAACGTCTAGCTTCTGACAAGTCACGCTAACTAAAGCGACGGAAGTAATTACGCAAATCCTCGCGCGTAATTCGGATGAATCCCCCTTGCAAGTTCAAAGCAGCAAGAAACGGCATCTAGCGAGCAGAGGCCGATCACGGGGAAGGGCTGCAGCAGAAAGGCACAGCTAACACCAAAAGCAGTAGGCGAAACGCCAGGCTGCTCGCCGTGAAACGCTTCTGAACTTAGAGAAGCCAAGGGGGATGGACGATCGCGCTGCGGCTGGCTCTCCCACGGCACCTGGGTTTTTACCAGCGCCTCTTCCTTTGCAGGAGGCAGCTGACGGTACGAGCAAGCTTGACGTGAACTATAAGCACGCAGCCAAGAAACTGCCCCGGGTGCAGTTGTCTGATCCTTCTCAACGGTGATCGCCTTTCATCCGAACAGAGTCCGCTGAGCGCGGCGCCCTGCTGATGTCAGACCGCTTCCCAGCTCCCTGTTACCGGGGTGAAGAGCTAACCGCAAAGGAAGAAAAGACGACACCTACTGATCGACTATTTCTTGGAGGTTGGCTTGCAAGATGATCATCAGCTCTTTGAACATCATCCATTTCTGCACGTAGACTGGGACTTCCTCTTGGTATTTCTTATTTCTGTCATCTTCAGGTAGCGGGGTGAAAACCTGGGGTCCTTCCTCCACCATAGTCCTGCAGAGGGAGTACAACCTATCTGCGTCTTCGGCAGAGATATCCTAGAATTGAACACATGTTACCAAGGGAGCGGTTAGACGCGCTTTTGGAGCGCCAAGCAGTAAGCGAAATGAAAAAAAGGGTGGCTGTGTGCGTGAAGGCGAAAGCAGCGGTTTAGAGCGCGTTTAATGTTCTTAAGCTGATAGAACTTATTTCACGAATAGCTATTTCGGCAAGCTCTCAGCAATCGCTCGGAGCAGCGGTTGTGCTTCTAAACGGTCTCTCAGTGCAACAGCAAGCATGTCGCTGTGAAGCAGAGGTGTCATGACGAAGGCCTGAACAGTTCACACGGGAACCGCTCAGGCGTTGCCAGCCCAACGATGAAAGCCAAGCTTTTTGGCAGGCGCAGCCTGAGCGAGCGTCCCGTAAGCCAGGTGTTGCGGGAAAAGAGGACTTAGTGGCCCAATGCGCAGCGGGAAGGCTCTTTGGATGTAGATTACAACTAGAACAGAGGCGCTAACGTACTTCTATCGTTTGCTGTGAAAACATATTTTAACTAAGAAACGTAATAGGATAGTTGCACTTGACGTGAGGTAACCTGACAATCACTTAAACAGAGTACTGGGAGTCAAGTAGAGATTTAAGTGGATGAGAATTTCGGTTTGAAATGCCACAGGTATTTCGGCATCTGGTGCCTAGATAGGACGGAGAGGTTCGTTAGCGACGCACAGACTGAAAATGTATCGGAATAGGTGGAGTTTGCGACAACAGTTAACTCCTGCGCCCTGAACAAAAAGAGAGATCGGTTCTTAGAAATGTATATAGTGGGAATGACACACCTAAATCCGAACTAAGACGAAATCACAGCGGCTTCCCTGACTCTCCCCTTGACCACAGTCATGGAATCGCTGTAAGAGCATATGTGGTCTCAACTGGCTGTGAGTTATGGGTAGCTGGAGCGTTCCTCATAGACAGGACCACAATATAATTTCTGTGAAAGACAACTGCTCCCCTGAAACCCAGTCTTGGGAAGAACTTCTAGGGGTCACAAATGCTAGCTGTTCGCGCCAGCCTATGCCTGGCACGTGCATCTCGTGCAGTTACCTCGAGGGCAGCAATCCTAGCGACGATCTCCGAGAGAGCTGTGTTCAGTAAAGTCCCCATAGCCTTGCAGTACACGTTCACCGGAAGGACATCTTGCCAGACTTTTCCCAGTCTTTTCAACTGATGCAGTACCTGGAAGACAGCCGCTGCGCGTCATCTACACGTTATCAAACAGAACGTTAAGAGAGGCGCCAACGATAAGGTGGCTACATACGGTCAGAAACCAATCTGAAAGAAGCAAAAGGCAATGAAGCATCCTGCTGTCGCACAGAGCAGACGTTCCCGGGAAAAAATGCAACGTTTTCAGTTTGCATTAAGGCTCCTCAAAAGTGTGACGGATCTTTTCCTTGAACAATAAAAACATTACAAAGGTACTGCAAACAAAAGTTCAGGATTAAGAAGCTTTTCATTTCGACTTGGAGCAAGAGGAACAGAATTCAGTATGCTGCAATTTGACAAAAAGACACAGCCCAGGGGAAAAAAAATCAGGCCAGAAAACCGTTGTTTTGAAAAGTTCCACCCTGCTGAAACACTGCACAGTTCTCAGGACCGAGATTACACACTGTACCTTCCCGAGGATGACGTCTACAGACAACGGGATATTTGGCTTGGATCGCCTTGCTTACCTGCCTTATCGCTTTGTTTGCGGCACAGTAATTTTCCTCATCGTCCATATTAGAAAAATTCCTGGCGCTTGACAGCCTCTCCAGGATTTCTCCTTTCTGCACTCGCATCTGGGCCAGAAAACACTCCATCCCTTTAGGAGCAAAAACAAGCAGAGAGAAGCAATTAAGCAATTACTACATTTGCTCTGCCAATTTAGAGACTGTAAGTACTGAATACGGAACTTGCTCTAATGTTTTTTTTTTTAAGGGAGTTTCCAGTCTCTAAACAGCCTCACGGAGCAAATTTAACCAGGCCCAGTCACGTATTCGGTAAGCTCTTGCGCAGCTTGCGTTGCTGCAACCCTTTTGAAAAAGAGCCGAGTAGCAAATGAACTACGGATGCCAGGCTCCTCTTGGGCTCGTACAGACTGATCTCAGAATTTGTTTCCATAGAATAAGCTAAAGAAAATATCAGAGGACTGAGCAGCAGATCCCAAATTATCTGAGTGCCACCACATCTTGCTGGATAATGAGCTCTTCTTGGAAGTACGTTCCAAGACAAGAAGAGCTGGATTTCAAAGTCAAGCCCTAAACAGCCACGCTTAGAGTCGTAATGCTCCGTCAGCCTTCCCAGCCTAGAAAATGTCCGTGCTGCTTGTCCAAAACTCTTCGATAACAATCCGCTGCTTGAGTCAGTAGCCACACTTGCATTAAATCATTCGGCAACAAGTGCCAGGATTAACGACCATGTCGTTCATCAATATATTTCAATACCGAAAGGTAAAATTACCAAGTCTCCTAAAACCAGGTACCAGATCTACAAAAGTAGCTGCTCCATCGCACAGGATGTTGGTCAGGCGGTATCGGAACTGGTGTCCCAGGGTCAGCAAGTGGTGGGCAATGTACATGCAGTTGTTGTGGTGAATGGCTGCCAGCTGGGGTAATTTCTGAAGGTTCTCCCTGTCCCAGGAAGGAGGAAGAGAAAAGGAAGAAATGCATTTATTTGGATCTGGCTCCGGTAAAAAAATTGTCACGCCTCCCCTAGAGAAACTCACAGTCTGTCTCAGACCGAACTAACCGTGGGCAATGCCTGACAAAGGCTTCTGTCGGAATAAAAGCATTTAACCTCCCGTCACGTCCACACAAGAACTTGCAGGAAAGGAGTTTCATGGCTACTGAAACGGCACTTCGGGGGTCGAACCATGTGTTATATCCACATTGTTTGTAGCAACAGGCTTTCAGACAGGAAGACGCTTTTTTATAGCAAAGTTACGGCGAGGAAAAGAGCGAGAAATCCTTTTCAGTAACACGCCAGCGTTCTCTGACAGAATTTTGTATACTCTCAATCTTCATTGCTGCTCTTTTTTACAGGAAAAACATCAAGGAAAATCTCCGCATCAGACTTGGGGTCAAAGCGACGTGGCTGGATGCAAACACAACTGTCACAAGAACTGCAACTACCTCCTTGGTGATAAGGCTGCCAACTCAGAAACCCTCAAGCACCTACTTTGCAGCAGGTACAATTTCATAATAGATTAAGAGCGCTAACTTTTTGCTGTTGGAGGAAGTCTTTAGTAATCTCTGGCTGTGGTGGACAAACCGGGGACACGGGGGGCTGTTCCAATAGCATTGTTCTCTCCCCAAAACAGGCCCTAAGTAACATGCACGCGCACACACTTACTTGTGGTATGTTGGTACTACATCATAGAACAGCTGGAATATGTTCCGTACAGAGTAGAAGAGCTGTATACAGCTGCAAGGAAAACGAGGTTCATGTTAGTTTGTCAGTGGAATTAACGTCTTGTTCGCAAGCGAACCTCAGCCTTCTCCAAAACAAGGTTTTATTAGTAGCGAAGCACTAGCAGCGAAGCACCGGCACAAAGAGCAGATTGTCAGGATCAATTGCAGCGATGTCAACAAAGGCAACATTCTGGAAAATTCACAAAGGCGCTGATGACCTTCCAAGTTCAGTGTGGAAAAGACGAGCTTCAGACCACATGTCAGAAGGGAGATATATGAAACCGCAGGAACAAAGGGGACAGTGTCCCTTCCCCACCAGGCGTGCGTAAAGAGCCAGCCCTCTCTCTGCCGTGGTACACTGAAAGGCATTCAGTACCCAGGCAACTCTCCTTCTTCAGGCTTGTGGTCTCCAGTTTTTAAAGCAGGCTGCATGCGGTTCCTCAAAACGCTTAACTGTTTTCTCTCAAAAGCCCTGCCAGATGCAGAGCTGGAGTTCTTTGCTTTCACCCAGCACAAAGCAAGCAAGAACTCCTCTCAGAACGGGTGCCATCACTTATCATTTCGTTTGAAAAAAAGAGATGTTTGTGATTTTTCTAAACAACTGACAGCTAACGTAGGATAAAACGTTGAAGTGAACACTGCAGTAGTGTTTCTCCCAACTCAAAGACTAAAGCCATGAACCGCGTTGTGCGTGCTAGGGAGTTTACTGTCTTTTCGCTGCTTTAATAGCTAAAATACAATAAAGCGTGCCCGAATGTTCCCGAAAACGTAAGTCTGAAAGGCTGCTTAACCCGAGTATTGCAGGGAACGCAGTCTGCAGCTGTTCTGCCGTACCAGCCTACTGCACGAACCCAGGGCTGCAACCTCCAGCCACAACAGAGAGTAACTTCAACGACTGATTCTAATTTTTAAGTATCTTCTCTTCTTTTAAAGTTCTCTTAATCTATTAAGAGACGCTTGGCATTCCCAAAGCAAATAAGTATCCGACGCCCAAGAGTCACCCACGGATATATAACGCCTACCACTGATCGGTGCTGGCTGTAGCCTCCAACAGTGTCTGATAAGCCAGCTCCATCAGTTTCTCCACCGATGAACTGATGCGGCATGTGGGCAGAGAAAACGTGTACTGGCTCAGTTTGGTCTCGTTCTCCAAATTCACCATGTCCTTATGCAGAAGTTTGGAAGTTTTTTGCGTTTTTAAGTGATCTCCTGCCCCAGGATCAGGAAGCCTTGGTAGGGCTACGCAGGAATCGGGTGTGATCTAAGGGAAAACAAGAGAGGCATAACGTAATTTAGAGCCCACAGAAAGGAGACTGCGCAGGACTACAAAACCCTGAACGACAGAGGTTTAAGACCCGAGATAAAGAGAAGGCTGCAGAAGTCCCCCAAGACTGCTGGAAGTCTCCTGGCTCATGAACGACGCAGCAGACCACGAAACAGTCTCTGTGGTGTTGCATGCCTAGAAGCAACTCTGTAAGTCATTCTCTACTTTTTCTTATGCCGCTAGCCAGAAAAGCCTATGAAAGCAAACTTCACGTACTTTAAGAAACATCTTGTTAGTGAAATAACCCTCTTGAGCACTACTTAAAAAAGGTTTTGAAACTGTTGTTTGCCAAGATCCCCAAATAGTCAAGAGTATTCAGTGCTCCACAAAAGAAAGGACTCCGACTGCTCTAATGAGTCGTCTTCAACAGCGAAGCTACTTTTCCACATACAAAACCAGCGTATTGCATCACCAGTCACCTGTACGGTGTTGTGTATTTCCGAGGTCATCAGGTTTCTGGCTGCCACGATCACGTCCTGGCACTTCTTGTTAGCAAAGTGGGAATTGACATTCCGGGCATATTTCAGTAAATCAGTCGTGTCTCCTTTCAAAAACTGCATGTTCTTCAAGGCTTTTTCGAATTCCTCTGTGGATTTAATCACCTGAGAAGAGCAGACACACGTTCTATGTTAGTGTACGTTCCTAAACCAAAGAAGAAAATTAGAGTTGGGTATAAACTCTTCTACTCGGCTGGAAGCGAAGGATGAAACTAGGTTTTAGGGGGCACTAACCATCCAACAGCTTTTCAGCAATCTTTTGGAAAAAGCTGGCTCAGCTGGGGGCCACGCTCGCACAATAACTCAGTGTTTGAACTGCAGGTTTGTCCCCCTGACTGCGCTGCCAACCTGATCAGAAAACCAGAGGAGCGAGGTGATCAACTTCATTACGCTGGACTACCTGGGGCAAAGGGACTGGGAGGCTTATCCTACGACTGCTTCTGTTTGAAACAGCCCCCTCTCCAGGAAAAGGAGCTCTTGGCATCCTTCGCTAGCAGCAAGTTCTGGTTTATGTACGTAGTTTTAAAAAAAAATAGCGGCCTATGCAAGAAACCCCTGCGATCGTTAACAACAAATACAAACTGAGCAATCAGTCCTCGGGAAGCCAGCTGGGCAAGCAGCACTGCCATCATCTTCAGCCTCTCACGGAGGCTCAGACAAGTGCCTTACATCGCACACCCTGGAAGTCTCCAGGTCTTAGCTAAGCATGGCTGAGTCCCACAGATCAGAGCCCTCGCACGCTTGACGTGACAGGAAACGCAAGCCACAGCTTCACTGAGAGAAATACACAATTCGCGATGAGCAAAACACAGCTTTTTGTTCTAGCTGGCCATCTGGCATTTCCACCACACGGACCTGACAGATTTTTGAGACCTACCTCTATATACTGCTCTAGCTTGCTGCTATTGGTTGGGATTGAATTCACCAGACAGTTCTGAATGAGGCAGTCCGATAACTCTTCCCATATCATATCGCCTAGCAGTCCTGCGAGCGTAACTCCGCGCTCCTTTTTATCTTCCACAGGCTGCTCAAGAGGCACATCTGAATTCAAGGGAACAGAAATGAATTTTGATACACCTGCTGCCCGGACCAGACCCTTCACCGTCCTTCCTGTCAGAACAGCATCTATCACATGCTCCACAATCTCACAACGGAGGGATTCTTCTTATCCAGGCCACGTGCTGGGCCTGTGGAATCGCCCACCCGACCAAAAGGCAACGGAATTTATGTGTAAACTGAGCCCGCTTTCCCAGCATGTTTCTTTCATGAAATAGCATTTCATGCTATTGTAGCAATATAACGGCAAAGCCCAGGCCGGTTTCTAGCCGATGGAAGATCCTGCATGGGACCAGCCTGAGCGAGGGAACTCCCTGGATTGCGTCGTGACTTCCACCTTTTAGACCTGTGACTGGTTCATAAGAAAAAACATTTGCCAAAAAATGAATTCCTTGATCCCTTTGAGCCAAAATACTTTCCTCCTTCGCTTTCCCAGCTCTGTGAATGCTGGGTCACCGCTAAGTCCAGTTTGACAAGGCGCCAAGCTATCCAAGAGCACAGCATAGCAAGTTAACATTAAAAGCTGCTTAGGCCTTCTGCATAATTCAACGCTGCTTAACAAACAGATATTCTAGAAAGCATCTGCTCCAATGACATGAACGAGCTATTGATCTCAGTCTAATTCCAAAAGGGAGAAACTACCTACTCAGCAGATATTGGTGGAGAACTTCAAAAATAAGCTTGATCTTCTCAAAAACCTCCATAGGAGAGGAATGATCCAAGTTAGGCTCCTCGGACTTAAAACGCAGGATGAACGCATCTGACTGTTCCTCTGTGAATGGCTGAAGAGACGGGTATGAAATCAGCGGCTTGAGAATGTATTTCAGCAACAACTGGCCTGAGAAATGAAAAGAAGACGTTTTCCAACAGCAGGAGGCAGGCGGTTTGCTCCAGTGAGGCCCGACTGTGATTATTTTGGATGCAGACATGAGGAGGAAGAAACACTCTCTTGATTAGCTGTGTCGGGGAACCGCTCATGAGGTGTAAACCGCGGGGTCTGGTTTCACTAAAGGCCGTTTTACTCACGTAAAACACGTCTGGAGGCCTGACAAAGAGCAGCACGTTTGACGCAAAGTGAAAAACAACTTAAACAGCTAGAAGCATGAAATCCTGTCCTGGAGGACGTGAAGCACGAAAGCCTGCCATACCTCCTGAGAATGCTGAAGCCCAGAGGCTGCCTGAAACCAGAAGTCCTGCTACTGGTAGATGAGGAGGCTATAACTGGAAAAACTCTTTAAGCATCAGTCCATGAAACCACATAGCCGCAGATCAGAACAGTATACTAAACAGACAGAAAAGGATAAGTAATTCTGGATAAATAAAGGATAAATAACTTCCTACCGATAAGAACCAGAGCATTCACCTCGCGCTCAGTGGGAAACGCAAGCCCAGAGAGAAAGAAGTCTTCCAGTGGACTGCTGAAGTGAACTGGATCTCAACATCCATCTTAAAACAAGCCCGAACTGGTATCCGCTCGGCCTACTGTAGCTACGTATATCTGGATCCACGGTCTGTCTTACCAAAAATCTTAAGCTTGCTGTGCAGTTCTCCTAGGACAGCAAACGCCTGCAGCACAGAAGCGACAGGCGGGCCAGCAACGTCCTCCTCTTTTGAAGGCACTGTGCGCAAGTGCAGTTCGGAATGCATCGCTGACTCCAGGCTGCTGCTTTCTAAAGGAAAAGAAGAACCATCTCTCTGTCAGAGGGTGCTCTGAGATACAGCAGATCTGAGAAGCTACTGCATTCCTCAGGGGGCAGCTAAAGCGATATTCTACCTCTCCCCACCTCCACAACACACAGTTCCTGTAAAAGAGCGTCAGAAGCGGGTACTGAGTTCCTTGTCTTACGGTGCAGGACAACGGAATGAGAATCAGTCCCCTACAACGATGCAGAATTCTCCTTTCAGTCGCTTTGCAACTGAATGACGTTTAGTGACAATTGCTTTCCTTCCCCTCCTCTCCCCATTTCAAGTCAAATCCCAAGGAAGAGGTTTTTTTCTTTTCCAAAGGAAAAGTTTATGTTTCAATGAAGACAGCAACTCGAGCAGTTCTTGCAGTTAGCTGCCCGCAACAAAAGCGGCAACCTGAAAACCTGCCAGAGGAGGTGCAAGCATCCTTAAAACCAGCCTGGTGGGGAAACGCGTTCAGGCTGAACAAAATCTCAGAAAACCCTTCCAGCTACTAGGCCGAACCAGGTATTCAATAATAAGCAACCCGAAATTTTGGCCCAGCTGATCTCCTCAGGAGCTTCGCAAGAGAGCAGCCCTTTTCTGATATTTCACAAGACTAAAAGTGTACCCGGAGGCTGGCAACTCTTTTGATCTCTGCTTCAACGTTTTCGAAGAAATACCACAGATGAGGCAGACGAACCTTCGAAACTCTGTTTAAAATCTACTGACTGCACCAGATTGCTTGTGGTAGCACCTAAATGCTGCAGGAGCGGAGCGATATCCAAAGAACGCTGCCACTCATCGCTCCCATTCATTAGGTTACGCAAACGGCAGAAAGAGCTCCTTAAACCAACCCCAGTTCAACAGTATTACTGTATTTCCTATCTCGTAGGAGCCTGAAACCAGGCATTTCAAACAGCGAAGCAAAAAACAGGGAAACGGACCAGAATTGTGAGTACCTTTTGCAGGAGGAAGCTTCCACACAGCCAACTTCTGCCATTCTTCCCCTAGATGATAGAGCATGTTCTGGGTCTGCACCGTGAGCTCCGTGCCTAGCGCTTTCAGGATCTTCAGCTCAAAGCCCTTGCGGGATTCCAGCGCTTTCAGGCTGCCTCGTGCCTGGTGGTAAAGATCAAACACAAACCATGGGTCGCTGTTGCCCCTGCTACCGAAAAGCACCTCGTGAAATTTACTGGAAGCGTATATGAACAATATTGTCGTACGCTTAAGAAGTCACGGTTACCTTTTCCAGTTGTTGAGCTGCTGCAACATACTTCTTTTCCAGCAGTGCAGTATTGTACTCTTTAATAGCTGTATCAAACTGCAACGACCAAACGGATTCATGCGTCACTGTATATCTGCTACTAGACTACAATTTGGTAAACAGCACAGCTAGAGACAGCGGAGCCATAGACAGTCATTCAAAAGAGAAGCCCCGAATAACGCCCCAGGCTGAGCACCAGAGAGGATGACTACTGCTTCATCATTTTAAGCCGCCCCCTCTTCTCACCTCCTGCAGCTTTTTCAGAACGCTCAGAACCAGCGTGTCTCGCTCCAGCTGCTGCTTCAGCTCAGTAAATTCAGCAACAGCAACATTTAGATCTCGCTGAACCTAAAACAACAAACTTTTCAGTCCGTTTGCAGCAAGCGAAACTTATCAGACACAGGGATAACAATATGAGATTTTACGTATTTCTGTTCCTAGAACAATTTGTTGAGGAGGAAAAAGGCTCCATCCATTTTACTCCTTGCCAGGAAGATCCTTATAAGCAACTGGAAACACAGGCTGGTTTCTCTTTTAATACATTACAGGTTTTTTAAAAGGGCACTGTAAGGAAATTTAGTCTCAAAAGGACTTCAGCCTTCCTTTAACGCAGCCATTTAAAACGCAACAACGCCTGAACTAAGCCAAAAGTTAATTCTCCATTAACCCGGCTACAGAACCCCAGCTGCTGGAAAATCAATCAAAGCAGCAAAAAGCGGGTCTGCACTCCGGCCTGCGGGAGCTGCTCACATTCTCCTCAAAGGCTTCGGTGAACGTGGATAGCTATGATTTCGGTCCCCGTGCTGCCCGAAATCAGTGCGGGACCAACGCTCAGCCAGCCCGTTACTGGGTCGCGCCTTGCCACACTATACGAGGCCGATCCTTCTCTCCTTTCCGAAGGAGCGGTGTGAGGGGCTTTTCCAGCTCTACACCAGAGAGCAAACCGTGCCCGATCCCTTAATGACAGTTCTGTACTTACACCCCCGACGCCACGCGCGCCCCTGCGGCGGGTGTCGCCTGCGGGCGTTTTTTGGGGGTGATATCATCCAGGCTTCCCAGGCAGGAGCCCTCCCTCCGCCCCCCCGCAAGGGGCCCGGGGGGGGGCCCTGCAGCTCCGGGCTGAGACCGGCTGCCACCGGCCCGAGCCCCGCCGTCACCTCGCTCTCAATGCCCGCTCTCAGCAGGTCGATGTTGCTGGACAGCCCCTCCACCTGCGCCACCAGCTCCTCGGCGCTCCGCAGGCTGGGCAGGAACTCGCGGTACTTCTTGTTGATCATGTTGCAGACTTCTCCCTGCGGCGGAGGGACGCCATCAGCCGGGCCCGCCCGGCCGCCCGCCCCTCCGCAGCGGCGAGGGACCCTGCCGGGGCCCGGGGCAGCCCCCAGCGAGGAACGGCCGGGGAGCAGCGCCGGGACAGGCGCTCCGGCGGAGGGGCCCCGCCGCGGCCGCGGCCTCGGCCCCGCCGCCCCCCCGCCTCCCCCCCCCCAAGCTCCGCTTGTGCCCCGCAGCCTCCCCCCCCCCCCGTTCCCGGCCCTGCCTTCAGCTCCTCCACGCGTCGGGAGAGCCGCCCGATGCGGGTGCCCAAGTCCTCCTTGTCGAGGCGGCCCGAGTGCGCCAGCACGGCCGCCACCAGCGAGCCCGCCGGCGCCGCCATGGCCCCGCTCCCGCCCGCCGCCGCGCAGCATCACGGGACGGCGGCGGCGCGGACGCCGGGACGGCGGCCGGCGTGGGACAGAATTGCTCGGGGCGTCTCCGCTGCTGCGGGGGGACCCGGGGCTCCTCCGTGGGGCTCCTCCGTGGGGCTCCTCCGGGGCTGCGGGGGGCTCCGGGGCTGGGGGTCCGCGGCTGCGGGGACGCCCGTGGCTGCTGGGGGTCCCCAGCTGCTGGGGGGCTCCATGGCTGCTGGGGCATTTATGGCTGCTAGGGGCTCCCCGGCTGCTGGGGGTCCCCGGCTGCTGGGGGGCTCCATGGCTGCGGGGGGACCCGTGATTGGGGGGGGGGGCACATGGTTGCTGGGGGTCCGCGGCTGCAGGGGATCCCGTGGCTGCCGGGGGGCTCCGGGGCTGCAGGGGAGTTCTGTGGCTGGAGGTCCGTGGCTGCGGGATGACCCGTGGCTGCGGGGAGACCCTCGGCTGCTGGGGGTCCACAGCTGCTGGGAGACCTATGGCTGCTGGGGGTCCCCAGCTGCTGGGGGGCTCCATGGCTGCTGGGGCATTTATGGCTGCTAGGGGCTCCCCGGCTGCTGGGGGTCCCCGGCTGCTGGGGGGCTCCGTGGCTGCTGGGGGACCTGCCACCTCGGTCCCAGCTGTCCTCCCCTGCCTTTCCATGGGCATGGGGGCTGGGGCTGGGGCGAGGGGGCAGGCCCAGGGCTCCCCAGACATCCCCCAGCTGCTGGGGGAGGGAGGCTCCAGCCCCCAGCATCCGGTACCCGACGAAGATCTCGGGGCGGGCAGCGCGTTGCGGCGAGGCGCTCTCTCCACGTCCTCTCCTCGGAGCGGAGGAAAGAGCCGCCACCGCTTCGTGCCATGCGGAGGGGAAGGACCCTGGGCGCCTGGGCGCTCCTCGCCAGCCTGGCCGTGGCCAGCTGGGGTGTCCGAGGTAAGTCCCCGGGCGTCAGTCTCTGCCCGCAGGCTGCTGCAGTGCCGCGACCCCCGGCGTGGCGCGCCCGAGGGACCCCGCGGAGGTGGCGAGGCTGGGGCTCGTCCCGCAGGCTGCAGCGGGTCAGCGGCGGCGCCCGTTGGGCACTCGCCGTGGTCCCTGGAGACTGCCACCCGTATTGCTTCCTCCGCGGGCATCCCTGCGGTGGTGGGAGGGTGGCTGGGAAGCAGGCCCCCGCAGCTTGCCGGGGTTTTCCATCGCGGCACCTTGACGCGAGGTTCGTAAATATCGATGGGGAGAAAGGAGCGAGTGAGTGCAATGGTTCGCGAGGACGGGATCGCTCTGATGACTCTGCCTGCCCTGGACCGTTGCTGTGATGGTCTGGAGCCACGCGCGTTACTCCGTGGCTATCCGTGATGGCTCAAACCCACCTTGCAATGACGGAGCGTGTACGGTTGGACTCGGCAGTGCTGCGGCGTTAGACCAAAGTAGCCATGGGCTTTGTGCCTGGCGCAAACACGCGGGCGAGGAGAGGCTGTGTTCTGTACTCTGCTCCAGCACTCAGCAAATAAGACAAGGAGTTTACTCTCCATTTGCAGACTCTGACAGCGATGCCTTTGGGCCAAAGAAGCAATTCTGTCTGGTTTTTTGCATGCTTTTCACTAAAAATGTTTTTTACTATTGAGTAAAAACGCAAATGGGTTTTTGCCTCCCTGTTTGGGCTCAGCTCCTGTCCCTGCTGGGGGAAACGTTGCACTTTCTGTTGAAACGTCTCTCACTGCAGTCGCGCTTCAATACCAATGCAATCTGTGTGCGGGATGAGGGTCACGCACATACGGTCTGAATAGAGTCCAGGTAGATGCCCCATTCCCGTTAGTTTTCACTCTAAGGGAATTTGGATCTCTAAGCTACCCAGAACTGCATTAATGTAACTACCAGTTGAACACTGGACTACGTTTCCGCTGGGTAGTCTGCTTTTTCTAGAGCTTTTTGTTTGCGGTGTCTTCTCCACTGCTCAGGGGACGGCCTAATGTGATGCTCGCTACACCAGCCATCTCCACGAACGAGATCTCTGAGCTCTGCACCCCTGTGAGGTTGAGATCTCGGCTGTGACGCTCTCTGCTCTCCATTTTTTTACAGGACAGAAAGTAATCGTGAAAGAAGCCAGCGGGAAGGTGTTCCTGCAATGCCTAATGGAGGGCCAAAAATCACTTCAAATCCAATGGCGGAAAGATGGGAATATGATAGGAAACGCAACACAGCTGGACTTGGGTGCAGTTTACGATGATCCCAGAGGCACCTATACATGTGAACTAGAAGGCGGTAGTAAAAGGTCCTCCCTCCAGGTGCACTATCGAAGTAAGTGTTGCAAGCCTGGTTTCTAGAGCCAGAACTGCTTGGAGTTTTCACCCAAGCAAATTTCTGAGGGAACTACTGATTTCCCAGAGTTTGAGGGTGGCTCCACCAGTTTGCCGAAGTCCTGACAGCTCCTGTGCTAGGTTGCTCTTGGGAACAGCCAAGCTGCACGTTCCCCTGCATGTGGCGTCCCCGTGAGAGCTCTACAGCCTCCTTTAGTGCCACGGTACTCGTCCTGCCCTATTGCTAGCCGCTTGCTGGCCCTGCTGTGGCCTGCCCTGAGTGCTGGGGACACGTGGCAGCTTGTGGCGCTGCCTCGGGTCACGCAGCGAGCCAAACTTAATCCCTGGTCTCTCTCCCTGGGACTGGAGCCTGCCTGGGCTGGCAGAGCTGGCTGAGGGCTTTGGGCTCAGACCGACCTTGGCGGCAGGGCGAAGGCGGCCGAGGGGCAGGGTCCTGGTCACGGCCCTGCTTCCAGCGTTGGTGTCCTTTTGGTCTTCCAGTGTGCCAGAACTGCATCGAAGTGGACGCTCCCACCATCTCGGGGATCGTGGTCGCAGATGTTGTCGCCACCGTCTTGCTGGCGGTTGCCGTGTATTGCATCACTGGCCAGGACAAGGGACGCATGTCACGAGGTGAGGGGAGAGCCCCGCTGATGCCTGCGGCTGGGGACAGGGAGCTCCTGGGCATCTTTAGGAGCTGCGTCGTACCTGGGGACTTTCCATCACTGCCCACAGACCCCAGTCACTGCAAGCTGCAGGCAGCAGCCAGCACGCGGTGCGTTGAGGGCAGGGATCCCTGCGAGCGCTCCACGTACCCTTCCTGCCCCTAGCTCGGCTTCCCAGGAGAAGCCATGAATGTCTGAGGCCTTGCGGGGGCTTTCCACCGAGCCTCCCGGAAAAAGTAAAGGCACAGGGCTGAAAGCAGATGGCCGCTTGGGTTTGTTTGCAAATGTTCACCGCACTGCCCGTGATTCCCTGATCCTTGACCGCCTTCTTTCTTCATTTAGCTTCTGACAGGCAGAACCTGATTGCCAACGAGCAGCTCTACCAGGTGAGCGTGGGCTTCACACACACGTGCACGGGCTTCAGCACCTCTGCGTGGCGTGGGGCTGTGTGGTGGGACCGGCGTGGCCACGGCAGCACAGCAGCTGGGGGATACTCGATGCCCCTGAGGGACCCAGAGGATGGGGCAGGCTCAGCTACTCCTGCCTCTTGCTCTCTGGGGTTGTTAACCTCTGTGTGCAGGGAGGGAAGGCTTGCCAAAAGCTTGGCAAAGGGAGGGCTGCGCCAGCTTCCCCTGTACCCTCCCTCCCAGGGCTGGACGGACGCAGCTGTAGCTCATCTCATCTTTTTTTCCTCCTAGCCCCTTGGCGAGCGGGACGACGGACAGTACAGCCGGCTGACGCCTGCCAAGGCCCGCAAGTGAAGTGGGAAGACGCCGGAGCCTGTGACTTCTTCACTCCAGGAGTGATATTACAGCAAAGCCACCGCCAGTGCCCAAGAGCACCGGCACCCTGTCCTGGCACTGCTTTCGTAAGCTCACTGCTGCAGAAGACAGTGCGGGTTTTTGCCTAGAGAGCCCTCCGGCTCCTTGCCATGATGGGCTGCTTGTAGCGCTCTGCTCTTTCCATGGCCTCTTGCACGTCTGTATTCCTCTCATTAAAGATGAGCCTATTCCATAGCCTCCCCGCTCCATCGGTTGCGTCGAGGCCTGGGGAGCCATGCAGTCGCTGGGGAGGGTGAGCGCTGGATGCCATCTGCCTGGATCCCTGCAGAGCTGTAAGGCTCCTGCCTGTCCCGCTAGGACGCTGCTCTGCCGGCGCAGGCAGCTGCCCGTGGCTGTGCCACCGCTCTCTGCCAGGATCTAACTGCCCTCGGGGTCCGTTGCTGAAGCTGAGGATGGGGGACCTCGTGAAGGGAGAGGGTCGCCGCCCCCGAGAGTAGCAGAGGCTTTGTCTTGTTTAACTCCCCTTCCAGAACGGGGAGCGGGGACGCGAGGAGCTCGGCGACACTCAGCAGGGTCTGCGTCACCCCTGCAAAGCGCCTGCGTGCCTCAGTCCCCTGGACAGAGCTGGGGGGCTGGCAGGAGGGAGGACGGGAGGACGTGCAGGGCTTGGCATCTAATCGCAGTCTCCAAACGGCAGGGGCTCGCCAGGTCCCTGGCGCCCAGCCAGCCTGCACGGTGCCCCGGGGCTGGGGGGAGCGAAGCGTGAGCAAACAGGCGAGCTGCGCTGGCTCCCCAGAAGAGCTCACAGGGGCTGGGGCCCAAAGACGAAATGGAATCAGCAGAGGGGACGAGAACTGCAGCAGAGACCGTGCAGAACACGTGGCAGCAGAGATCTTCCGTGGGGCATTCGGCAGCCCCTCTTTCAGGCTCGCTAGCCATCCCAGTGTGCCGACTACAGGATGCAGACGAGCCAACTTTCAGAGCCTTTCCCAGCTCAACCACCTTTCCAGACGCCGAGCAGCACTGGGTCGGCCCACACCAGCCCAGCTCCTCCTGGCAAGGTCCCCGCTCCCCAGCTCCGAGCAGAAACAGGTAATGTGGTCTGACTACGGCCAAAACGGGGGGGCAGATAAGAGGCAGGATCACCTAGCAGTTAGAAACCTCGGAAACCAGGTCACCCTCCGTGTGCCCGTTGCACACACCTGTGGGTTGTGTTTGCCTGCTTTTCTAAGAATCTGGGTGACAGGCTTTAGAGAGCACCAGGCTGTGAGTTGCCTTGTGACTCAGTGGTATAAAGGGAGCACCAGAGGAGTCAATGCTCAGTAAAAACCGGCGACAAATCCGTGACGCGTCTGACACGGCAAACAACACACGGGCTGTGCAAAGCCGTGGGTGCGCCCCACGTGCCCTTACAGGAATCGGTGCGCGATCAGCCTTGTGGGCAGCGAACAAGCAAAGGACCTGTTTTCCTACGGCGTCGGCTCTTTACGTGACAACGTTTTGCTCTTCGCAGGAGGAGAAGAACGTCTTAGTGGTTTTTCCGCTCTAACCTGCTCCGGTGACGGCGAGTCTGATACGGCCACTGCAGGCAGAATGTGCCGGTACCCGCCTTTGGTTTGCAAAGCCGTCTGGGTAGGACCTTATAAAAAAGTGCCTAGCAGACTGCCTGGTTCATGGCGCTTTCGTCGCGGTGGGCTCTCAAGGCAATGGGCGAAGGTGGCTAACCACACCCAAAGAGCAGGAGAAAGCCGGGGCAGAGTGGGTGGGTACGCTCCGCACAAATCAAAGACACAGCAGGGGCAACATTTGCAACTGGTCTATTTGTGAGAAGCTCCTCAGCACCTCGCTCTTGGGAGGACAAAGAAATATTTCTACAGCGCAGCTAAGCACAGAGGCAGAGCGATGTTGTCACTGGATGGGCGCTGATCCCACTGAGATAAGGAGAGCGTGGGTGGGATGGCACCGGTTGGGGCAAACAGGAGGCAAACGTGCAGCCCCACGAATGGTGGCAGAAGGACCGGGGTGCAGCTTGAAGCAAAATTTAGACCTTGTGCTCCCGGAGTGGTCCGAGCTTCTCACGACCCATTCGTAGCAATGGGCTGCATGGCTGGGCTGAGCAAGCGGCCCTGGAGCAGCGATGTTTTGCAGCAGCTGAGAACGTGGCCCGGGGTGGTTTTAGAGCTGCCGGGGGTTAGTGCTCTTTGTATCTTGCAATCTCCCTCCTAGATGTTAGCGCCTTCTACGGTAAACCCAGCTGTGCCGCCTTTAAAACCACATCCTGCAGGGTGAGCACGGCAACCCGAAGCAGCAGCTCGCGGGGTGTTCACCTCCCCATGCTGAAACTCAAGGGTTAAACCACCCCCAGCCCCCACCACTGCTGCTGTTTCCTTTCTTTCTTCCGAGCTGTTGCTCTGCAGGGCAACAGAAGCGTGGCTCGCTCAGCCAGCCTTAGACCAGAAACGCTCCCAGGCATCACAGCATCTCTTGGGCCCTTCTCCTTAAGTTACTACCTGCCCCATTGCCGCTGCTTTGGGAACCGCAGCTTTTACAATCGGGCAGATTTCAAATCTGCGTGTTGAGCGCGTGGGACCTCAGCTACTTCGCTTGCCCCAGGCAGCAGCCCCAGGCCCGCTCCCCAGCTCCTGCCGACCCCTTCCCCGCACTCAGGCCCCGCTCCCCGAGGCGCAGCAGCGCATTTTCGTACGCGTAGTTGTCCCCCCACCCTGGCACAGTCTGCTCCCAAACCCCTCGCAGGCTGCTGCAAGGGGAGCCAATGCAGACCCTCGGGCGCTCTCGCTGTCTCGGGCTACTCCTGACCTGGGAACTCCCCGTAACGAAACCCGTTTTTCTTTAACGGAGGCAAAAACACGGGGGAAATCTTTTCCAATGCATACCTGGGGGTGCTGCCTCCCATTTTATTAATATATTACAGTTCTTAAACGTATATAAAAAGGTTAAAAAGAATCTTTACCAACAGCCAAGAAGCCCGCCATCTTTCTAGCAGAAGCCAGGCAGAACTCAAGTTACAGAGCCGAAATGAGGAGAGAAAGGGCAGCAACAAAGGACGGGCAACAAGAATCTCGAAGAGCGATAGCTCTGGAAAACGAAAGTTGGCCAGCAAATGTATTTGTGTACACCCCTTAGGGTACAACACGCCCCGAGAAATGTGTTTAGCCTAGACTACGCTATGGAGCATCAGTACAAATGGAGTCCGTGAAGGCTCTAGGATGAGAAGGACACCCTAGCAAAAGGGTCTGATGCTCTCTCGGATTTTGTAGGTCCTGGGCTTTCTCTCTGTGGCCCCAATGCATTCGTTTCCATTCCAGTGAACAAGCTGTTTGAGAGCAGGGTGCTAGTCCTGGGTCTGAGCCAAAGGGTCTCAGTTCCAACCCGGGAAACGTGAAAATCCCTGTTGTGCTGTCTCAGTCAGACTGCAAGGCTAAGTGGGGGCTTCAAATCTTAGCTGAAATATCCGAGTCCTGCTATTTAATAGCAACAAAGATCTAAGACTCAGCCAAGCACTTACATTTCCTGATAGGAGGCTTTCCGAAGCCTTGGGAAGGCGCCAAATCCCCCCGTGACCCTACGA
Source organism: Nipponia nippon (assembly GCF_047370975.1). Classification (NCBI taxonomy): domain Eukaryota; kingdom Metazoa; phylum Chordata; class Aves; order Pelecaniformes; family Threskiornithidae; genus Nipponia; species Nipponia nippon. Next base: position 6,786,751 of record NW_028262345.1, read on the forward strand.
GGACGTTCTGCCGAGGGTCTGAAACATAAAGGTCGCTGGATGCAAAGTGGTACTCAGCCCCCCTCCTTTCCTACCGAAGAAGGGCTGGGGGATGAACAGGTCGGTCTGCGTGTACTGGTAGAAGCGCTTCTCATTTTTTTAAAGGGAAAGTGTTCGTTTCCACTGAAGTATTTTCATTCCAAGCAGCAGCTTTTCTGTGAAAATGTACCGTTTTGTTTCTAATACACTGACTGCCTCTGTTCCTTTTGTTACAGTCCTGGGCAGCAAAACTAAGACAGGCTACGGAGATGGGAGCAGGACAAGGTCAGAGGCCCGTCACGCTGAGAAGGACCCACTCTTTGCCCGCTAGCGAGCCAGGGAGGCACGGCGAGCGAGTGGAGGCACTCGGGATGGAAATTAAACGGGAGGGCAAACCAGAGTATGCAACGGGAGCAGAGAGAGGGCGAGGTGTGAGGGAAAAGGAGGCCAGGAACCACCAGTGAGGCTGCAGTCCTTTAATGAGAAGGAAAAGTTGCCTTGCCAATGCGCTCATTTGATTCTTTTCCCTAATGTCAAACCGAAGGCGGAAGGAATACATCAGGGTGGGACAGCGGATGGCAGCAGGGTGCCTGTCCTGTGTAGCCGCCTGGCTTCCCCCAAACCCCCTGGGCCTCAGCAGGGCTGCAGAGAGCCGGGACCGCGCTGCGCGGAAGGGCTTAGCCCCTCCGCCGCTGTTTTCCAGCCCGTCATCCGTGGGAATTTCAGAAGCCCCTGGATTCCAGGCCAGCATAGACTTCCCGCTGGCCTTTCCGGATGGGCTGTGGGAACAGCAGAGATGTTAGTCCGGGAATCCTTACTAATACACCCTCAAACAACGGCGGGGGCTTGGTTCACGCAATGCATGGAGAAAACTACGACCGAGAGAGCAGGCTAGTGCGCAACTAGCGTGCCCAAGAAGCTGCTCCCGACTCCCTGTGCCAGCAGCAGGAGAAGGGGCTCTGCCCTCACCACCTTTTCCCTCCGCTCCCGGGAAAGCTTGGGGGTTGACTGCCTGCTTCTTCAAAGGAGCAAAAAGGATAACTGCTACAGATGCCCTGCTCTGGCTATCCCTCCCCAACCAGCAGGGAGAGATGGAAACAAGGCAGGTTCTCCATACCTCGTAGTCGGGGTTTGGAACGGGGGGCGGACGCTGCATCTTCTGACCTGCAAGAGAGGCAAAGAGAGGTCGTCCTCGGCGATGATTCATATGACACAGCACGGGGGACTTTCACGGAGGTGATCCCAGGGTAACGCATACCGTGGGTCAACTCGCACAGCTTTACTATGAGCTTCGAGCTTTTAAAGACCCGACTGCTGCAGGCAGGAGGCCTTATGGTCATTCAGGAAGAAATCAGCTTTCTTTTAGAAAGGGTAAATTTCTAGCTTTCCTGGTGCTGAAGAAATACTTGAAAACAAGCAGCACAGGCCCAGGCTGCAGGTCCCCAGTATGGATACCAGATCTATACTCCTCTGCCCCAGCAAGCTGCACAGGCATGAGCACATCACCGCATTTCTGTCGAACCCAGCGCACAACACGCACAGTAAGCACACAATAGGGAATTTAGACCTGCTGAAAGACTTATATCGGTTTTGTGGAGGCTAGGGGAAAAGCGGCAATGCCTGGTCTGCACAAAGCCTGGCCGGTGAGCACCCACGGTACTTGTCTGACAGGCAGTCTCCTGGCACAAATGTCACCGGCACCGCTTCTTGAACAAATTGCTAGGTTAACGGCTGGACTTGATGATCTTAAAGGTCTTTTCCCACCTGAACGATTCTATGATTCTATGATTCTAAATCTGGACCAGCATCGTGAGGTCACCACCCTGCATCACTTTACCCCGGCATTTATAACCTATGAGCCCCACTGCTGGACCCACTGGGTCACCAAACCGTGGCCTCAGAAGCCAGAAATTCAAATTTGTAGTTTTAATAACACCACGATTTCTAATCGCATGTTCTGTGTGCGGGCCTGACTCTTGGTCTTTGATTGCCTGAGCCGGCAGGTGAGTATCCCAGAGCCAGGCTGGGTTTGCGGCTGCCCTTGCAAGCTGAGCATCTGCCCTGCCCTGTTTGCTTCGGCACAGACTCAACGCTGCTGCACAACAGCCTGTGAAATGGTTTCCTACGGGCAGGAAAGGCCTTTGACCCAACACGGCAGCAGCACAGATCCCATGCAAGAAGGCAGCCCGGAGCAACGCGTGTGGCAAGCAGGAGCATCGTTTGGCGAGGTCTTGGAGGCCTGGGGGGAACAGAGGAGGCTCCATCACTCAGCAGGGGCAAGTGCTCGATTCAGCGCTTAGCGGACATCACGGAGAGCAGAGACACCTGAAACGGCTCTTACCTCGTGGCCGACCGCCAGCGCTAGCGCCCGCTCTCCCCTTCCTGTCCTTGCTGAAGTAATAGACGAGAATCAGCACCCCGAAGGTGATGAGAAGATCGGCGGTGATGATCCCTGTCACTGCCAAGGCATCCAGCTCCTCACAGTTTGTGCACACTGCCAGGAGGAGAGATGAAGATGCTCAGAGACGGGCACCCTTCCTTTCCGGCAAGGAAGGGCCAGGCCTCACTCGTCTGCTTAATGCTAGCAGCAGAGGTACAGTTCTGGGTGGGACGGAGAAAAGAGCAAACAGAAAGGAAGGGGGACAGCGGAGGCCCCTCTATCTGCCCCGCCGTTTCGGTCTGCAGACAGACACAGACGGGGGGCTGCTGTGTGCAGCCTCCTTCACTACCCTCTGCTGTTTGCGTGCCTGAGCCGGAGGGTGCAAAACATCTGCTAGATCATTGCCCCCCCCGCCTATGCTGGACTGTAAGTCCTGGATGCAGGGCGGCTGCCCAGATTTCAAATGGCTCAGAGGCTTAAATCGCGCCGTCAGGGTGGAGGTGAACTCCCCCCGGTTGATGGGTCGCAGAAACCAGGCTGTGTGCTCCAGATGAGAGGTTTCCGCTCTGCAAGACAAGAAATGCCTCTGGCCTTTGTGACAGACATTGCTCTTGCCTTGTAGCATGGCAGAAACCATATAAGAAAAAGATCGCGCGCCGTTTACGTGGGAACACGCAACCAGCTTGAGGAAGGGAAAGGCATGGAGAGCGGGGAGATTCCCTTTGCTAAAAATGTGCTCTTGGCCACTTTTACTGCCCACCCAGAGCAGGAAGGGCTTCAGCAGAATCGCATTCACCCAGCCCAGCAGCACTGAAAGTCAGGGCTCGGCTCCTAGCATGTGTCACTGCAATGTGTCGGCTTTATCTTTGGCCCGCGGACCGAGCGCTTTTTCGCTCACCTCTGGCGTTCAGGTACATGTCATACGTCTTGCCGCCGGCCGAACAACTCACGTTGGCAGGAGCGCTGTCGTGGTTCTCTATAACGTACTTCTCCCCGCTGGTTTCCACTTTTGTCCCAGCTATGCCCCACTCTATGCTGCCTTCGGTCACGGGACACGTGATTGTCACTGTGGTTCCGGAAATCTCCACCAGGAATTCTATATTGGAAGATGGGCCAGCGAGAAGAGAAACCAGCATTACACACAGCTTCTGAGCAGGCTTCCCTGCCCACCCGTGGTCCCACCACCACAGTCTGCTCTGCAAAACCTTTCATGTCACGGTGGAATGTAAATTCCCTGCGCACGTGTCTTCTGCATGCATGTTTTCCTTTAGGTTTTTACAGCGATTCTTTGCAACGCTGAACAGTATCAAAATACCATCCCAGAGCGTTCGCCTTTATGTCAGAGAGCCTGGCCGCCCGCCGTCATCGTGCTGTTTACCCATATGCTTGCTGGTCCCCGCAAATGGCCAACCCTGCTTGGAGACCGCTAACAGTAATTAGGGGCAACTCGTTATAGCTGGTTCTTCTGATCGGCGATGACAGTAGCAACTAACGAAGAGGGAATTCGTTCCTCCTGAAATACTGCTTGAACTCAAATATTTCTACCTGCCTTTTAGTCCTCACCTGTGAGGCATCTGCAGTCTTTATATCATGCTAAATAGTTAAGAATGCTGGTAAAATACACTTACCCGCCTGTGCTTCGGTATCGTCTGCAAAGGAGAGAAGAACAGTGTTAACAAATCAGCCCGCTATTACCTTACTGCTTGTTGCTGTCGGAAAATGCCCAACGCTGCTTGGGGACCGCTAGCAACAATTAGGGACAATTCACGGCAGCCAATTTTTCAAAGCCGGGATCAGGAACAATTGATGAACAGGGAATTTTTCCTATCCTACAATATTAGCAAAAGTCAAATACTTCTATTTGACTTTTAGTCCTCACTTGTGAGGCACAGCTGGTCTTTTAATCACACTAAGTAGTTAAGAAGGCTGGTAAAATACACTTACCCTGCTGAGCTGTGGTGCCAACTACAAAAGAAAGAATAACAAGCGTTAGGTAATTTAGCTACCGGTGCCGTACACCTTTCCTACTTCAAGGGCATCCTTTCTGAACTCAGCTGCTGGCAAGAGCTGTTTATGCCCCTCTGTCTGTGCTGAAGGCAGCAGAAGCATTCTGTTAGCTGAGACAGGATGTTGTTCGGAAGCGAAGTCTTTCCCCTTGGAAGCCATTTTGAACACAGACTAATGCAGAATGGAAATTTGAATCATTTTCCGACCCAGTTTAGAAAAAGGGTTCTTGCAAGCTGTGCGGCCAGCAATTTTGCTTGATTACCAGGGACCGAAGACTGCTGGAAAACCTTGCCTGGTCTCTGCAGTAAGAACCACTGTCCTCTGCAAGAGCGTACTCGCTGGAGGACTGGACCCTGATGCTTGGTTTAACGCTGTAAAGCAGTTTTTCTCTCTTGGTAGGAAACGAGTAGCTCCATTGAAGTCTCTGGAGCTGGAGTATTATAGGAACAGCTTTTAGGAGATCCGAATCAGAGTTGTGATTTGCTTTAAGGACATTTGTCGACAGAAAATAACAGAAGTAAAGAAAGCAACCACCTGTATTCGTGTGTTTGGCGCTATTGTCTCATCCCAGGTAATGCTTGCTTCACAACAGGAGTTACTTGTAACAAAATTGT